>NC_135876.1:2145741-2745741 GCF_031162955.1 Sander vitreus | reverse complement strand
CTTGTTTTCAACCATATTTCAACATTGAAAGACGGTAATTGTTTACTGGGAAAGCTTGGCTAAAAGCCCATGATAACCATTTTTACCTCTACAAAACAGTACTTAACACCAATAAACTAAATGAGCATATAGGAAAAACACAAGCACGGTATTGTTCCTGACAGTCTACCGGTATTTTCAGTTTGAGGGAGGTTTTATAATGGAGTACATAGGAGGCATCTATTGGCCTACTGTGTAAAAGCCTTGTTGTGGTTGGCTAAGGTGTTGTTGACATTGATCTTGAGACTGTCGCTCAATTCTATTGACTGACGGTTCAACGAAGGTGTCAATCATCCAATTTGACCAATGGATTCTCGATTTCTGCCTGTGTAGCTTACGGTGTCTGACTTTCGTCTCAACTGCATTATGCAAAATAAGCACAGATACGTGATGACGTATGGTTACTAGGCAACAGGCTGTGCCATTTGGCCACGGTTTAGGTAGAGACCTGTCTCTGCTTGTTGTTGAGACCTGTCTCCGCTTGTTGTTTTAAACTGAAAAATGAGAAGGAAGTAAAAAAAAATTGTTTATTTAATTTGTCAACAAAATATATGCAAATTCCGTGCGATTTCTCGTGTATAACAGAATTCCATTTTCATGGGTAGATTCCGCGATTCCGTCCGTGTTTTCCACATCGCGGAAATCATAGGGCCCTAACTGTGGCTAAGTAATACCTGAGGTCAACCATGTCCCAGGAACGGCTCACTGGCCTTTCCGTCAGTATCATTCATTCAATAGGGGAGCAGATTTCATATGACGACATCATTGATGATTTTGCATAAAGGAAGGGTCAGGTTTTAGTTGTAGTTTCCTAAAAACTATAGTGCATTTTTCACAAAGTCTATGACAGATATGTACAATGAGGTATTCTGATTCTATGTGCATATATGTATATGTACAAATTTATGCATGTATGTGTGTGTGTATATATATATATATATATATATATATGTGTATGTACTGTATGTACTGTATATATGAGTATGCCGGCAAGTCTTTCAGCTGTTCCTATAAGGTCAACAAAATGCACTATTAAGTGTATTTTTAGTACATAAACAATAACGGCTGTGGCTCAGGTGGTAGAGCGGTCGTCTACCAGCAGGGCTGGACTGGCCATCTGGCATACCGGGCATTTTCCCGGTGGGCCGACGCACTTTTGGGCCAAAATGCCGATATAAATAGGTCTTTTTTTTGGCGGCGCCAAACTCACAGCGGCCCATTGGTTAATTTTCTTTATTGGCACTGGTCTGACCCAATCAAATCCAGGAACCCCCTTCCCTGCCCTGAGACACAAACTATAATAGTTATGCTGGAAGTTTAGCATCCACGACCACCAAAGCGCAAGGGAGGTGCAGAGAAATTACGGGAGAAAAAGATTAAGAATCTACAGGCGATTCCTCAAAATGTGCCAAAATGTCGGACATGTTTGGGGCTGTAGTAGCTGCTTCAACATCAGCATTACCTGAAGCCGAGGAGGAGGAGAGGTGGCTGGCCATACAGAGAAGCAGAAACAACATCATGACAGGAAGAAGCCGAGGAGGAAGAGAGTGAGGAAAAGATGGAAGAGAGAGTAAATGACGATGTGGTAAGGAGTAGGGAAATTAACAGGGACTCAGGAATCAAAACCCCATACAGGAAGAGAGGGAGGCTGTGTGTGTGTGTTTGTGTGTGTGTGTGTGTGTGTGTGTGTGTGTGTGTGTGTGTGTGTGTGTGTGTGTGTGTGCGTTATGTGCGCCTCACTTAAAGTTAGCAGCTGTCAGGTAACCTAACAGTTTAAGCTTACATTGAAAATGCTAGCAGTTGGCCTGTTGGGTAGCTGAAAATACTGTGTGATCTATACAATCAGTGTTGAGACAAGCATCAGTGTTCCTTGAATGGCTTAATTAGCTTCTCTTGTATTGGTGCTCTTGTCCAGGGCATATACTACTCTCAGCTTTATTGTAGCTTTTGGGAAGGGTTATGGTTATTGTATTTAGCAGACACAACAAAATATGAATCTTACAATAGTTACAGTTACCGTATACAACAGTTTTTAAAGTTGCTAAGCCAATATTAAGCAAAATAGTAATAATAACAATAATGGCAATACAATATCAATAATAAAAAATTATAAAAATACCATAAATATACAAATCATAACTCTAAGAATGAATGAATTATTTAATGGTAAGATCAACAGATACGTCTTGGGACCCCTCTTGAAGGATCCAAAACGATCACATGAACGCAAAACATAGGCAACTCATATCATAGAATGCACGCATATTTTAAGAGGACTGTCTGCAGGGAATGGATCTGACCAATCACGGTGGGTGTGGGCCGCCAGGGCCAATTTTTTGTCCCAGTCGAGCCCTGTATACCAGTCATTAGGTTGGTGGTTCAATCCCTGGCCCTGCAGTCCCATGTTGATGTGTTTTTGGGCAAGACACTGTACCCCAAATTGCTCCCGATGCTGTGCCTTCAGTGTGTGAATGTGTGCGAATATTTATCTGATGAGCACCTTGTTTGGCAGCCAATACACCAGTGAATGATTGTGTTGTAAATGGACTGTACTGTAAAATCTCTTTGAGTAGTCGTTGAAGACTAGAAAATTCTGTCAAAATGCAGTCCATCCACATCCACATCATAAAAACAAATCATCAGCAAATCATTGCCATACATGCAATGTCCATAACTCTAAGACAATAACTTCAAGAGATATTCATCAGTATTTATTAGACTACCGGTAGTTGCCTCTGGTTTTCATAATGGCTTTAAACCCATGTATTTGCAGCTAGAAGATATACAGTATCTCTGTTTGAATTAGCTTGTGTTACTTGCCAGGAGGTAAGTGGGTACCACAGTGCTGATGGGGGTCAGCCTTGGGGCATAAATTACACATGGACTGTTTTGATTTGGCTATAAACCTTCAGCATCCAGCCTCCAGGGGGGGGAGCAGTGCAGACATAATACTAATTGTACAGTGCTCCCGGTATACTCATTCCTGTCAGCTGATTAATTCAATTCTACCTGCCAATGCCCAGTTGCAGCTGCTAAACACTTCAGTTGCTCATTATGTTGCCATGTGTATCACCCTGGGGACAAAATAATTTAGCATCCTGTCAAAGGGATTGAGGAAATGGTTTTACATTATACTGGATTATTTGAATCAAGAAACTTTAAAATTAAAAAATGACATCTAAGGTTTCTCCTGATGATGTTGCAGGAAAGGTCATTGGGATTGAAAGCGTTTACGTCTTGAAAGCAGCAGAGTGTCCATTCATTTTTATTGTAATCTGCTTCTTAGACTGTGTGATTGTAAGAATCTCTTTTGGATGTTGCAGGTTTTCTTCTCATTTAATTGTATTGTTCAGTGCATTTTATTTCACTATGTTTTGTAATAATGTCAACTCCGGTGACTCCTGAAATGATTATGATTTAAAATGAACAAAAACTTAAATGCCAACATAACAATTGTCCTCTGGGATTACAAACATGCAAACCACATTTCATGGTAATTAGTTAGCTGTCATGACATCATGTGTGTGCATGCATTAATGAATGGAAAGACTTAAAGAACACCCACCCCATCATACACATCCACAAATATACCATTGCCAAGGCAAGCCAGCAAGCAAATAAAGACACTCTGCTTCTCTTCATAGTTGTCAGATTCATCTACCATCATCTATAGAGCTGGCTCAGGTTTGCCTTGGACCAGCTCTTAATTTTGCTGTTATAGTTTTAGACTGCCAGGGGACTTCCTTTGACACACTGAGCTCCTCTCTCCTCTCTCTCTCTTCCCATCTGTGTGCATCCATGTCACAGAAATGCTTGTTACTAACTTAGCTCTGGGGAGCTTATTCTCCGGAGTCCTTATGTTTTTTCGCCCCGCAGTTTTCCTTGGATTAGGGTGACACCTAAATCATGGTTGCAGCTGTTGCCGTGGTCCTGCTCAGCGCCCTGCTATGCCCTGTTACACCCTGCTACGCTCTGCAGTGCCCTGCTACACCCAACAGGGCGTCTGCAGTGCCCTGCTACGCCAACAACTACTATTTCTAGTCATAGTTCCATTATCTTTATTGTGACTATCATTGCCACTGTTCATCACACCCCCAACCGGCACCGCCAGACTACCAACCTACCAAGAGCCTGGGTCTGTCCCAGGTTTCTCCCTAAAAGGAAGTTTTCCACACCACTCGAGGTTTCTGCCTAAAAGAGAGTTTTCCTCGCCACTGTTGCACTAAATGCTTGCTCTTTGGGGAATTATTGGGTCTTTGTAAATTATAGAGTGTTTAAGATTTTTTTTGGGGGGGGCATTTTTAGGCCTTTATTTGACAGGACAGCTGAAGACAGACCCGGGCTCGCTGCCTCGAGGAGTAAACCTCTATATATGGTTGCCCGCTCCAACTGAGCTATCCGGGTGCCCGTCTAGACCTCCTCTATCTGTAAAGTGTTGAGATAACTGTTGTTATGATTTGATACTATAAATAAAACTGAATTGAATTGAACTAGAAGCCCTCATAATGTCACATGGGTCACATCACACTACAAACTTAAAACAGAAAGCCTCCATTACAAACTAGGAGTGTGAACTAGGAGTTGTGAGTGATACGTGAATATCCTAATATTTGTCAACTTTTAGAGAGTAGTTGGTGACTAGTACACTAATTGTTAATGCCTTAGTGCTCACGGTGATTATGTTTATGTGAAAGGTGCCCCCTACCCATCCATTACCTCTGCTTCAGCTGTTTTTGCTTGTTGGCTTCCGATTGCCTCAAAGCTAGCATAAAAGTTGTTAAATGTACTTGCTACACAACACCACTTAACAAGGGGGTGTGGGGGGCACTTGTAATCTGTCATAGTTCTTTCTCACATGCTTCTGGGATTGCCCTCCTGGAATTGCTGCTAAGCATCTCTCTGTGCTCTCTGCTATGTGTGTACCCTTCTATGAAGCCCACAGCTACCACTTAGTCTGTCCAGAGGAGTAGCATATCTATCAGTATTATGAAACCAAACCCTTGATCAAAGGATTTGGGATTATCAAGAATTTGCAATTTAGAGTTAAAAAGAGGCAGCTGATAGGTTGAACTGCTAAAACCGTTTCAGCTGACAAAGTAGATAAGGCTCAAGAGGAGTGCTGGGAAGAAATACACAATACCAATTCAATAGTATTAGAGCGAAAGAGAGAGAGAGAGAGAGAGAGAGAGAGAGGGAAAGAGAGAGAGAGAGAGTGTGTGTGTGTGTGTGTGTGTGTGTGTGTGTGTGTGTGTGTGTGTGTGTGCGCGTGTGTGCGTGCGCGAATGCCTTGAGCCATTTCTGCAATAAGGCAGACTTGTCTCTGCTTTTTCCCATTTAACATCCCCATGTCTTCCAGCAAACAGGCAAAATTAGTCATTTCCATGAAGATTTACTCTAACTGTAATTGGTTGGAAACCTTATTAAGATCGAGATGATGTGTCTTGTTGATCTTATAAATATCCACAGAGATCAAAGAAATTGTTAAAAGAGCTCAGAGAGATGGAGCATGCTCACTTTTCTAAATTTCTCATTTTAAGGCATAATGATAGAGAAGATTTCGACACCTGTTGCCGAGGGGCATGGAAGCGCTGTACTTTTTTTTTTAGATTATTTTTTGGGGCTTTTTGCCTTTAATTTGACAGCTAGGTGAGAAAGGGGGAAGACATGCAGGAAATCATCACAGGTTGGATTCGAACCGTGGACCTCTGCGTTGAGGAATATGTACGCCTGCTCCACCCACTGAGCCAACCCGGCCACAGCAGTACTGTTTTTTTAATAGTCTCCCACTGTTCAAACTGGGAAGAAATGGAAATATGTGGAGTAGAACCACTATGATGTAGCTTATTAGGGCTGTTAAGTAGTGGTGTCCAACTGAAGCTTAATGAACTATTAGTTGTATTTGTTGACCCAACTAAATGGCCGGTCTTGGTTTAAATAAAAATGCAATTCTGCTTTAAACCCTTTGTTGAACAGAGAGCGCTATCTTTTGGGCTCAGAAAATAAAGAACATGCTTCACAAAGCTTCATTTGGTCATTGAGATACAGTATCTGTTACTACTGGTCACAGGTTACTGGTCCATCACAGTAGAGCTGGTGGAATGAACATGGAGAACTCTATATTCTTCTTCTTCTTCTTCGTAGAAAATAAATAGCCTACATATTATTATATTAGGAACTGTATTGCACCAAAACATGCGCTCGTCAATGGAAAACTTGATGTGTACATGCATAGACATATTATACGATCTAGGTGTATTAGGCTAAATGCACAATATTTAACCACATATCATTTACTACTGTTGCTAATATAGTCTACTATCGGTCCAGGTATATTTATTTATTTATTTGTTTATGTGTTTCTACTTTGTGTATTTATTTATTTATCAGAAAAACAACATGTGACTTCCGTTTTTGGTTTCAATGTTACCCAGACCAGAAATGTCCAGCGTTTCACACACAACTTTGTGACCGTTATGAGTGCAGCAGCATCCAGCTAGTCAGCTGTGAATGCACTTCTGCACTCAAAATAGCAAGTGTAAGTACAGATGTACGTAATGTGAGACACAGCATGTGAGTCTGTACTTTATTGCTAACATGCAGATGTTAGGCAGGTCGTTTGCCAGGTTAACCATCTTAGTTGAGCTTGTTAACATGCTTACATTTGTCAATTTAACCCAAAAGGTGGCCGGGTTAGCTCAGTTGGTAGAGCAGGCGCACACATATACATATACATATATATATATATATATATATATATAGAGGAGGAGGATTACTCCTCAACGCAGCAGCCGTGGGTTCAACTCCAACCTTTGGCACTTTGCTGCATGTCATTCCCCCCTCTCTCTCCCCTTTCGTTTCTGTCCTGTGGAATTAAAGTCCTAAAATGCCCCAAAAAAATCAAAAAAACTAAACCAAAAGTACAACTGAGGCTGATGGCTGTCATAGTTTTACTCAACAATATGCTTTACTTTAAGAAGACAAAGACTTTGAGAATGAGGACAAACCGGTGTGTTTGCAATGGTCAGCTAGTTAGCCATGGCATGCTAATATTTGAAGCCTATGATAGAGCAAACAAATGCAATGTTTAATCAGTTTCTTATACTTTTGCTTTTGTGTTTCTAGTTTTGGCTAAAAGAACAAAAAAAAAATCTCCAGACCCTTGGTATACAACAGCCCCATGCACACAGCTCCGAAAAAGCTTGACAGGCCTATAGTTCTTAATAAGCTATGATTGGACATGTTTTTGTTCTGGGGGAGGGATATAGTAAATGGTCAATTGGCCCAGTGAGGTAGGACAAATATTTTCACAATTAGAGCAGGGTGGGTGGGCTGATGTACAGCCTTCAGGACTCCTCAGCTACAGCCTCCTAATAGTCTCGTCATCATAACAATGTGACAACATCCACTCCTTATTTGGCTCCCCAGCTGGGCTTAGTAATGAAAAATATAATGCAGATCCTTAAAATAAATGGACACAGCATTTGAACTTGGAGAAATACTGCCTCCTGCTAGGCTGCTGTGCAAAATGTGTTAAGGTACACTGATGATGCACCATGATAAACAATGTTCTTTAAAACAGGCTTTGTTTTGGATGTGTATGTGATGAAGCCTGGCGCAAGGAATGCCTGTTGTCTTGTAGCCAGGCTGCTGATGATATGGATTAACTGTCGTCTCTGTGCCAAGCTTTCTCTCTTATACCATCTTTCTCACACACACACACACACACACACACACACACACACACACACACACACACACACACACACACACACACACACACACACACACACACACCTCTGCTTTCTGCCTGCCTTCTTCCCATCCCTTTGCATGCGGCTCTCTGGCTCAGCTCGCCAGTGTGGATTATAGCTCTCTCATGGCTATCATGATCTTACACAAACAACATTTGTCAGCTCATTTATCACTGTTCCTCCCCGGTTGTCCACTCTCGTCTATTCATCTACGCTCTATTTCTGCATCCCTGCCTCCAAGGGTGAAAATGCATGTTACCTCCACAACTGAAAATAACCCTCAAAAGTCCCCATTGATATTTGCACAAATCTGCAAATGTCAACTGTGATAATTGATGCTTGACTTTCTTGGTAACTAGACAGTTTGAAAGCATCTTGCAGGAAGACGTGATGTGTTTTCATCATATGATGTATATATACCAATTGCAATGTCACTTTTGCAGAATATTATCCACCCATGATCATATGTGGTAAGAAATGCTTGGGCTCACTGGGTCATCAAGGTGAGACATATAAACACTAATAATTATTGTCCTGCTTTTTGTGATATTACTTAAAGAGAAATGTTGCTGATTTCAATCCAGCTCTGTGTCATAGCAGTGTGGACGGTGTGTTTAGATAAACGGTGTGTGCCTTCCTACCGTGGAAGTGTCCCTTTAAGTGTGCAGACGCTGAGTGTGATGCTACGGAAGCAAGACACAGGAGTGTAGATGACGTTACCAACGCAGTTGACTAATCACTCACGGACCCTCCCCCCTCTCACACGTTAGATGGCTTGCTTGCTAACAAATCAGTTACCACCACAAATAGAATATAAGTAAATATGTGGGAAACACTACGCTATTTCATTAGAATGACATGAGTAAACATTTCTAAACGTAATGTGAATACAACTTTAATAGATTAATTTGTCCGCAAACAAATACATTTTATTCGGCAATGATGGTTTGCAATGAAGACAACAACTCCCATAATGTCAACAGTTCGTGTTTACATTCATGGTCTCAATTAGACCCCTAGCAGAAAAACGACATATTGTACCTTAAATGGCTACTTTTTTACCTTTAATTATTCAGGGAAGGTTGACTGAGAGGAAGCCTCTCTTTTTGCTGCCCATCCCGGTCACAAGCTCACTTCTCTAACCTTTAGGCCACCACTGCCCGAGCGTTCAGTAATAAGTAAGTGACTGCACTGTTAGATGATAGGGAAGATGAGTAAAAATCTTAAGTACTAGTGTTTTGTACTGGTGAGTATGAGCCTCATGTAAGCACTGAAGTACTGTGCATTGTGCCCACACTGAAAAACGCCATAAATCAAGTGAAGAGGATACTAATTTTAGAGAGACTGCTGGACTAATCTCCTGAAAGGTGGGAATAATAGATCTTTCACATATCGTGATGGAATAGTGTGTACTGTAGACAGAGGTGTTGTCTTTCCCACCTGAAGCGATCGAACAGATATTACAGTCCTCTTTTGAGAACTTGTGTACGTCACTGATGAGACAGCCACTAAGATGACTGAAACCTCTTGATACCTCAATAAGAGAGATGAAACTGTATTGATCCCTGTGGGGAAATTAGATCATAGCAGCAGCAAAAACAGGGATGGTGCGGCATGGGAACAAGATAAGTGGACCATAAGCACACAAAGACAATAGGTAATAGGTAGTGCAAACTGTAGAAATAATGCAAACAAACATATATACTACTTAAAGTGGACTGTATTGATTTGAAATATGGATTGACTTCTATGGTTAAGAGTTTTAGATTAAAAGATTACACAATGTGGCAGGGTTGGTTCAGTGGGTAGAGCAGGCGCACATATACTTGGAGGTCTATGCCTCAACATAGGGGTCCAGGGTTTGAATCGGACCTGCATGTCTTCCCCCTCTCTCTCTCTCCACTTTCTCACCTAGCTGTCCTATCAAATAAAGGTGGAAAAGCCCAATCTTTTTTTTTTTTAAAAAACAACTGATTAAATAATGATGTGATTGGTTTGGCAACCATGCCTACCTTTGTAAAGCTTATAATGTTCTGTTTTTATTTAACTGTCAAGATCTGTTTATTCTATATGTTTCTGTTTTGGTGTGTTATTAGATCATACTATATTGTAAGTGCCTCATATTTAGGCTTACAAAATAAAATGTAACAGATAGACCTGTATCATTCAGCTTTACCCCGATTCACCTTCACACCAATTTGCACTGATTAGTGTGACCAGTTTTATTGAAAACCGCTAATTAGCTTATAACGCTAATCGTCGGGGAAAGGCTAAAGTAAAAAGAAATGGCTATTTCTACACCACTAACAAGACTCAAAATAGCACCCTACTTCCACGGTAGCATATGGGTCCCTACATGTAAACCGAAGCATTGAGAACTTTGTAAGTGTACAGACAGTTTATTAAAAAGATTATAAAGACAGTACCGTTCACGTATACGTATACATACTGTACCCCTGCCCCGATGACTAGCGTTATTAGCTCATTAGCGGTTTGTGATAAAACTGCTCACATTCGATTAGCATGAAAACATGTCCCAGAGAACGGTCGACTCGGTACACGTGATATTAACCCCTAGGTTCATTTTGCGCCGGATTTGTCCTTTAAGCCACACACAGCAAGCACTACAAGGTCTAATTATTCTGTTGTTGTGTCTCAATTTTGATTATTCTGTAAGTACAATTACATATAGTACACTGTGTACACTATGTACTCACTTGTGTAGCGCATAACATTTTGACAGGGTAGTGTTGTCTCAAACTGCACACGGCCGTTATGCACTGACTGGAATTGTCTCTTCTTTCTAGTGGCCCATGTCCCAACCGTTAACTAACTTAATGTGCCAGATGTTTTTTTACACAGAACCATCTGAAAAGCTATCATTGTTATGTAGCATATATGGCTGCACTACGTTACACTACTACCTTAGCTAGCAGAAATCATTTGTTTGGCATTTAAAACAGAATATGTTTGGGGCGCCACTCTCTGTGAAACTGATAGACCATGCCTTAATTCAGTCTCAGAATCTTAAGGGTTGTATCAAAAGCAAGTACATAAAATGTGTACTAATGTGTACAGTAGAATGATATACTTCAAACACACAAGAACATGTAATCAGGTTTTTTTTTAAAAAATGAATCTATTTTTACTAAGGATACACACTGTGATGTGGGTTGAATGGTGCAGCAAACCAAACAAAGGGCAAAATGTTGAGATGGATGCAGTAAGCCCTGCTGAGAGAGAATGAGGCATATGAGAGAATGTGGCAGCGCTAGATGGTGACCGCGGTGTTGGCACTGGTTCTTCAGCTCCGTCTTTAGCGAGTCAGAACACAGAGATAGATAAGATTGTAACGTGAGGGTTTGATATGTGGTGGTATCACCCTAAATAAGAAGGAACGGCTGGATGGAGACGGATACATTTGTTAAACAGCACTTTACTGTTCACACTTTATCAGCTCCACAACAACAACACTTCCTCGTTTACTTAATCACATGTAGCTGAACTAACCAATCAGACGCTAGCAGAACTTAGACTCAGGTAAATGTGAGGAAAACCACAGAGGTAGATTCTTAACTGCTGATGTAAATAATTAAACATGTAAAGATGCAAGTACTGACTGTTTGAACACACATATGTAAATAGTTAACTGTATAAACATTGTAAATACATTTTTAGTACAAGATGATCGTACTTGTGGGCAGTTTCTCAAAGTCTTTACAAGCTTCTTCAGCTCTTCGTTCAAACTCAATGGACTGGTTTTGAGTTTGTGTGCACACAGGCCCACAGGGGCAGCTTGTGTTACAGGAGATGGAGTTACAGGAGTAAGTACGGAGAAAAAGAGGTGGCAGGGGGTCTCAGCCACTGGGACAGGGGTCGTGGGAAGGAGGAAGAAAGAGAACGGGGAAAGAGCAAAGGAGAAGAGAAGAAGAGAGAGACGTTTGGGGGTTCAGTTTTCTTAAAGCGTCTTCCGTCCAGAGGAGCAGTGTCACCAATCCCTCCCATCACAACTTCTGACCCTTAACTTGTTCTGAACTAAACTTTCTCTCTTTAACCCTTGTGTTGTCTTCAAGCATAGTAAAAATGGACCCGGTCTGTTTTGCCTGTTTTATTAAGCATAAAGTATAAATGATCACCTAATTCTGTGTTACAACTTCTTAGCCAACTTCATTCCAACTTATCACTGCTAGTTTTACACTTTTTTTTGGGAAGTCATGGTCATAAAACTAATTCATATTAAATTCTGCCTACATTTTTTGTTAAAAAAAACAGAAATGATGAATTATTTTAGCTACTAGTTAAGATCAGAGGAACGTACTGTATGTTGATGCATAATTACAGTCCATTTCGTGTACGGAACTAGCCATGTTATTTGTGGGTTTGGTTGAAAGAAACCCATATTTTTGATATAGACGCTTTGAAAAGGAAAAAAACTTTGGGAACGGTTGAGCACAGGACACAACCTGACGACTGATCATCCTCCAGCAGGCCACCCTTGTAGGAGGGTATATAGTGTTGAAAGGCTGAAATACCCAATGATGTAAGGGAACACTACTTATGATGTGTCCAGTGCCCAATCAACGTAGATTTTGCCGTGGACAAGATTTACCTCCCACACAACTTGGATAACCCCATCAGTCGATCGTCTACCACTCCCAACAACAAGACAATTACGAAAGAGCTAACCACCTTTTGGCACAAGGGACAGTTGTAACACCTCGTCCTGTGTTTACTGATTCTTTGATATCAAGTATTCTAGTCTCACTAACCTAAGTAAAGTGAGAGTATCTGTCAATGCAGAATTTAAACAGAAAATAAAATGATTACACTTGGATGAAATCACATGCATGCTTGGGTGCTTGGTAAAACTTTCCAACCTCCTCCTCTCCATGTGTTGAAGAACCCTATCGTCACAACAGGGGTGCTGCGAGACAAACCTTTTCCTGTTGTGTCTGTGTCCCTTTGACACAGACATTTGGATAACTAACATACCCATGTTACTTTAAATGTAAACATCAGTGTCTTTTAATTCTAGATTAGAATCTCCAGTTGTTTCCTCTGGTGCAGTCATTCCTTTTCTTTAATGTAAGATCATTTAGCGGATATCAGGGCATTGGGGGTTAAAGGGGTCATAACGTGAAAATTCCTGTCCTGGGATTCCACTGTCATCATGACGTCTGTAACAGACCAGGGGTCTCATTTATAAACATGGCATACGCACAAAACGGGCACTGAAAATGTGCGTACGCCACTTGGTTGTGATTTATAAAAAAACAAACTTGACGGGAGAATGTGAAAATGTGCGCACGTACGCACATTTTGGAGACAATGGGAATTGGCGAGACAGACGGTGAGGCGGTGAACTGCAGAAAGTAAATGTGGGAATAACGATTACTTGTAACATTGTATAAGTATTGATGCCTCAGACACGTTTTTTCTCTCCATATCATCCACATTATCATGAATATTAAACCCAGCAGTGTTATTTGCACTTGTACTGAGTGATAGTTGTTCCATAAACACCTTGTAAAATCCAACTAAAATCTTCTTCTAAATATTTAATCGGCGCTGTCTCACCGTCACATTGTCCACTACGGAGCGCAGGAGGAGGAGATGGCCCGACTGCATGGAATACAGGATAGCATCAAATATCCTACCATTAAATAACTGCAGAACACAGTGTAAATAACGAAATATTTTTCTTTAATACTCTGCGTATATGATCAAATGTCAACGTCTGGAAATACAGCCGTTAAGCTCTTGCACAATACATGTCCTCGTTAACGGTCCAAACTTTAATACTGTTCATAACAAAACCGACATGAAGAAACATCTGTTTGCCTACTACACTTTCGTCTTCCAATTATATCTCGGGGTGGGGGATACCGCAAATTGATGCTGTGATTTTGGCAATGTGTTAACAATCAAATTGTTGTAACCATATAATCTATCCTGCTTATATGTCTGACATGATACAGCGTCACACTTCTTCCCGGTGTCTGAGCTCATCAGGTCAGATGTTGTTAGTGGTCCCCCGCACATTTTAAAACCAGAGGGGATCGATCTTTTCAGGCAGTGGCACCCAGGCTGTGGAATGCACTCTTTACGTTGTTCAAATGCTGTTGAAGACTTGGCTATTCAAACAGACTTTTAGTTAGACAAGGGCTTTTATGGCTATCTGATTTTATGTACCTATGTTTTCCTTGTATTCTTATGTCTTCTATTTATTATATTCCAATTTATTGAAAAGCACCTTTTGATTTTTATCTGTGAAAAGTGCTATATAATTAAACTTTAAATACTGCGGTGACCCCCGTGTGTAATGCTGCATGATGGCACTGCTGGCACTGCAGGAGGACTACGCCAATGGAAGAATCAGGAGAGAAAGAGACTTCAGGGACCATGACGATGACTGGCTAATATGCTGATTTAGATTCCTTAAAGCTGAGCATTTGGATCTTTGTACTGAATTGGGTCCAGTAGAGAGGGCAACACGCCGTAACCATGCCATCCCGGTCCAAATACAGTTCCTCATCACTCTGGGGGCAACCAGCTGTTTCCAGAGGGAAATGGCAGGCAGTCAAATGTTTTATATAAATATTATCTATAATCTTCAACTTTATCACTAAGGCTTGTCTGGATATAATATATAGTTCTGTTAAATATTATCATATAGGTCTGGTATATCGCAGCCATCCCTGAGCTGTGTAATTCCTGCCGTTTTGGAAGATATTATTAATATAGGTAGTCTATAGATCAGGTTTCCCTGGCCTACACTGTGCGAGAACAGAATTATATTTCAATGTCCAGTTAAGTGTATCTATCTCAGTGTCTGAGAAGTTACGCTTCTTTGCTTTTTTTCCCACCTGTCATCATGGTTCAACGTAACGAAAGAACAAATAAATGCCAGGGTCCTTAACATACTTATCAGCATTCATGAGGTGCTTTGCATTGACTATTTATGGTTAAAAATGGGCGTGTACAAGGCAGGGCCAGTTCTAGTCTGCTATATCCTAATATGGGCTGATAGAAAAAAATAAGTGGGCAACTTGGGCAGTTGGTAGCCCAGAGGTTAGAGAAGTGCATTAGTGGCCCAATGGATGCCAGCCTCCAGTCCCTGGTGAAAAAAAATGGAGCATTAAATACTTAATTTCCTGCATTCTGGTGAATTTTCATGACCTATTTCTAACTTTTTCTGCATCAATTAATGCTGGAAATGTCTTCATTTATGTAAAGGAAAACACATACTGGAATATAATGAAGTAAGGCTCTTAGGCATTCTGTATTTTTCAAATATTTATTCTCCTGTAGATTAACTTTTCTCATTTAATGTTATCTCTGCTGAGTCAACACACATGTAGGCCTAGGCATGATTTACTCCTCCCTCCTCTTTTGCGTCTTTTGTTGATGAAGTAACCTCTTTAAATGTGCATGTGGCATTTATTCATGTGTCACAATATTGCAATAAAAAAATCTACCTGCCCTATAGTCTGCTGTGCATTACGTTGTTGCTCTGCTCATATGGCAGTATCTCATCCGCACCGTCTGACAGACGGACAATTAGACAAAGTTTAGGGAACGCTGCTCTACATCGGCGGTGGGCCGTGGGCTTCCATTGGCTGAACACATTTCTTTAACTTCTGATTGGTGGGCAAGACGCACGTTTGGGTGCGCTGCCCGTTGCTGCCATTTGTGCCATTGAGCTTAATATATTGTGAATATTGTGAATTGTACTAGCTGTGCGGTCTATGAGTCATCCATCCACGTGTGTGTTCATTAACATGTGAGTAGAATGGTATAAATATATATAGATGTGTATTTTGGTGTGTTAAGTTTATATTGACCTTTATCTTGTTTTGGCTATATATATATATATATATATATATATATATATATATATATATATATATATATATATATATAATATAATATATCTGGAAAAAATATATATCAGGTGGAAAAAGCTGATTTAGTCCGTATCCTCACCAAAAGTCAAATGTAATTTAAAGAAAAAATCACCAATATTTAGCTCAAGATTATTTGCTAGTTGAACACATCCACCCCATTTTGTATGAAGTTCATAAATGATGTAAACCAATATGACAAGCTGTTTTTAAAGTTACATCCATTCCCTCCCCTCTCCTCTCAGTGTCTACCTTCTTACTATTTCAGTCAGTGGTGTGTGGGTGGCAGAAGTCATCTTAGCGTGCCCTGCTGCGCTGGTATTTTCAGATTTCAGGTTTTGCGGCAATGTGTAGAATGTCAGAGGATTATTATGGGAGGTAGATGCATGCCATGCATGCCTAATGACTGACCAAAACTACTGGCAAGAGTACTTAAGTTTCTGAAGATCCTTGCCATATTAAGGAGTCACAGATGGAATAATTTAATTTGCAATGCCTGCTCCAAGTTTGGAACCTTGTTCATTACAGAGTGGGGGATGTGTTATGTGATGCCACTTCATTTTCACACTGTTAAATTAATATGGAGTTTAAAGTGATACCAAGGTGAAGACTTATTTTATATAAAAACAGGATGGCCAGTCCTGTTAATTTAATTTTAGGCTAGTAAACAGTTAGTTTGAGTAGTTTGAGTTGTTTTGTCAACTTTTCCACTGATTATGTCACAGTCTTGTCCCTCTGTCCCTCCTCTCCAGCTACACTTCCCTATGAAGGCCCCTTCATTGCCATCTGTAATCCATCAACCCTTGGACTTTCCCTCCTTTCCCCCCTCACCTGACTGCCCTGAGCACCTGCACATCACAGCTGTCCCTTGAGAGACTAGCTCATGAAATCGACATAATGCAGCCCGACATTACGTTTTCCCAAAAGGCAAGTGGGATGAAAAAGGTGGCTCTTTGAAAACAGAGGAGATACATGATCACACAACCCAGTCTCACGGCAGTTCGTGTAAATGTCACGTTATTTTTAATCTATTGATACGTGTTCACGGGCACGTTTTTTACTTGTAAATGTCACGTTACTTTTACGTGTTCACGGGCACGTTTTTCTTGTTTTTTACCGGGAGACGGCTGCGAGACGGCGTGACAATAACGAGATGGCGGAGGTTGGGTTTAGGAAAAACCCTATGGGGAAAGGGCGCCTCACACGCCGGGAGACGGCTGCTGGGGACGCGCGACAATAACGGGACGGTTGTGATTAGGAAGACTACGGGAAACAAAACGCCACACGCGGGACAAGATCCCCGCTCGCCCAGGTGAAAGTCCTGTATTGTTTGATCTACTCCCTACCATTTTTGTGCTGTGGCCACGAAATATGCTTCCCACTGAAATACATTACTTCACATTTTCGTGCTGGCCACCACGTAAAAAACGAGAAAAACGTGCCCGTGAACACATATCAATAGATTAAAAATAACGTGCAATTTACACGAAATGCCGTGAGACCGCTGGACCAATAAAAACACAACTTTAAACATTTCTTCTGTCTTGTCTTGAACCAGGATTCCAAGCTCATTCAATTTTGTTGCTTAGCCATGAATGAGCCAGATTTCAGTCCCGCTAACTTTTATAGTTTTAGGTTGATTTTCTTGCTAAAGTTTCTGTGAACATCCACTTCTCACTGTCCAGCCACCAAAGTCACATGAGAACACATCTGAGTTGAATAAAATGTTAATACACTTACCTGAGTTGCCTTCAAGCTTATTAAGCAATAAAGAGTGCTTTACAGATCTTTTTTGCCCTGGGTTCTGCCAGGCTACATAGGGCCGTATGCATATATTCTCCTATGAGATACCAGAATTGAACATCAGTCAGAGACAGTGAAGACAGTAAAGCACAGAGGTCTTTATAGTAAAAATGCTAAAACATTATCTATCAGAAAGTCTCAGGTAAAGCATTTACATTGCATTTCTGAGTGTGGATGTAGAAGAGCAGATATATTCATGCAAAGGTAATGCATGATTGAAAAGAGGATACTGAGGTTGCCTGCCTGATGTCCAGCTACAGGCTATGCCAGCTTTCCAACTTTGGAGCCCTGACAGAAAATGCGCTGCAGCCAGGCCCTGGGGACAGCCAAGAACAACTGGTTGGCAGAACTCAGGGTAAGAACAGCAGTGTATGGAGAGGGGAAGGTCAACAATGTTGGCTGGGGCAAAACCCACCCACGACTTCAAAAGTGCTGTCCCTGAAATACTGAACAAAATTTAGTCTGGCCTGGCATTGCCTCCACACGGCTTTTACCTGAGTTTGATTGACATTCAGAGTCTGGGCCAGGAATGGCTGCACACGGCTTTCGCCTCTGACATGACAAGCGAACATGGAGGTGGGTGAGCTGTGAAAGTAGGTTGGATGGATTCCTTTGTTGCCGGTTAGCATGTTGTGAGTAAAAGTGAGCCAACTACAAAAAAAAACAAAAAAAAACCTAATTACTCTGTGTATTCACAGTACAAATAGCAATGCAGATTAAGACTAGATGATTTCCTAGGCAGATACTGACTTGGGACTATATTGGGGCGAAGCACAGCCGAAGCACTGCTAGAGACATTACGCAGCAACTCTGTGTGAGTACAGGTCTAATATGGGTCGAGCTATCCCGTAAAATAACCATACGTCAAGTTTACAATAATCACTTACTCTGTGGACAGCTGTTTATTGGATCCATTCAGCGTTTTTTCCAGTTGACTGAAAAAAAGTCGAGGACTGCAGGATGGATTAACGCCGACAAATCCTTGGTAGCTGTGACACAACTGTGGGCACGCTCATCTTGATCTGACAAGTTGAGCCTGGTCATCAATGGCAGTACCTTGTCCCACTCGCCACAGCACAGACACTCTATTTCAGTCGGCATAGGTTGGCATATTCCCCCACACTCACACCACCGGTTTGTGTTGGCTCTGATCCTCACGTCCTCAGGCCGTTGAGCGATCTCAACCTCCTCCTCCTGTCGTTCTATTTCCAAAGCACGCAGCTCCTCTTCTGAAAACTCTGGTTCGCAGATGTATGGTTCTGGATCTTTACTGTCTGAGAAGCCATCCTCTTCATCTCTCACAAAATCCGCCATGTTCATCGCCATTCACTGTCTACTGTAGGACAAATAGTAAGCTAATATTCACACCGATATGTTGGTACGGAAGTTAGGGGGGTTTCAGGTGCTGCGTAATATCTCTGCGCCCAAGTAGCAGTGCTTTGGCTGTGCTTCGCCCCAGTATAGTCCCAGATCAATATCTGCCTAGGAAATTGTCTAGTCTTAATCTGCATTGCTATTTGTACTCGTTGTGAATACGCAGGCCACAAGAAGTAATTGTTTTGTTGTTGGCTCACTTTTACTCACGACATGCTAACCGGCAACAAAGAATTCCATTCACTACGCTAAGCTAAGCTAGCGGCGGCGCTGCTGGACTAAGATAATGCATGCACTGAGACAAAAATGCGTTTGCCCACCTATCTACATCTAGGGGAGATGGTGAATAACCCTATTTAAAAAAACGGTGGCGTGTTCCTTTAACAAATTACCACTTTAACTACCAGACTATCACATATGATGGGTTTCTGACCTGCAGTGAGACTTATTGTGGTGACTGGGTGCTGGTGGGGGAGTGTTGGTAATAATTGCATCCATCTATCAAACCCCAGGTCAGTGTCACCATCTGAAATGACAACATCCTATGAAGCAGCTGCTGACTAGGGCATTGTCAGCAATGTTATCATGCTGTGTTCTTGGACCACTGTGTTGGAAATTGGCAATGGGGAAAGGCCTGGAAATAAAGAGGCCACCAGCAGAGGTCTAGAGTTTGACCCAATGCTGCCACAAAGCTAGAGACTGCAAGATAGCAGCCATAAGGTTGAAGATAAGGCAATTTAAGGTTAAAGATAAGGCAATTTATAATAGGGTTGGAGACAGTCAGAAAAAAAGACACAAAAGTAGCATAGGCTTTAACACATTTTAGAATGGTGTTACAAAATAAATGGAAAAAAAGAAACAAAAGCCAAGAGCAGATTTTATATATTCAGGCCAACAAATTCCCTGAAGCCTAGACATTAAAATGTGGTACATGTAAAGTATTGTATCTTAGCAAAGATACAAAAGATGTTGTAGCCACTGGTAATTTCCTAGTGCTGCATGTTTAAATCTATCAGGATTAACCTGCCAGGGGGGCCGAGAGCACAAATGAGCTATTGGGCCTCTATTGACTTCAGTTCCTTTTCACTTTGCTTTGGAACACTAACTGGGCCTATATTTGTTGTGTGGTAATTTTACTATTCCGCCAGGAGGAGGCTTTGATACTGCCATTGACTGCTGATCCCTTACTCTTAACCAGCCCGTGGGGGGTGACAACTTTACACACAAAATATCTCTTAATTTTTATGTAGATTTGCATGAAATGTTGAAGTGAGAAAAATATCATTTAGGCTTGAGTTGATGAAACTGATATGTTTGAATACTCACACATAGGTCTAACACACTTTTAGGGATATTACTTTGACTTGGATGTACCTATGGGTCATGTAACTCTTACATGACTTCTCACATGACTTCCACACTCATGACATTTGTTTCACAACTGATGTCTCTCATCCTGTTGGGGTATTCTGTACTTTTCCACTGTCCCATGCTGATGTGGCCTGTCAATACTAGCTCATCATGTGTTAACAGTAAGGGTAATGGTCTAATCCAGTTTACACATATTGCACAGAGCATTATTGATTATCTAATTAGGAAATAGCCCATAAGAATGTGTATGTGTTTATGCAAAGTCACGAAGACAGTGGAGGAGATAAGGAAGACATGATGAAGGGGTTCCTCTTGCTGGAATAAAGACAGACCTTCCTGCTTTCCAGGGGTTCAAGGAGCAACACCCCCACCCATGCTGAGGACACAGAGGAAGGACTACACCCAGAGAGAATAAATAGGGACTGAAACTGTTCAACATTTGTTCATTTGACTTGGGAGGTGTCGGAAACCTCAGTTTTGTGAGCCCACATGTGCATTTTATCTTAAAATACTGTTACTAAAAAGTGTTAATTGTATTCTATCGTCTCAGTGATTTATTTAAGTCCATTGGTTAAGAGATCATTCAACGAATACACTAAAAGAGGATAGTTTATAGTGTAAAACAATTGGAATCAGAATTTGAGGTGAGGTCCTGGGAGCCTGAGGGTACAGAACAAGAATGATCCTCTTCAGGGTGCAGACCATGCCCATTCACCAAGGCAAATTCCACATAAGTGTAACTTATTATGGCTATAAACCCTTTTTATATATTTGATATCATTGGCCCCATGTTGAATGAATGAAGAAATTTATTTCAGACATGTCAAAAATAAACCAAACAAAGTATCAAAGAAATATGCTAATAAGTCAAATAAGCAAAACATTCAATAAACAAGTAACATTGGCTGATGTCTGAAAAGGAGTAGGAAGAAGTATACACTTATTTAATCTTACCCCTTTTCCATAACTCAGTAAATTATTATTATTTCATATACCACATATTTGTATCTCATTTATATTTATCACATTTATCTTATATAATATATATAATATATATGGGTTATATATACATACATACTTAAACATGCATACATACATACATATATACATACATATATATATACACACACACACACATACACACGTATAATCATACACGTACGTCAAAGAACACATATTGCAATTATTAAAGCCCTCCTTTTCTATATTTTTTGAAAATCATTGTGTTGTACCTTTTTTTTTAACTGGATTATGTTTTTAACTGGACATTGCTTAAGTTCTGTGCACAGACCATTCCACAGTTTCACACCACTGATTGTAATGCACTGTCGTGCGAACAGCTCGAACCTTGAATTTAAACGTAGCCCTTAAATTATAACCTCCCTCTCTATCAAAAAAGAACTTCTGAATATTAACTGTTAGTAGTCAGTTTTTTGCTTTATACATAATTTGTGCTACTTGAAATTCAACCAGATCAATGAACTTTAAAGCTCTGGAATGTAAAAACAGTAAGTTGGTGTGATAATATCCTGCTTTATGAACTGTTCTTATGGCTCTTTGTTGTAATGTGATCAGTGTTCTTTCTTCAATACCCATTGGACAAACTTTAGGAAGCTTTTGTATTGCGGTGTGAACTCTGTAGGCTTAGTAGCCACTAGATGGGCTTTTTATCCCTGGAGCTTTTTAGTCTTTATAAGAAAGCCAGCCCTTTCCAGTCTGCTACCCCATAGTCCATCCTGTAAAAGCAACCACTGGGACTGGGTTTGTTGAATACTGTCTAAACACTCTTGTCAGCACAATGCATAATTAGTATCATTGACAAAACTGCACCCAAAAGTCAGGACTATATTTTCTACATCACTTGTAGCCATGTCACTGGGTTAAAGTGTTTCCAAAGCTGTTTGTGTCATTAAGGCTAGAGAGTTGCTTTGTGGGAGCTTTTAGACTTGATGTGCTGTTGTGTCTGTCGCAGAGACAAAGCTGACGTCTCCATAAAAAAAAAGACACAGCACTCAGTGCTGTTCCAATTTTCAGCTTTTCTCTGCAAATTAAAAGCCATCTTTTGAATCTGAGAGACACGGATAAAACACAACAGTTTGTCTCAAATTGAGCCCTTCAAAAACCAATGCAGTGGCACCAATTGTGTTCATCTGTATTAAGAACCCACAATAGATGAAGAATAAATTCAACATGACAGCAAATGGAAAGTATATCGTCAGTTAAACAGAGACACACTAGCCAATACAGTCTATTCTGTAGAGAGGATATAATCGGCAGCTTATTTGCAGTATTATATGTTTGAAAGACTCTGCAAGGTAACAGAATTACTAACCATTGTTTGTAAAAAAGTACTGTATGTTTCTGAAGGTAAATGTTACTTCTAATGTTCTCTCTCACAGGCCACAGAGGGTCCACCCAAGAGGGTGTTAGACAAAGCACAACCTGCAGAGCTCCAGTGTATATACCATTGAAATTATGACACAAGACGAAAGCTATGTTTAATACAAATATGCAGATGAAATCCCATTCACTGTCCTTTTGTATACAGGTTATGTGATCAGAGAGTGCTCTCCAAACTTGGTGTCAGCAGAGAGCTATGGAGCTTAATGCCACTAAAACAAAAGAACTGATAACCAGCTTTAATCCGGACTTCCTGTCATGATCAGTGGACAGCCACCACTCCTTACCACTGCTAAGCTGAGCAAGACCGTTTTAGCCCTTTACTGGCCATGAACGGGTTTCTTGTGATGGTTTTCAGCTTACCACCACAATAGCAAAATGTTTTTTTGTCATCCATCTATCAAACCAGTGTGGATCACATTTCAAAGCAGTAATGGCAGTGTCAAAAGCGTACTGGTCCTTGTGACAGAGGCAGGAGGAGGGGCCTTGCTACTTCCTCACTAAGCATATAAGACCCATCACCCACACTGACATTGTGTTTTCTGTTACTCTGCATAGAACTACGCATGCAGCATGACAAATATTGACATTCCCCATGTCCTTGATGTATATGCGCACAGTAATTGTATTTATGAGTGAGGGAGTGCAATGCATTATTTCATATGAGTTATGGCTTTTTGTCTGAGACTGATTATTACAAATGATCATGTTAACACTAATCATGGGAACATATCATTTATAAGCACAGCATATAAATAGCAAAGATTACATTCATATTCAAACTGAATGTTCCTGTTTGTAATATGTATTGCTGAAATATGATTTGCTTGCAGTGTATTTAATAAGGTAAGTCCTAAATATATTCATATGCTGAAGCTGTAACATATTCATGTCGGCACTTCAATATTTAAAAAGCCTAAGCATATTCAGCATATTAAATCACAGAGTATAGACGATTTTAAACTTTGCGTGTGTGTGTGGTTCACAACCTCATGCAAACAGCTACAGTATAGCAGCCTCAGCATCTGAAACTATATTCTTTTTCTCCTCCGGTGTGATTAAAGCCATATCTTCATCTTATCTATCTTCAAATTATACAGCCATCTTTTTAATGTTTTACATTCAATTTCACTATAACAGTGATAATGGGTTGAAAATTAAAGGCGCGTACTGTAGCCCACTGGTATTTTACTGCTAGTACCTCTCAAGTGCACTTTAAGTTGAAGTGAGACATGACCAAATTATTGCCAATTCAGGTAATTGCTTGATTGGAATTTTAATCTTTCGGGATTTCCAACGTGAGGTTGAACAGAATAATTAGGAATTAGTTTGAGTTATGGACTTGTTTTTAAAGGCTAAATAAGACTTTTCCTCTATATGACATTAATAATGAAACAGGCCAAAGCACTTCAGATTTTTCTTTTCCTGTAAAAAGGCCTCTCAAATTTTCATTCTAGCTGTACATCAATAGCACTCTATAGCAGGATGCTGCTACTGAGTTGCAAAGTGGGATGATGTATTTTAAGCAGTGTTCTGGAAGGAAAAAATACTTTTTGATTAGAAAACAATATTTGGAGCACTTCCAAAGCTTGGACATGCATGTCTTTGATAAAAACTCAAGGGTTCAAGCTTGTGGAGATAAAGTTTACAGGTTTTTTTTCAACCTGGATTATTTTCCTATGTTTTTGTGTCTAAGTGACTGATGGGAACAACAATCTTTGACATTGGTCCAGTATTAAGGAGATCGCTGCAGCGGCGAAACAAGCTACAATGGAAGTTAATAGGACAATTGTCCGACAATTTACCTTCACAAAAGTGCTCATTTTACCACTGACAGGCTCAGATTATTATTGTCTGACACCATTATGGAAAGGACTTCTAAGGAGGTCGACCTTTCTGTTAAAGAGTAAGATCCTTTTTTTAAACAAAAACATCCGCGAAATTGCGTTCACTAAACCCACCAGACTCCATGTAAATAAATAGAAATTTTAGCATCGTAAAATACACTTCATTCAAAGTCGACAGAAACAAAATAAAACTATGAAAAGCCATTTTGGTTCGTCTTTCCACGTTGTCGGTCTCTAAATGTTTTAACTTTTATGAGAGCACCTCTCTTTCTACGCACCGAGCTCTACCAGATCTTCTAAGAACAGTGACGCTGTTATCAATCGAGTATTGATTGGTCAGTAGGCGGGGTCAGTAGCCTCCCGAGCAGGTTAGGTGTTCAGCATAAGTTACAACGGCGATTTAACCCGGTAACAAGTGATCCACCGTCGTGATACACAAAACCCTGGGTTGAACCTGAAGTTACCTCGTTAAAGCCTCTGATCTCAGTTTTATCTCCAGAGTCAGGCCGTGTCAGACTCTCCTTGGGATTTATTAATATTCATTCATAATATATAATTCATACAATTATTGTACTCCTCTCCAACAGCCTCCATTCGAACAAACGACACCATTTCACTTCCCTTCCAGCTGCGCAGAGGTACTAGGCAGGGATGCCCTTGAAGTCCTCTACTCTTTGTAATAGCAACAGAGCCCCTTGCCATAGTCTTGCGCAGGGACGATAGCATTCGTGTTATACATAGAGACAAGGAACATAAAGTATTGCTCGTTGTGGACGACCTGCTTATCCAGGTATATGACCCGATGAGCTGCATCCCCAAGATCTTAAAGTTATTAAAAGATTTTGGGTTGTTTTCTGGATATAAACGTAAAGGTGCTGTAGGTAGGATTGTGAAGATCCAGGACTTAGCCAAAAAATTAGAACATCGACAACTTCTCAGTCCCTCCCCCCTTTCTGCTAAAGCCCATAGTCCTAAGCCCCCCACCCACAAGGGAGAGCTGTGCACGATAGAGCATGTGCGAAGTGGGGGGAAGGGGAGGAAACTTATCTGCAGCTCATGCGCGGGAGAGGACACTATGATATGCGTGTGCCTGAGCAGTGATTGACACGCAATTAGACACCTCCCCTAGCCCTGATTGGTGCATCTGAAGAGGGAGCGGTGGATTTTTGCAAATCGCACTACAGGCTGTAGGTGGTGCCAGAGAATGACCTGCTTCATGTAGTTCTATTCGAACATAGGGTCAGTTTCAGCAAATATGACAGAAAGTTAGTTTTAGAAGGCTCACCTACTGCACCTTTAATATTCAAAAAAGTGAACTACTCCCGATTAATGCTGCATCAGAGCAATGCTCACTGGACTCTCTTCCATTCAAGGGCTCACCTAAAAAGTTTACTTACCTTGGCGTAGTTGTAACATGGCAATATGCTGACCTTTTTAAATGTAATTTACAACCTCTTCTGGGTCAAACCAAATTAGATCTGGAACGCTGGTCTGGGCTCCCCTTATCTCTTGCAGGCCGCATAAACGCGGTTAAGATGACCATCTTGCCTAAGTTTTTGTATTTATTCCAGTCCGTACCAGTCTACATTAAAAAATCTTTCTTCTCTTCGCTAGACCAACTTATCTCTTCATTCATTTGGAACAGTAAGCCGCCTTGGATACATAAAGCCATTCTTCAGAGACCCTGCACAGAGGGCGGACTGGCCCTACCAAACATCCAGCAATATTACTGGTCCTGCAGCATACGGTCTCTGTCCGCCTGGCAGTCAAAGCCCACAGACTGAAACTCCATGTTGGCTAGCCCCTGGAAGCATCATCTGTCTTCCATACTTCTCTACATTCCATCCTTTGCTCAGCACTTCCTTGCCCTCACCCTTTGTCAAAATGTACCACCAATCCAATCATCTGTGGATCTGTCAAAATCTGGAAACAATTTAGAAAGGCGCTCAAGTGTAAAGACCTCCCACTTGGAACCCCTGTTGCAAAAAATCAGGCCTTCCCTCTATCCCTCACTGATGGAACTTTCGAAATTTGGAGACTCAAGGGATTAATTACTTTAAAGAACTTATTTATTGACAACAAGTGTCTTTTAACCAGCCCTCCATAAAGTTTAATCTACCTCAAACTCACTTCTTTAGATATTTACAGATCCGGGACTTTACACGCTCCAAATTAGGTCACTTTCTGGCTCTCCCCCCCAAAACCCAATTAGACCTTAATCTAGATTTCAACCCTGTCGAGAAGGGGTACATTAGTAAACTTTACGACGCAATAAATAAGGTGGGCAAGATACCACTCAAACCTCTTAAAAATCGATGGGAGCGGGATATGGGAATGTCTATCTCTGAGGAAGATTGGGATCAGGCAATCCGAAGGATACACTCCTCTTCAGTATGCATGAGACATTGTGTTATCCAGTTTAAAGTGGTCCATCGCCTGCATTATTCCAAAGAGAGATTTTAACCAGAGGTGAATCCAAAATGTGACAGATGCAAATAGGACACTGCTGACCTATTCCATATGTTCTGGTCCTGCCCGAAACTGACTCCATTTTGGGAATCCATCTTTGACGCTTTGACCACTGTGTGCACTGCTGCACATATTGACCGACCACCCCCCTGTATCTGTATGAAATGGTTTGGTTCTGCCTTACCGCACTCAGTGACGATGTTTAGTTGCAGTCAGTAGATGCGCCAGAACTACAGTGACCACAATGTTGCCAAGTAACGTTAAATCAAAATCTGGTTTTCAAAAAAGGAAAGAGAGAAAAGAGAGAGAGGAAAGACAAAGGAAAGGGTGTCAAACTGTAACCCAGTTTTTCACCAAGAAAGGTGGGTAGCCTACAGTCTGTGAGTGGTATTAACCTGTTGGCTTAATGTCCATAGTGAAATAAGCTAGCTAGCTACAGACTAGTGTTAGCCTACATTTAATCACCATTTAATCAGTGCAGGGAAACGTTTAGCAAGATATTCATATTAAATCATTGTCCCTGCCCCTTTTAGCAGACTTAACAACAGATGAGTCAGCAGCACCCCAGTCTCCCCATAATTGTGCCCCTCCCTGTCCCAGTGAAGAAGGTGAGCAACATTGTGGTCAATGACATGCCAGTTAGCATCATTGCAGGGAGTCTGTGGGGATTTTTCTCTCTTGCTCTTTTTACCATTACAAAAAAGAAAATGAAATATTTATCAATGACAGAAATTCAAACACATTAATAACAATATTTTTTTCACATAATGATCATTATGAAATAAAGTTAAAAAAAAACAACAACAACCTACTGTCTGTACTGGATGCTGGACAGTTGGAAACAGTGAGTAGCTTACCTGAGCCTGCATGTGCATGGTTGCTTTTAATTTTGCATCAAATAGTGAACTGCATACTAGACTTGCATGCATGTACAAATCACCAGCAGTAAATATTGTGCTAGTACTAGTATTGAACTACGCGAAGCGAGACAGTTGCAAGCCTTTAATTAGAGTTATGTAAAGCTTTTGATGGGACAGTTAGGTCCTAGAGATGTGGTGACAATAGCTGCGCAGAGGGGGCCCAATTAGATTTTTTGTCATGGGGCCCAAAATTCCTGGTGGCACCCCTGCAATGCTCGCTTACACCTTCGCCTCTGATTGCTATTTTTGGGGTCGTTCCAGCTGGTGCGCACTTAAAGGCCACCCAGTCAAACCTAGTGGCCTATTCCACTCTGCTAGCCAGAAGACTAAAATTGTTCAAGTGGAAGGAGGCTTCCCCTCCTGCCTTTGGGCACTGGGTTCGGGAGGTTTTGCAATCACTGAGAGCAGAAAAGATCTGTTACACCATGAGAGGATCTACTTCAAAATTGTACTTGACTTGGAGGCCCTTTTTAGACTTTATAGATGGGTTAGATATATAACATACAATCTGACTTGATCGTCCTACTCCTCCTTTGCTTGCGTTAGCATTCTTGCTGCACTTTACTTTTACTCTTCCTATCCACTATAAGCCCATCATACACGTCTCTCCCCAGCCCAAAGCTTCTTAGGAGCCCTCCAGAAAGCTCAGGTACTTTTCCCATTTTCTAGTATAGGCATCCAATCTGGCTCAGAGCCATCTTTAATAATAACCACTCATTGTTTATTTAAACTTGAGGATCTCTTTATGCTCGCATGCAATTGCAATTTCTGTTAACCTCTTGAACCCGAGAGCCCCCGGTACCGGCTTGGCTGCTAGTTTGTATTTGATAGCTGTACTTTGCTTTGTGGCCTTTTCAAACTTGTAGTCTTCAGACCCTACTGATGCTGGACATTTTATCAGACTTCACACAGCTTCTTCGAGACGCAAAATGTTTTATACAATTTCTTCATTTGGGAAGGCAGCGGCAAGCTACACATTTTGTTCTTGAGGTATTCAGATTTTTTTCTCCAGGATGAAGGGCGGGACAGAGGACATCATTCACCATTCTATACTCAAAATTGTATCATCACTCTAATAACTCACGAAAAACATACATGTATATCGGCAACTGTAGTCCAACTAACACAGAAAAGGACAATGATCATGTTAACTCCTGGGTCAAAGGAAACTGATTAGCAACCCCTGCAATAAACTCCTCTAATAAGTATGGAGCTGTCTGTTTACCAGGCCCTGAGCTTAGTTACATACTGCAATGACATGTCAATTAGCCTGCTTCTCTCTGCCAGTGCTCCCACCCACAGACATGTCCGTGGGTGGCCTTCCAAAACGCATACACCTCCAGTATTGTTGACATAATATAATCAGAGGGTTTTCGTCATATAAATACAGTTCACCATGCTTCACCTGACGGCTAGATAAAAAACAATAGTCAGTGAAAAGGGGTGGGGGAGCTGCATTTGCAATTGACACGTGTGATGAGACTAATGAGCTCCCCTGTGAACGCATCAAAGAACAAGGAAGAGATAATGAGACTGTTTCTCTTTTTAAATAACTCATAATCAGTTCGCCTTTTTTACTTTTGTGCCATAACCTTCAGCCTCTCCTCCCTCAACTGTAGACAATCTAACCAAGGTGCTTTAAATACATACAATAATTAGACTTTCTTTGAATATCAATTATATATATGTGCCTTTGATCTGGCTTCATGTCAAGTTGCCTTATCATAAGTAATATTTTATAATTCGGTTGCTGTTTTTTGTCCAGACTGCCAGTTAAATATCCTATTTTTATTTATAGATTTCTACGTTCATACTGTGAGCGACTTGGTTGATTAGTCTTTGAATGTTGGCAGTGTGAGAGGACAACCATGTAAGAAGTAATTTGCTACTTCTGGCTGGGCCTTTAGGGTAATTAGTACACCTAAAAGCCATCCCAAAAGTGACTTTTCCCTCATAGTCTTCAAACAAACCGGCTTGGATCTTGTTGAGCCATTAGAATACAGTGCAAGGGAGGACTGCTTTGATTTAGTTGAAGCAGGATACTAAACTTGGTATTTCATAATTGAAGCAATAAAAGGGAACTCCACACCACATTTTGGCATCTGTAGGTGAAGAGATACAAGTCTTTTTAAAGTGGCTGCGAGGAACTTTCAGTTTGTGTTAATTCTAGTTGCCCTTTTGGAGTTGGTGTTGCATGTGTGATACTGACAAAAAGGGTTTTGTGATATAAAGGTATATTTGCTTTTTCTAAAGAGTTTATTGCTTTGCTTTGAAGATGGATTTTCATATTTTTGTGTACCTTAATTTATAGGTTGATCATTTAAAAGTAATGAGAATAGTTAGGGCATGCTATTCCATATTGCGCCAGTAGGTGGCAGTAGTAACTTTCACAGCATCCGGTACACTTTGTGAGTGCCGTTGTAGGTACCAGATGCTCGGGTGGTCAGAACTGCTCGCGGTCCTGCGCCTGTCGGTGACGTCACAGTACAGCAACGCGACTAGTTCAAAATACGTTGTGTCCGATGTGCTCGGGCTCATTTACACTTGCTATAGCAATATTAGGCCTATATATTTTTATATTTGCCATATATCAATTCCAATATTTATGTCTAAAAATACATCTTCCTAATACGTCACAAAATATCATTAAGACGCTAATGTCAGTTGCTCATCAAGTTCAGCTAATGTGTGTGTGTGTGTGTGTGTGTGTGTGTGTGTGTGTGTGTGTGTGTGTGTGTGTGTGTGTGTGTGGATTAAACTGTGAATGAACGTTACAACACTAATGTCAGCTGTTTTTGTGTGTGAGTTTGTGTGGATTAAACAGTGTGAAAGAACGTTATGACGCTAATGTCAGCTGCTGATCAAGGTAAGCTAATGTGTGTGTGTTTTTGTGTGCGTGTTGCCCACCGCTATAATTAAGACTCAAAGTGTCTCTAGTTTCTGTGGAATTATGTACAATACAGCACTACAAAGACATTTGTAAAAGTTCTCTATAGTTCTTCTTCTTGGTTATATTTGATCCGAAGACCCGCGAAAACGATGCCCATAAACTCTACAGCCATTCACAATCTGCTACGTCATCATGCCAACGTACAGTCAATCATGTACTGTGACGTCACCGACAAGTGCAGGGCCCTGAGCAGTTCTGACCACCCAAGCACATCTGGAACGTGAGTTCATAATCCAGTTGAATGGAGAAAGAACAACACATCGTCCTGTCTCACTTCTTTCTGTGTACTTCTTCCTGTTGTTACAGGTTAGTTTCCAACACATAAAGCAATACAGCCATTTCTAAGATGATCCTAGTCATAAGCAAGATGGTATCGGCACGCTAATGTGTTGCTAATTAGGTTAAAAGTGAACTTTAACTGAAATAACAGTAACCTCGTATGTCCCGTAATGGCGTCATGTCTAGTTGTTATTTTCCCAAATTGTGCTACATGCTATTCTTTTCTACTGTGTTTTTTCTGTCAGTGGCTCCTGGACATTGGTATTAAGAAAGAGAATGTGTAGCAGCTCATTATTGCAGCAGAATGTTTATTAGGTTATAGTTGTTTATCAAGCTAATTACTGCTATTCCTGTTCCGGCTACAGTAGCTTGAGCTAACGGGTTAGCCTATTGTTCGTGTAGCAATTCAATTCAATTCAATTTTATTTATAGTATCAAATCATGACAAGAGTTATCTCGAGACACTTTACATATAGAATAGGTCTAGACCACACTCTATGATATACAAGGACCCAACAATTCTAGTAATTCCCCCAAGAGCAAGCATTTAGTGCGACAGTACGGAAAAACTTCCTTTTAGAGAGAAACCTCGGGTAGACCCAGGCTCTTGGTAGGCGGTGTCTGACGGTGCCGGTTGGGGGTGTGATGAATAGTGGCAATAATAGTCACAAAGATAGTGGAACTATGACTAGAAATAGTAGTTGTAGTAGTTCATGGCATAGCAAGGCACTGCAGGGCGTTACAGGACATAGCAGGGCACGGCAGAGCATAGCAGGACGTAGCAGGACATAGCCGGACATAGCAGGACGTAGCAGGGCGTAGCAAGGCACTGCAGGGCACCGCAGAGCAAGGACACATGCCGTGCGTGCAACCACAGCTGTAGCTGCAGCACCTTACAGTAAGTACACCAGGAGTCGACGTCACTTCCGTGATTTGGAAAAAGCCCGTATAAGTCCTGGCAGGTGATCGTGCGAGATCCCGCACAGAGCACGACATCTATTGCCGGAAGAGACTACCGGTAAAGTAGTGAAGAAGGAGCAAGAAGAACAGAAGAGAACAGCAGAAGAGATCAACGAAATGGCAGAGTTTGAGGTTAGCATTGAACGTGACGATGAGTGGCTCAATTTCGAATGTCGCCAGTACCAGCCTGAATACACGGACGAGGAGCTACAACTAATGGAGGAGAATCGCAGTAGTAGCGTTAGCAGCAGAGAGTAGAAGGCATGAGGCAAGTGTTATTTAAATAAACTCCTGGTGTACTTACAAACTTTCCAAGGCCTCGTTTTATGAGTACAGAACCTATTACTAGTAGTACTACTGTAGAAGTTTAGTACCATTCCGGGCATTATTAGCGGGGTAATTTACGAGATACACCTTTGGTAGACCAAGGGAAAAAAAGCTTCTGGGGGGGTGTTTGGCTCGAGGTCATGGTGCAAAGGACCCTAGGGTGAAATTACTCCGAACCATCCCTTTAAGTGTAATAATAATATAGGTACACCAGCTGCTGCACCAACAGGCTTTCCTCTATTGATAGACTGAATCACTGTCTTGCTAACACAGAAATCACTTCTGGGAAGCTAAATGGGAGTTGACTTGAAATGCAGAGATATGTGAAAACAGCAAGCTTGTTTTATTTCTGTTATCATTTTTTAGCCGTAACTGTAACGTTTGTTACAAACACGTTGGTGCGACCTATCTGAATGTTCTGCCGTGCTTTTTTTCTTTGATAAACCAAATATAGTGTTACGTACAGCAATGAGATGAGAGTATATCCAGTTGTTCCTCGTTGTATGGGACGCAGGAGTTTGCTACCCGGAAGTTATTTTAAACAACAAACGAAACACTATTGTAAGGAAGTTAAATCGCAATCTAAGGATGTTGTATCGCTCTAACAATTGTAGAATTGTGAATGTGTATGTTGTACTGTAATGTCTTGTCCTTTGTACTGTCCAGTCCTACCGAGGACCCTCTCGAAAATGAGATGGCACATCTCAAGAGGTATTCCTCGTAAAATAAATAAAAAAAATAAAATAAAATAAACAAACATTGGGATTGTGTACAAAATGCAGTATCTAGTTAGCCTGACGTCGTCATACTCAGATTCTAGTCAGAATGTGAGTCTGAAACCGCTCCATTGGGCTGTGATTATGGGGCGCGTTTCAACCGAACCAGGAAAGAAAATTCCTCTGCACTCATTGGATAGCAACCACCCTTTGCACAATGCACTTCCGTCCTAACTCCCGACTTTTAGACTTTTTTGAAGCTAGATATATCATTTGTTTCATGTAAATATGAATGTGGAGAACATTAGTGATAGTGACATGTTTGCTGCAGTTGCATTTCTAGTGATGAATCGGCGAAAACACGTTTTATTTCTCCGATTCACGGCTTTGTTCTAACGCCGCTGGGCGCTCTCTCTCTTCAGTGTCTCTCTATCTCTCTCCACCATATAACGTTACTGTGCTTTCGGGCGGTTGTTGAGGCTCCGCCCCGTCTAAAACTGCCATTTCGTAAAGCTGTTTGTAACGTAGAAATAAAAGGGATTATTGATAATATTATTTCTATAATTTTTAGCTGACTTTACCAGCTGACTTCTCTATTGGCTGTTGAAAGAGGAGAAGCCTCTGTGACTTGAACAGCTGAGTCACAGCGACACCATCAGCTGTGTGTGTGTGTGTGTGTGTGTGTGTATGTGAGAGAGACGTTACTGTATCTGTCCATCATCGTATAAAGCCCGCCCTCACAATTTGATTGGTCCGAACAGCTCTTGTTCGAGCATAATTGCTCCACAACGGATCAAGTCCAGACTTCCAGACCTCAAATTTTGTGGGCGGGGCTAAGTTTGGCTGGCATCCAGGCTAGTATCTAGTATGTTTGATGCTCTTAATGTGACGTAAAGGCTCCATTTCTTATACCGTATATTACTGTCTCAGTAAGCATCTTGAACACATGAAACAGACAATAGTCTGCTCTGACAGGCAGATTGAAAACGTTACTAGCATTCTTACCAGAAGAAGGAACGAGAGGAGGAGACGCACAATAAAACACATATGCACAAGTGCTGGTGTATTGATTACAGATTCAGCACTGTGTTTGTGAAGTAGCCAGTAGCTAGTCTAAAGCAGCAAAAATGAACTCCCTCAAACTGGTTTTTAAGTGCTTCCAGGTTCAAAGATGAGATCTGATGTATTGAATTTTTGATTTTACTTACTACATCTGTGCTCTCCAACTGACTCTCTCTCTCTCTCTCTCTCTCTCTCTCTCTCTCTCTCTCTGTGGGATTTGTCTGCTGGGTTTAAGCCTTTCCAGCCTGTTAAAAATGGAATCGTTTCCAAGGAAGCACTTGGCTCTCTGGTGAACCACAAGTTTGCAGCGGAAAAGGAATAAGGACTTCAAAATGTGTGTTACGTGCAACCAAAGACACATCTATAAACATGATGCAGTGTGATGTTGCCCAAATGTTCTCCCTTCAGTGTGTTCAAGAGTGATGAAAAAAGAAATGCTGCTTCTGTAGAATAAAATGGAGTTATTGCCCCATAAATGCAAGGCCACAGCCTGCCACAGTTCTAAGACATTGATGAATATGCAGCAGAGTTTGCATTCACTCAAACTGTCTAGTGAAAAAAATGACAAATCCATGCCATTTGGATTGCTTCCTGATGAAGTATTATCTTGGCCAATTATGAGAATTGAACAAATTACTTTTTCTCCAACTTCATTTGAGTGACACGGTTGTGTTTAAGAAGTCTTTTAGAAGTCAGGACTTCCATCTCCTGGAGGATCTCCATGTACCAGTGCTCCCTCCACATCAGTGATGCCAGAAACTCCAAGCCATGGCAAGATCTCCGTGAGCAAGCAGGTCCATTCACTATTTATTTCTGTTTTCAATCTGATTTCAGTGTACAATTTCAGCGCAAAAATGTACACACAATATAATTTGCAACCTGTAAAAACACATTCACACACACATTCATGATTGAGAAAGACCAGGGAAAAGAAAAGTCTTAATATTAACTGTCCCCTTCTCAAATAAATAGGAACCAATGGTCTATCACATATGGTCTAAAAGAAAACATACAAGAGCACATAAACACATATACATAAGACAAACACATAAAAGTACATGACACATAAATAAGCACTAAGCACATAAACATAAATTAAAGCCTATTAAAGGCACAGAACCATAAGCACAAATATATAAGCACATAAACATATGTAAGCACATAGGCACAAATAAATAGTAAAACAAAGAATGACATAACTATCTTCTTCACATTTTGTACCCAAGTAAAATATCTGCAAATTTGATCATGTTTTCCCAGCTTAAGAAATCATATTTAGTTTAAAAATGTTATGTGTGAGAGAATCATGGCATCGATTTTGGCATTGGTCTTTGTACATTTTAAATAATTTCCCAGATAATTCCACAGTTTGATACCACACACTAAAATGCACATCGGCTTTAGCGTAGTACATGCATGCTGAGTTTTAATATGAAACTTCACGTTTTCATCATCACCTGATCTTAAAGACCCTGAAATCTTCACATGGAGTCTTAAGTATTTCTATAAAAATCTCTATAAAAGACTAATGGCTCAGACATACTTTCCGCATTTTCTGTCCAGGGACAGCTGTGGACGGCCACAAGGTTTCTTTCATACTACAGTTCAATCGAGGGTATGCGTCGGTCTGGCGTTAAAGGCATTCACGCTTTTCCATCTTACCAGCGGTTGCGTTAGTTCTGGACGGTACTTCAACGCCATTGGGCTGTCTTTGAATTCCTTTAAAGAAAATTATATAAATGTGTGCCCTTCACAACCTCTTATGCAGGAGCTCAAAGATATCCTGCAGTGCAGTCTAATGGTCTTGACTGGTCATCTGTCATCAGTATTCTCCTGCACTACTTGTGCAGTGATGAGAGGCAAGAAGACTGGAGTAAAGACACAAGCAGGGAAGGAGAATCCTAACCTGCTCGACATACAGCATGTGGAGCATACATGAGCTCATGGATGCAGTGGTGGTGCATTACTACCATGTGTTGGATCCAAATGAAGAACATAAATACAGGTTTTGCAAATTATTTAACGGTGTTAAATTAACAGATCACTTTATGTGAATAATAAGGAATGTGTTGGCTCTATTAATCTGCAGTTAATGCAAATTATTGTGTTGCGTGTTAATTATATGTTGACTAGAGTAATGTGCTGTCTGTTAATCAACAGTTTAGATTTTTCTTTCAGTTATAGTTGGTTTAATGAGTTTTAATTAGTAATGAACAGTGAAACAACATCCTCAGTGGTGTGTGTGTGTGTGTGTGTGTGTGTGTGTGTTTGTATGTGTGTCATGTGCTGCAGATGGCTTCTTAGGGGGTTTTCACACCCACTTCATTTCGTCCAGACTTTCGAAATTTTCAGTTTGATCCGAACCAAAATTACAGGTGTGAAACCTCCCCTGGACCACAGTCCGGACCAAACAGCCGAAAACTTGGTCCAATCAAAAAGATCTTGATCCGGATCAAGCTGAACCATGGCCTGGTTAGTTTTTTAGTGTGAAAGCATTTTTTGGACCAAATTCAGGAAGCTCTGGCAGGCTATCTTCGTGTTATAAGACTGGAGAAGCTCCTTTAAGGAATAGCTCAGTGTTTAGTGTGTCATGTGTAGGGTTGGGTACCGAAAGGCGGTGCCAATAGGGCACCTGTGCCGACGTAAACGCTAGTAACGAGACCGAATAACAACAGCAGGTAACGTTAGCCTACCTTTAGCTAGCAGCTGGATTAAACACTGTTAAAATGCAGACAGCTAACGTTAAACAGTGTAAAGTGTGACTGTATTTCACTGTAGAGGATTCCAACAGTGGGACGTAACAGTCTGCTCTGTAGCACAGCAGCTCCCGCTGTCAGAATTAAACAACACAGACGGTGCGTTCACTTAAAACAGGTAGCCTCGTGGAGCATTCAAAGTTATTGTAAAATACCCTTTCCCCATCTGGTGGTTGTTTTTGTCGTTCAACAGCAATTTACTGGTAAAATAAGTTATGTTATAAGTTATAGTTATTACATTATTATTAAATCTTTAATTTTGACCATATGGCCTTAGCAATAAACGAGCCGTTCTTTAATGTCGCAGACTGTTGTTTAGTACCCTTCTTTTTTTAAACTTTATTAAAAAGTACCAGTTCAGGCACCATTTTAAAAGTATTGCTTTAGCACCGGTATCGGAAAAAACCCAAACGATACCCAAACCCTAGTCATGAGAGAGAGTGTGACGGTGAATGCGCTCAGAGCAGACAGCTGTTGGTTACCAGAGCAGAGAATAAATCAGCAGTTTACTTGTCAAGTGGTAGTAAATGTACAGTGTAGGTATCAGTTTGTCTCTGAATAAATGCTGCAGCTCCTCAAACCCCAAGTAAAGTTCCCGTATCTCGCTTCTCAGCAACGCAACAAAACAAAAAGAGCCCCAGTAGCACGGGGAGAGCAGCAGTCAGCTGAAAAAACTCAGACACAGAGAGAGGATACGAGAGGACGGGGAAGCCCGTCTACAAACCAATCAATTACAACTATTGGGAGACACAGCTCTTGTACATGATGACAACAGTACGTAGTTTTGTCACGTATAGTTCTTTAGTGTGTTTGCATAACTGCAGTGTGAAACCAAAACTTACCGGATCACATGTATATAATGTAACAAAAACATGAATCTTGGGGTGCCCTCTAGCTCACCCAGTAGAGCGTGCGCCCCATGTAGGCTAAGTCCTTTGCTGCGTGTCATCCCCTCTCTCTCCCCACTTTCCTGTCTATTCACTGCGCAACATACTTGATGTATGTTGCTGTAACTGGCAGCACAGCGCCATCTGGTGTTTACCCAGAGCCTCGGGCATTGCATTACTATTGTAATAATGTTTGGAGGTGTGCTTCCAACCTTTCAGGGAATACGGAAAAAACTGCAACATGAAAAACCCATGGTGCAACTGCTGCATGCGGAGATGGTGGCCCTGGTCAGAGTACTACTCGCCAAGTTCATGAAGACTGACGCCATCCCACTGAGTGCAAAGGAAATACTCAAGGTTGATGTCCTGAGTCGAGACCTGCAACGATCTGACAGAAGGCAGTCTGTTGGCAGATATTGCTACTCTGCACTGAACAAGGCCCGTGTGGAGAGGAAGATATGGGTTGACAATGTGTACAGCTCTTTCAGAGTAGGATACATGAGGGCAGCAGAATTCCTTCTCGAAAAAACTTCCTCTGGATAACCACATTATCACTGCGCTCTCTGCTTTGACTCCGTCTTTGATTCACCATGAATCTGTCTGTTCGGCTTTCATCAGAAGAGATTGGTCAACTAGATGAAGAAGTACGGGTTACCAAATACATGTGGACCACTCAGAGCCTCCTCTTCCTCCACTGGAACACTTGAAACATTCAGAAGCTATGTCCAAATTCAGAGGCTGCATCCTTCGGAGGCTGCATTCGTAAACCGATTGCGTCACACTAGCGCGACAAAGGCTGTCCTATTTAATTTAATTTCAAAGGCTCCTTCAAATGCGGTCCACAAATGCGACCTTCTTTCACAACACATTGGTCGTCAATGACTTGGTACTGCGTCTCCCTCACCCATCCAAACACCATCTGGTTATAAGCCTCCAAACTTTTGTAGGATTTAAGGTCTTCCGCTGTGTTTGGGCTCGGCGAGAAAACCAGGTAGTTGACTATATCAGGATATGCAACTGAAGGAAGAATCACTGGGTCGCCATGGATCCAAGAAGAGGGAGCCAACTTGTAGGGATCTGCACCGCCAGTATACTGTAATTTCTCAAAATATTGCACCTTTTTTTGTGGTCCAAGTCCTTCCATGCCTTTGCAAAGGACGCGTTTTGAGGAGCTTTTCTGTTGTTTAGACATAAAGTATTAAAGTATCCAAAGTGCACAATACTCCATTACTCCATTCAGTTGTTTACACCGAGTGCCTCCAATATGGCCGCGCATCCAGGTTACCACCCAGAACGTGACATCGGTGACTCGGCTCTCCAGTCACTCATCGCCAGATTGTTTCCACTCTCTACGTGGTAACTCTTCAGGCTTAAAACTCCAGTGAAGAATCTGATTTTTGAACTGTTGTTGCGAGTCTGCAGAAAATAACCTCACCTGTGTCTCTACCATCTCCAGCACCTCCCTAAACTGAGCCTGCCTCCTGCTGATCCACTGCCATTGCCTGCCACAAATTCTCAGATGCCATCTGGCAGGATTGCCACCTCACCACCTTGTTTTACTCACTTCACTTGCAAGTACTGAGATAATATAAAACTATAAACCTGAGTCTGATTCTGCTTTTGGGGTCCAAACTAGGAGCGAATCGTAACACCAGCATTCATTTTGGTATTCAATCAGAAGCACAGGCAAACACAAATGCTAACAACATATATATGTATATTAAAATTTTTCGTCTGCTATTTCATTATTAAATTCACTTCTGAGAATGTTTTAGGTGAGAAATTAACTGTGTAGATGTCGAATATAGGGTTATGAAAATGTATGGCAAATTAATTGATTCGTTGCTGTTGTTGCTATTTTCGGGATTCTGATTGGCTAACGTGGGCTTGAGCGTCTCGTTACACTGCCACCTACAGGTTTGGCATGCTCTTGACGGCATATATACATGGGTACATGTAAACTAACACTTTTCTGAAAACTGACTGTGCACAATGTTATTTTTGAAAACGGAGAGGTGAAATGTCCGTTTATGAAAATAGCCGGCCACGTGTAAACGTAGCAATAGTCAGCACTATTGCACTGAGCAGTCTTCTATTTCCTCCTGTGTTTCCCCTCCCTTTTTGTTTGTCTGTTTGTGGGCGGCACCTTTGTTCTGGGTTTCTGGCTGAGTGACAAACCTGAGGATCATTACCAATCAACACACCTGACAGTCTTTTCCAATCAACAATCCAATCAACCACCCTGCATAAAGTCTCCTTGTTTCCTGATGTTCATCGTCAGATTATTCCTATCCAGTGGTAGAGAACTACGGCTAACTTTTGCATTTATTCCAAGTCCAGTTTTTGCCTGTTTGTTTTGTTTTTTTTTCCTCAGCACTTCAACCACGCCGCCTGAAACCCGGACCACTACTCAACTTTCAGCTCACCTGCCTGCCCCACGCACCATCCTGTTCTTTCGTAAAGGACCACTTTATGTTGTGAATAAAATCCTTACTTTCAACATTCAACAGTGGTGATCTGTATCCGTTTCTGAGTCCAACTACTAAACGTAACACATGACGTTTTTTCTCTCTCTCTCTCTCTCTCTCTTTGAGACACTTGACCGAATGGTAAAATACAAAGAACAACCTCTGGCTCTTTATTCTTCTTGCAGGATCCTTCTATTTGATGCATTGTGTCAATGCAGGAAGCGGTGCACAGCACGTACATCCGCTCTACAGTCTTCTATATTCTATTACGGTGAAACACAAAAGCAGAGAATATTAATGATCGTTTGAATCAAGCTCATAATTTAGTGCACCCACACCATTGCAACGTGTCACGGCAGCTGAGTGTACATTAAAAGTTTCCTTAAAAAGCCCAATCATTGTGATGCAGTTTATGAACAAGTTGAAAAAAGGAGGGATTAATGCGGTGGAGGATGAAGAACAAGCAAGTAATGTACAAATTTACAATGTTTAGCTGTCACTGCAGAAAAAAAAAAATAGTTTTGTGATGAAAAGTGACTGCAGGGTCGGTGCCTCTGGTCATCTATGCATAATCTTACCTATGAACTTGTTCTGTAGCCTACTGTATATTCATTATTAAAAAGAGAAAAAAGGTCTAATGGATAGGGGTAAGCTTTAATACACAAAACCTTTGCCAAAATAGCGACCTTTTCTAAAACATTGCTGGTTCTGTGGTGTCTGAACTTTAAATTTGATGCTTGCAGTGCGCCATAGAAGCATCATTCAGTACTTTTACATGCACACCAATATTCCACTATTATTCCGAATATGACAATATTCTGTATTTGATTGGATACTCCGACTAAGGCCTTTTTCCAAATATAGCATTTTCCGATTAAGACAAGTGGGATATTCCGGTATTAGTTGGGTTTTAGAGGCATTGTTTGGACATGTATACAGCGCATTCAGAACCAGCCAACAGTTTGCAAGGCTGCAGACCCGATAATGAGAAACACAGCTACTTTTAAACATTATCAAAGACTTGGATATCAACAGGTTTCTGGATATGAGCACACATCCCTACGCCGACCTTTTCTAGAAGCTGGTTGAAGGAATGAAAGAGGGAGGCTGTGTTTGCACGCTCCAAAAAGTTTTGCCGCCGCTGGTAAACTTTGAAAGAATCCTGTTTTGTACGGCTACATGTAAACGGGAATATTAGTGGAATACTCACTTTCAATAGCCATGTAAACAGCTTATTCGGAATATCGTCCTTTTTGGAATTAGGGCAAACAACGGAATATTATGTGCATGTAAACGTAGTCAATGAGGCGTGTCAATTATCACTTTCAGTGCGTTTGGGGCTTTAGATTTAATGCCTTGAAATGGAGTGGCTTGGATTAGTTGCAGGACTTTGTTTACAACCCAAAAGAATGAGAAAATAAGTGATAGTGGCCATTATCGGTTTAGCAGCCATTTAAGCACATATGTTACTAAATTGTATTTCTATCTTTGTAATTTTATATTTATTTATATTTTTTATTATTTAATTCAGTGTTAGAAGGAAGTACTTCATACGTTTCTAATTGCCAACTAAGATTTACTTAGACTCTAAGATTTGCCAACAAATCTGAAAGATTAAGGGTCTGGCATTGAGTAATGAAAATGGCCCAACTCGACAAGCATGCATTTTAAAATCTCACTGGACGCAATTGGATAACACTACGACCAATCACAACAATACACGGGGTGACGTATCCAGAGCCCCATACGCTTAGCTACCAGCGGAGCTAACTGGTAGATTTTGTCTGGTCATTTGTTTAGCTCGCCTCTGGCCCGCCTATATCAGATACACCGATGTGATTGGTGCAGCACGGCTACCAGGGCATAGTTAATGAGCATTATTACTCAATGCCAGAGTGACTCGCTGAGCTAATTGAAGAAATTCAACCTGCCAAAGACAATGATGGTGCACTTCTACACAGCCATCGAGTCCACCCTCACATCCTCCATCACCATCTGGTACGCTGCTAGCACAGCCAAGGACAAGGGCAGACTGCAGTGTGTCATTCGGTCAGCTGAGAAGGCGATTGGCTGCAATCTGCCGCTGCTCCAGGACCTTTACGCCACCAGGACTCTGAAGCGAGCTGGAAAGATTGTGGCTGACCCCTCCCACCCCAGGCACAAACTCTTTGAGCCACTCCCCTCTGGCAGGAGGCTGAGGTCCATCAGGACCAAAACCTCACATCACAAGGACAGTTTTTTCCCCCCCGCCACTAGCCTTATCAACAAGGCCCAGAAACCACCCTGACTCTCTCACCACCCCACCTCTGGCTCTACATGCCACTGTACTTAATCTGCTGTTCTGCTCTTTTTATCTTAATTCTTACTCTCTTATTTTTAAAACATTCTGTGTATGTGTGTGTGTGTGTGTGTGTGTGTGTATATATATATAGATATTATATCTATATTATACTTATATTGTATATATATCATACTTATATTGTTTGTTCTGTTTAACCTGTTTGTTTAACTTATTTTAGAGAATGTGTGACATGCACCTACAACACCAAAACAAATGTGTATAATAGTTTTGCCAGTTAAAGTCACTTTAATCAATGCATATTGAATTACTGTGAAATACTGCAATTCTTCGATATGTGTTAACTTCCTCCATGACCTTGGCAGGATGGGATCGCTTGAGGCAGCCCTGTCTTGTCATACAGCTGTTACGTCTCTGGTCAGCTATACTTCTACTCTGCCTGAGACAGTTTATGAGGTTATGTTGGACACTGACCTAAATGAGACCTGGGGTACCACTGTCTCAACCTACATAGAGTGAGTTTGTAAGCTGAAATTTCCACCACATTTACTGGCTAGTATATGTTATATTTTACCCAATTATCTTCTCAGGAACTAGAAACGTTTCAAGTTTAAGAAAGACTACTGCACTCATCCCCAACTGTTCTCCTACCCCCTGCCCTTTTCTCTCTCTCTCTCCTCCATTCACGCTGCTATTCTTAGCTACGCCCAGCTTCTGTGGGGCCCGTCGAGCTGCTTCACTGTGTCTAGCAGAATAAACTCTCATGCTGTATTTCCATAGCCAGTCCTTTCGCCTACTTTTCACAGCTGTCAACAGATTATTATTATTATTGGGTTTGTTTGGTGCACATTGGACCAAAACTGATCTCCGAGATTTTTCTCACTTTCATAATGTTTCATGTCAGCATCCCAGTTGACCTTCAGCACAGCATGCTCACTGTCCTGTAGGTGGTTAAGACAGGTCTTGGTGGTGATTAATTAAGCAATCACTCACTGGTTTACAGTTGTCAGTGTTTTAGGATGTGCTTTATCAGCGGAATTAAGCTATTAGCACTAGCACCGCCAGACACAACGCCCAAGAGCGTCTGTTAACGCATCATTTTTCTCCATCTATATAGCGCTGCATTAATCTCTATAGCAACAAGAAAACTGACAGCCCCACGCACACCATACCTACCTAGTCCAACAGCTTGAACCCACACAACACTTGTGAACTCTTAGGAGTGGAAAATGTGCTATTTTGCTATCTATATTCAGAATAAATATTTCCACGCTGCCATCAGATGCAGTAATAGTCACTTGTGCTGTATGTAGTTCAGTTCAGTACACACAAAGTCTCGGCGGTAATTGTGAGCAACTCGACAAATGAAAAGTTCTTTATATTTGTCTCTCAATCTCTCCCATGCTTTCTTTCTTTCTTTCGGAGGTGGAGGTGTGCAGAGCTCTGTGCTGCTTCCTTGCCTTTCTTACTTGGCTCTTAGTTTAACTTTTTACTTTACTTTTTTCTTTTATCACAGGAAGGGGTAGAGTTACATTTTTTTGAAAACTGGTGTAAGTGGTTAGGTAAGGAGCGGGGTGAGTCGGGGAGGGAGGCCTACAAGGCCGTAGCCAGACATTATGGCCTCGCAGTCAGGAGGAGGAACGAAGGCTGTTTCGCTCTGCCATGGAATAAGGTGTGTGCCTGAAAACAGTGCTACGGTGAAAGATGTCCTGAAAGCGGTCGGTGAACAGGTAGGATGCGCAAATCTTGGGTATGCATCGCAGATGAATAGGGCCGTGGTAGTTTTCCCGAAGAAGGAAAGTTTGGTTACCAAGGTAAATGCTAGCGGTGTTTGGGTGAAGAGAGTGATGAAACCTGTATCGCCGCTGTTAGCACCTTCTACGAGAGTTGTATCAAACGTTCCTCGGTTTAATAAGAAAGAGGCTTTGATGTCCAAACTATCCTGTTTCGGGAAGTTCACAAGTGGAGTTAAATCCATTGTCCTCTGGTGTAAGGACCCAGGGCTGAAGCATGTTCTATCTTTCCGTAGGCAAGGGTTTATGTATTTAAATAGCCCAGCCCAAACTCTAAACGTGGGTTTCAGGGTAAAGTTTGGAGACGGCTCGTATATTGTATATGCGAGCATGGACAGTCTGCGAGCATATGGACGAAATCAGTCCACAGTAGACGCAAACCGTGAGGAAACCGCAGAGCAGCAGACTGGGAGAGGAGGAGTGGAGAGATCTGGGGTCAGAATCAGGAGGAGGAGCAGGAGGCAATGGAGGAGGTGGATGGGACGGAGGAGCTACAACCCCGTTAGCATTCCCTGATGGGTATTTTTATGAAATATATAGATTTTAATGGGAGGGAATTACATATAGGCTATCGGCTATGTTGAGCCGTGCGTTGCCAATGCGCACATCGGTTTGAATTATGTTTTTATATTTTTTATTTACTCTCACGATCACTTCCACTGCCAGGGTTGCAACTGAAATAATAGGCTAACGCAACGGCAGTTTATGGAAAGCACAAGTGTAATTATGATCAGATCTTAGTCCTGACTGATGGGGAAGATATTGATAAGTGTTGTGATTTACGCATTTACAGCGTCGGCTATTTTTTTGGGAAGCAGCGACTGTATTGCATTTTGCCTGTAAAACCGTGTCTGTATTCTTCCTATTTATGTAGAATTATAGTTTGCTCTCCTTATGTAAAATATGCAGCTCTGGTAGATGTTTGCGATTGGTCGTGCTGTGCAAACACCGCCTCTTTAATGTGAACGTGCGCCGCTGGATTGGGAAATCCTGGGTTGACTGATTTAGTTGATAACCACCATCGTGACACAGCTTATGCGGGACCGCGGTTGTTAGGGTTAGTGAAGCCGGGTAACTGAAATAAATCCAGGACATGTTGATCTGGATTCGTAGTACAGGCCTCTGGAGGCTACTCAAATCTCTTCACTGGCTCTTTGTTGCATATAGGATTCAGTTTTTAAATTCTCACTCTTACATACACATCATTGCATGGTCTGGCTCCTGCATTGAGCCCTGCACGAGCTTAAAATGTTGGCCCAGTCCTGGCCCGAGATGTCAGGCCCGAGCCCGACCCCTGACCTACAGCTTACCGACAGTGAGCAGTTTGTTTCTTTGTTTGATCAATTTAGCCTCTTAAATCAACACTTACAGTAAACATTTTAGGCATATCAAAATGTTAAATGTTTGTTAGCAGTAAAAAGTGCAGAAGTTTGATGTCACGTGTGTGTGAGCTGTCTGTGTCAGTGTGATAAGTTATAAAACCTCTTTCTATCTTTGTTTTTGAAATCACCAACCTCAAACCTCTTTATTTAAATTACATACCATTTAGTTTATTTAATTAATTAAAACATAAAAGCATGTGGCCGGGTTGGTTCAGTGGGTAGAGCAGGCGCACATAAAAATAGAGATTTATGCCTTGACGCAGAGGTCCAGGGTTTGAATCCGACCTGTGACGATTTCTTGTGTGTCTTCCCCTTCTCTCTCCCCTTTCTCACTTAGCTGTCCTGTCCATTAAAGGCAGAAAAGCCCAAAAAATGATCTTACATAAAGGAGGAGCCTAATGCAGGCCCGATTCATGGCCCGTGTGTGAAATGCAGGGCTTTACATTTGTGACTGAGAGACTGAGATACAACCATATTCATCTGCTCGCTCTCTTGCTGTCTGTCCCATGCAATCGGATTAAGACCCGTGGTGATCAAGCTTTTAAGTCCGTTTCACCTAATTATGGAATGCTCCGCATCCACCCTTACGATCTGCTGTTTCTGTGGCTGAGGATTATTTTAAAAGGCAAAAATGAAGACACACCTTTATACAGGGTTTCTACAGGTTTCACCAAGTCAGATTTAAGACTTTTGAAGGCCTTTTTAAGACCATAATGAATGAAATTTAAGACCTACGGTATATCACGACATCAAAAACAAAGTCAGATGTCAGAGTCTGGAAACATTGTCTCAAACAATTCCCCGATTTCCTCATTGCCATTATAGGAAATTTTCTAAATTTTGATTTTTATTGTAGTTCGTGTGTTATAGTGTTATAGTTGTGTATTTTGGGACAGAAAAAAAAATCTGGCATTACTGTCTGTAATTTTTAGTAAGTAAAGTAAAACTTCCACTGCAAAATACCTACCATATTTTGCCAAACACAGAGGTCACTAATAATTTTAGTTCCGTGCAAATTGGCATCTCTGTGATATGGGTCGTATTTTTTTGTTTGGTTCTCTCCGTGGAGGCTGCATTGGCAATTTTAGATTAAGATTTTGACAGCATTTTGGGTGCAAAGTCAGGCTACACAGCATGGAAACCCATTCGCAGAAGAGCAAACTCAAATCCATCAGAAGAGCGACATGCATGACAGCATGTGGTAAGGAACATTTTTCTATCCCTTAACAGACTCAAGGGATAATGTCAGTACATTTGAGTAAAATACAGACTTTGCCTATCCTGTGTGAATGCACAGTACGAAACACAGGCATGTGGGCGGGGGGGATTTCTAAATCACTAGGTCCCCTGGTAAGACTACTTGTTTTCATCTCAATTCATGTGATGGCAGTTGTTAAATGTATCATAATTCAGCTACTACATAATTTTTTAAAGAAGGAATTTATTATTGTTTTTAATTAATTGTCTCTGTATGATGTTGTAGACTTGTCACTGTCCTTGCCCTCTGTTGCTTGTCATTTTAAGTGAGGTTTTATGTTATGATTATACTGTAATCAGGCTGGCAGGGAATTCATTACGGGCTCTTGAGTAAACAATGGTTACTTCAGAAGCCAATTAACTAAAGCAAACACACTGCGTTAGTTATCAAGACCACGCTGTCTGCGTTAGCGAGTCCACACTGAGAAATAATATTTGCTCCACACGGAAGATGCTAAAAAGAGCGATGTCTGACAAGCACTCCATGTCCCAGCACTAATCACATGGGCTGACTTCCCTTTGATGTGTATGCTACTGGGGTGCAATGCTTCAATGTAGGGAGAGAGAGCAGGGGAGGGAGGGAGTTAAGATTGAGTTTATTTGGCAATCATTCCATTTACTCATAAACAGAAACAGTTTTTTAGACTTGAGTACTTCTGATGTGATTCTCACAGGCTTTCCCTGAGTTCATTTGAAATATGATTTACTTTACTTTTAGAATTGGCTGTGCAGCCAGAGTAAACAAGGTCATGTTACTGTACTGTTTCCTGCTGTTGCTCTTGTACACAAGGTTGTTTTATGATCCATCTACCATATCTGTAAAGGCCAGTGACCAAGTCATGACCAACACCAGAGTGTATCGAGACCCAAGTCTAAGGGACTTTGAGGGGTTGAGACCAAATCAAGGCCAAGGCGGGGCGAGATAGAGTCATGACCAAGACCAGACCAGTGTGAGTACCACACTGCATTAAACACATAATAAAATATGGAACATGCAAACCATAGGCGCTAGGGGTGTGACGAGACACGAGATTGGGTTAACAAGATCGAGACGAGACAAGAGTTTAACACTATTTTGAAGGAAGACTTCAATGAAGAAATAAGACTGGAAAATAGTCCTTTATTCAATCCAAAGTCACAAAATGAAAACCGAGCACTGAAAGGTCACATTCCCATAAGTGTATGTATATGTGTTTCATGAGAAATGTCTTGATGCAGAGGTGAATTTTATGTGTGTGAATGTTCCTTTGTTTTCTTTGAGAAAACAAATACAAACAAAGACTAAAGAGCTGAAATTTAACCATCTTTATTCAACATTTCTTTCCCATGTTTTACGATCCACCTAGTCTTCATAGCCAGACTTATCTCCACAGCACGCTTGATGGTGTTTTAAGCCCCCAAGCATCGCTGCCTGGAAGGAGACGTTGGGGGCTTAAAGGACAATTCTGGCGCAAAACGAACCTAGGGGTTATTAACAGATCCACCCACTCTGTCGTTCTCTGGGACATGTTTTCATGCTAATCGAATGTGCACGGAGCTTTCACGGAGCTTCCGCAGCTCTTTGTTCAGTAAACTGTCTTACACTTACAAAGTTCTCAATGCTTCGGTTAACATGTAGGGGCCCTCATTATGCTACTGTTGTTTGGTGATATTTTGAGCCTTTTTAGTGGTTACAAAATAGCGATTTATTTTTACTTTCCCTGTGCCCCGAATACTAGCGTTGTAAGCTAATCAGCGGTTCATGTTCACTTTCTTGGAGTGTGTGAATTAACACTGACACAAATTTTAAATGAGTCAAGTTATTGGTTGCATTTGAAGCAGGAAGTTGCACATGCAATCACAGTAATGATGTTAACAAAAAAATCTGACAATGCCCAGACAATTTAGTGATATTCCCGCAGTGGTGGTCTTGACCGGTATTGAAATAAAATCCTAACTCCGCTTTGTCTGCCACCTAGTTATGACCATGTTAAAATGTAGTTGATTCCAAGACAAGGTTAAGAACTTTAAAAAGTGGTCTTGAGACTGGTGAGAGATTACATATTTCACAAATCTGTCTAATTATGTTTAATCTATGCCTCTTAAAGCCAATTTCTGAGCCTAATAGCTGATTTTATATATATATATAAAACTCAGTCAACATTGATTCAAGTGATATACGTTTGTGGTACAAAGGCTCACTATTATGACAATGATTCAAAAAAAGGAAAAATAAAAGAGTGTCAGCACATCTCCACTTGATTTACCACCTAGGCCTGGTGAAGTGGCTTGATGGAAGACCTGTCAGTTTGCGGCCCTGGATGACAAGCCTGTCTCTGTTGTTATGGACACTAGCTTCAGGGTTTGTTCGAACACCTTATGCTTTACACACAGCATAGCAGGTGTAACTCCGCTGACATTTGCCCACTGGAGATACAGTAAAACAGTACCCATATTCACAAACTCCTCAAAAATGAAAGAATAACTTGGTAGTCTATGGACTCCAGTGGTGACCCAGTTTCATTGCAAAATAGTTTTAAAATGTGATGTAAGAAATTAGGCTTCTCAAACCACTCCTGCAGCAGAATCCAAATGGATTTTAATTTGCCTGTTCTTTCACTGTATAGCCCATTTATTGTTTGTTGATGTTTTATAGATGGTAAATTGACTGCAGTTGTACTGATGTATCTTGTATGTGTGTATTATTTATATATATATATATATATATATACTTAGCACAAAAAGTAAGGAAATTTGTGTTTGGTAGATTATTTCTCTGTGGTAACAATGCTTTTTGACAATAAATATTATACTGTTGGAAAGCCTGTTCAGTTCCCTTTCAAATGGTGCCACATTTGTAAGGAACATGCATTTGTGAGATGAGCAGTAGCGCTGAGTATGTGGGTTGCGCCCGTGAAAAATTTGCCAAATCTTCTCTGCCAATGCCAAACAGCTTATTCTGCCATTGACTCATTTGGTGTTTGGTGGATTGGATGATTGAAGTTTGAAGAAACAATACATATTGGCATTTAACAATGTATTCATTTCACAGGAGCCTCAGTAGTGTGTGGAAGAACCATACACAGCCACAACAGCCTGGCACCTCCTCCTCATGCTGGTCACCAACCTGGTCACACACTGCTGTGGGATGGCATCCCATTCTTCAATCAGCATTTGTTGCAAGTCAGCCAACGTGGTTGTGTTGGTCACTCTGGCACAAACAGCACGCCCAAGCTGATCCCACAAGTGTTCAATGGGGTTGAGGTCAGGACTGCTGGCAGGCCATTCCTTCCTCTCCACTCCCACATTCTGGAGGTGGTCTCTGATAAACACCGCCCTGTGGGGGCGAGCGTTGTCATCTTGGAGGATAGAGTTCGGTCCCAGACTGTGGAGATATGGGATTGCCACTGGTTGCAGAATCTCATCTCTATAGCTCTCTGCATTGAGATTGCCTCCAAGGATGACAAGCCTCGTTTTTCCAGCGAGGGAGATGCCGCCCCACACCATCACACTGCCTCCACCAAAAGGTGTTACTCTATCGGTGCAGTAATCAGCATAGCTGATTCACTGACTTGCGACAAATGCTGGTTGAAGAATGGGATGCCATCCCACAGCAGTGTGTGATCAGGCTGGTGACCAGCATGAGGAGGAGGTGCAAGGCTGTTGTGGCTGTGTATGGTTCTTCCACACGCTACTGAGGCTGCTGTTTGTGAAATGAATAAATTGTTAAATGCCAATATGTATTGTTTCTTCAAACTTCAATCATCCAATCCACCAAACACCAAACGAGGCAATGGCAGAGAAGATTTGGCAAATTTTTCATGGGCCCACATACTCAGCGCTGCTGCTCATCCCACAAATGCATGTTCCTTACAAATGGGGCACCATTTGAAAGGGAACTAAACAGGCTTTCCAACGGTATAAGATTTATTGCGTTCCAAAAAGCATTGTTACCACAGAGAAATAATCTACCAAACATAAATGTCCTTACTTTTTGTGTAATTTATATATTTATATATAAATATATATTTTTTAATTTAATCAAAACATTAAATATATTAACACAACTCTGACTATCTTACCATTTTTCTTATTTACCTTTCGCAATTGTTTAATAAATTTAATAAATAATCAGTTCACACACAGACTTTTTAGTATTCACCAGGTTAATCACAAATAGTAAAGGAAACTGCCACAATGTTTTCTATGCTACTAGTTTCAAGTATATATTTAGAATAAGTGACAGCACCAAGCAGAGGGACATAGTTTTTTTATTTTGAAAATGGCAATACATCATTTTAATTCTTTTGTGGTTATTGGAATAAATAAAACTTAAAATCTCAACAAAAATCTTCACACTAAACTGCAAAAGGCTGTTGCTGCAATTTTGCTAATTTTACAGGAAAAAAACACTGCACCAATAATTAAGAAACACTGTTATTATTAGATGATGAGCCTACAATCAAAATGATGAAGTTACTGTTTAATGCAGGACACTTTTTTCATGTTGTGGTCAATTTAGAGATTTTGGTGTATGTTGCGTCCATGTCTTCTTTTACTCTAATGGAAATAAAACTTTAAAAATACACACATAAAATGGTATTTGTTTTAGGTTGCATCTGTAGATTTCTTAATCTACATATATTTACACTAGGGCTGTCAATTGATTAAAAAAATGTTATCTAATTAATTACATACTCTGTGATTAATTAATCTAAATTAATCGCATACATAATGTTTGCCCGGTGCCATAACCGAAAAAAAAAGGGGGAAAAAAAGAAGGGTAGGCTACTAAACAACAGTCTGCAATATTAAAAGAACGGCTTGTTAATAGCTAAGGCCATATGGTCAAAATTAAATGATTTAATAATAATGTAATAACTATAATAATAACTTATTTCACTAGTAAATTGCTGTTGAATGAGAAAAACAACCACGAGATTGGAAAAGGGCCTTTAACAACAACTTTGAATCCACCACGAGGCTGTAGTTTACCAGTTTCATTGAACGCACCGTCTGTGTTGTTTCTCCAACGGCAGCTGCAGATTGTTACATCCCGGTGTTGAATCCTCTACAGTAAAACACAGTCACACTTTACACCGTTTAGCGTTAGCTGTCAGCATTTTAACCGTGTTTAATCCAGCTACTAGCTAGCGGTAGGCTAACGTTAGCTGCTGTTGAGTATAGTGTTAACTAGCTAGCGGTAGGCTAACGTTAACTGCTGTTGAGTATAGTGTTAACTAGCGTAAGGTGACCAGATTTCTGAGACAAAATCCGGGGACATTTTCGGCTCAGAAGCGTAAATACCTCCAAAAAAGGTAATGTTTTTATCTTTATAAAACTTAAAAAGGGGACACTGCCCCAGGGGCGTCACTAGACCGAGAGCTGCACTGGGGCACAAGCCCCCCTAGGGGGGTCCATGGGCATGCTCCCCTGTAAGAACATTTAGTCTATTTTAAAGTTTAAATGCATCAATCTGGTGCACTTTTAAAAGAAATTCAGAGGTAAGACTTGATTATTCTTATCTATGGATGGAAATACTGTATTTGTGCTGTAGCCTGAACTATTTTGCACTTCAGAATTTTAACCATGCACACACAGGTTGAATAGTTTTTTCTTCATATTTTTGCATTAATGTCACTAGGAAGAATACCAGTATAAATATATATTCATATTTGTAAGTGGGATTGTCTGGAATCTGGCAATATAATAACCATTATGGTGGGATACACTGGCTAAGCAATTTACAAAAATGTCTGTGCTGACATAAATAGTTTACATGAGAATACATTATAATTTTGGCCCAAAGCTGGAGACCATATAGAAATTTTGTTGCAATTTCAAAACCGGATTACCCGGGAAGCGCTTGTTGTACCGATGCATGTGCTGAGTGAAGAGTCTGTGAAATATTTCACAAAATAATGGTGTGCAGAGATTTATGCAGAATGCAAATATGATAACATTTCATGTAAGGTCAATGTTAATGTTCTTGCAAACCTGGCACTAATATCATTGGAAAGCTTAGATTCTGGTTGAGGTGGTTGTGCCAGACTCACGCCTTTGGCTGAGTCAGAGGGAGAGCAGATGTGCGGTTGTGAAGAAGTTGGTAATTTCATGGCTCAGATTAACACTTTTGCGTGCACTGTATCCGTGTCACATTCTCATTAGGGGCTGAGCCCCCCTAAAGGTCTGATCCTAGAATCGCCCCTGCTGCTACTTCATACTTTTACTCCACTACACCTCAGAGGAAAATGTTTTAATGTTTACTGCACTACATTTATCTGACAGCTTTTGCTTTATTGCTTCACGCTGGGCTTGTTTCTGCAACAGCTCATTGAGTATCGGATACAATTAAAACTATTGAGGAAATATTTTCCTCTGGTCCAGTATTAAATGAGATCGCAGTCGGCAACGTCGAAATTAAGCTACAATGTAAGTTAATGGACGTCAATTGTCCAGCTTGTATTTACATTCATAAAAGTGCTCGTTTTGCCGCTGACAGGCTCAGATTAATATTCTAAGTGTCTAACAACATTATGGAAAGGATTTCTAAGGAGGTTGATCTTTCTGTTAGAGTAAGATCCTTTTTTTAAAGGTAAAAAGTCCGCAAAATTGCGTTCGCTAAACCCACCAGACTTCATGTAAATAAACAGTAATTTTAGCATCGTAAAATATGGACATTCTAGAACATATCTGAGCTCTGAGTAGCGAGTCAGCGCGAGTCAGCGCGACTATATGTTTGGTCAATGTTTTCTTTCTTTCATTCCAATTTCGGGTCTGTCAGTCACAGTGAAAACCGGGGACATTTCCGGGGACAGCTCCAGCCAGGGACAGGTCACCAAAACCGGGGACTGTCCCCGGAAACCGGGGATGTCTGGTCACCCTAAACTAGCGTCACGTGCAGCGGTGTTTCTGTTGCCTGTAACGTCTGTTTCAGAGCATCCGAGAGAAGCGCAGGCATATCAGTGGCACCGGAATGAGGCGCAGAAATCCACGTTGCTATTTGGTCTGGTAGATACAGGTCGTGAAGGCACCTGTGCCGTATTAGCACCGGATTTCGGTACCCAACCCTTCAGGAAGAAGATTTTTATAAGTAAATGTTCCAATTAATGATCCAGGCAGCACATTCTCGTCTCCCTCCTTCATTTTACAGTCGAATGGTGGCTAGAACGGCTCCGGGTCAAACGTCAATATGGAATGGATTAATCTACGTTATTTTTTTTAACGAGTTCGTTTTTTCTCAGATTAATTAATCAAAATTATCGCGTTATTTTGACAGCACTAATTTATACCTATACATTTCAGAGGAAAAGAGCTGTGCACCTGGAGTGTCTCCATTAAGTACAGTACATTAGTTTGTATGGCCATGATGCCTCAGCTAAACTATAGCTAACTTATTACATAAACTAGTAGCTCATGCATGTTAGCAAGACAGAAGTTAACTATTTGTTTTGTCTTTTGGCTAATTACCTGTAAACTTGAGGCACTGGCTGCTTAGTATTTTGTTCATCACCACTCACCTCTACACAAGCCAAGAAAAACTTTCTGGGGTAGGAGCTGGAAGGGACTGCTGCCTCTCTGCCTGCCTGTCTGTGTGTGTCTGTGTGTGTCTGTGTGTGCGGTGCACACTGCTGCCGGGGAGACCATTCTATGGTTGAGACACATCACGGATGGAGAGAGAGAAAGAGAGAGAGAGAGAGAGAGAGAGAGAGAGAGAGAGAGATCGACAAAATCTAATCTCCCAATCTGATATTTTGATTTTCAATTCAAGAAATACCTTTGTTTAACAGGGAATCCGTCTGCAAACAGGAATATATATAGGCTTTATTTATTATTTAAAAAATAAACATGCATCCAAAAAAAGAAAAAGGGCAGGTGCTCAAGCGTGCCTGTGTGTGTGTGTATATATATATACATACATACATACATATAAAATTTAGCACAAAACGTAAGGACATTTTGGTAGATTGTTTCGCAGTGGTAACAATGCTTTTTGGCAATACATTTTATACTGGTAAAAACTGGTCACCTCTGCCAAGACTTCAACCAGCAGTCTTGACCCAATGCCCACCACCCTGGTCAAGGCCTGTCTTCTCATCCTCAGTGGTAAACATCATAAATGCATCTCTTGCCTCTGGTGTGGTACCATCCAGCTTTAAAATGGCGGCAGTCATCCCCACTCTCAAAAAGCCAGGCTTAGACCCAGACGACCCCAACAACTATCGTCCAATTTCCAACCTCCCTTTCCTCAGCAAAATCCTGGAAAGAGCAGTGGCTGCCCAGCTTCAACATTACATGTCCCACCATGAGCTCTTTGAACCCCTCCAATCTGGTTTCAGAACCCACCATAGCACTGAGACCGCCCTCATCAAAAAAACCTCCTGCTTGCTGCCGACAATGGCCTCATCACCATCCTCATCCTCCTTGACCTCTCTGCAGCTTTTGATACAGTTTCCGATACCATCCTTCTCCACCGTCTCTCTGAGCTCATCAGCCTCAGTGGCACAGCACTGTCCTGGTTCTGGTCCTACCTCACTGACCGGAAACAATTCATCACCCTAAATGGCTCCATCTCTGAGCTTCAGCACCCGCCAACCATGGAGTGCCCCAGGGCTCTGTGCTTGGTCCTCTGCTGTTCCGTATCCGTAAACATGGACTCAACTTCCACTGCTACACTGATGGCACTCAACTTTATATCAGCACAAACCCCACCTCCCAGCTCCCACCCACAGAACTTGTCAACTGCCTGCAGGAACTCAAAGTATAATAAGACAGAACTCATGGTGGTGGCCCCTGCAGCACTGCTCAGCAAAATTGGAGACCTGGCCCTGGTTATGGATGGCTACTCCATTTCCCCATCTCCTGAGGTGTGCAATGTGGGCGTCATCCTGGACTCCACTCTCTCCTTCCGGTCCCACATGTGAAATGAATCAATTGCCAATATGTCTTATTTCTTCAAACTTCAATCATCCAATCCACCAAACGAGTTAATGGCAGAATAAGCTATTCAGTCCCTCCAGGATTTCGCTGCCTTTTTTTGAGATTGTTGCGGCCCAAAATGCCTGATTTCGAGGGAGCTTTTGTAAAAAATTGCGATAAAAGTTGCGATGTCTTTTGTACGTTTGTTGCAATGAAGTTGCGGGAGACAGTGAAAGTTGCTAAAAAGTTGGGATTTTCTTTTTTGTATAGTTCTTTAAAAATAAAAAGGAAACTAGAATAAAATAAAACTACTCTACTCTGGGCTGAGATTTCCTAGTAACCTTACCAAAAAGGCTCAGGATGCTGTAAATGTTGGTATAATATGAAAATGGCTGGTGGATTTAAGACAAAAAATTATAATTTATCAATCAAATTTGAACATATCTGTCAGTGGCTTGTTGATCTTTACATTGTTAGTTAATTTCCTATCCTGGCCTGGGCTGGGACACACATTCATACAGTTTGATAAAGTACTGACTTTAACTTATCATTGCACTTAAAATAACGAGCGTAGCTGTCCTCACTTCAGGTCATTGTGTCGTCTCATCTCCTTTTTCTCCTGCATCCACCGTGTGTGTGTTGTTTGTGTGTGTGTCTGTGTGTGTGCAAGCGTCAGTCGCGGGGGGTACGGAGCAGTAGCCCCACCCGCTGCAGAGAGCCGACAGCCAGGATGGAAACGGCAGCAACTTCAGCGACTTTTAAATTGTTAAAGTCTACATTGATGTTAAAATGTATCAGACGGTCTGAAATGTTTTGCACGGTCTTTCGCTGTACGTTTTGTTGGTAAATGAGTCACACACACGTCTCGTCTTCATATCAAAAACAAGGAAATGATCAACCCGTTCTTACTCCCGCTTGGTCATTGGCTCTCAGAGTGCACGTGGGACTGCTGTGATTGGTTGAAGTCGCAGGAAACTTCAGGTTATTGGTCAAATGTGCGGAAAAGTTGCGGTGATCAAAATTGTGAGTCGCACCAAATTCGCGGTGATTGGTTGAATTCGCGCGAATTGGCACGATCGTAACATCGCAAAATCCTGGAGGGACTGGCTATTTGGCAAATTTTTTATGGGCGCAACCCACATACTCAGCGCTGCTGCTCATCCCACAAATGCATGTTCCTTACAAATGGGGCACCATTTGAAAGGGAACTAAACAGGCTTTCCAACAGTATAAGATTTATTGCCAAAAAGCTGTTGTTGTTACCACAGAGAAATAATCTACCAAACACAAATTTCCTTACTTTTTGTGCTAAGTTTATATATATATAAACTCATCACTTAAATCAATGTTGACTGAGTTATACAGTTTAAAAGTACATTAGCCACACAAGTGGATGCAAGAGGCAATTAAAAGTAATTAGACAGAATTAGGTAAATGGAAGTTTGGGCTTATCAGGTCTGTCCAGAGTCTTCCCCCACCCCCAGACCCAACTCACCACCAGATGGTGCTCGGTTGACAGCTCCGCCCCTCTCTTCACCTGAGTGTCCAAAACATACGGCCTCAGATCAGATGATAAGATTATAAAATCAATCATTGACCTTCGGCCTAGGGTGCTCTGGTACCAATTACACTTATGAACATCCCTATGTTCAAACATGGTGTTCATGTTAACTAGCACAGAAGTCCAACAACAAACGACCACTCTGGTTTAGATCAGGGAGGCCGTTCCTCCCAATCACGCCTCTCCAGGTGTCTCCATCATTGCCCACATGCACGTTGAAGTCCCCCAGCAGAACTATGGAGTCCCTCACTGGAGCCCCATGCAGGACTCCATACAACGTCTCCAAGAAGGCCGAATACTCCGAGATTTTGTTTGGTGCATACGCACAAACAACAGTCAGAGTAGTGCTGGGCAGTATGACCAAAAATGTATATCACGGTATTTTTCAAAATTCCAACGGTTTTACGGTATATGACGATATTTTTTTTCATGCATAATCAGGTGTTCACAGCATTTTCTACTGGTTGAGAGAGGAATTACTGCAGTATATTGACTTAGGATGGTCTATTTTACTATCATGATGAGTGAATATTGTAGAATAATTCCACACTAGTAGTAATACATGCATGGCCCCAGAAAATGATGCTGTTTACAAAGAAGAGCCACTCATGATTCTAATGAAGTGAGTAATCAGGATGCAAAGACAATTGCAGTAAAAATACAGAACTTTTACTCTGCAAACTTTTGCTTCAAGTTCAAGCCCAGGTACATTACACAGTATTCAAGTAAATCTAAAAAGGAAATATACTGTAAAACAAGTGTGACTTAGTGAAGAAACAATTTGCATTAATATGGGCTTTGAGGTATATTCACATTCAAATAAATAGTAAAACAAAGTGAACTGAACAAGCATGCAAAGGCAACTTACATAATAAATACAAAAAGGTGTGCAACTTGCATTAGTTCAAGCCCAGGTACATTACACATGTATTCAAGTAAATCTAAAAAGAAAACCTGCATTGCTTTGAGGTCTATATACACATTCAAACAAATAAAATAGTAAAACAAAACTATGCAACTTGCATTTCCTTCCTTCAAAAGTGTTTCTTCTAAACCAGTATTGAACATATACAGAAATATAAATGCAACTTGGCTCACAGGATTATCCTGTATAATAGAAACAATAATCACACATTTCAACATTTACAAATTTTGAGCCAGGAAAACCAGACGGTCCACAGCGTCTGATTTGAGTGCGGCCCTGTGGCAAGTGACAATGTTGCCATCAGTGCTGAACACTCTCTCAGATGGCACACTGGTGGCAGGGATGCATAAATACTGCTGCGCTAGCTTGCCAATGCGAGGGAAATTTGTCTGATGGCATCTCCACCAGTCTAAAGGGTCTGCATCACTGTCAACCTCTGTGGTCCGTAAGTAGACTGTCAGCTCCATTCTGATGCTTTCCTCTTCTAACAGTGTGCTGCTGCTGGTGCTCTGCCTTTTGAAAAAGCTTTTTTCTTTTTTTCTCAGGAGGAGGAACAGGCTCTGCTCCTGCTGCTGAACCAGTCTGCAGACCGTGAGAGAGTGTCCTGTTGAGCCTTTATTAGTGACACTATCTCTTTCGACTGTTCTGGATAAAACCTGCTCCACCTTTTCTTTATCCATATACTTTGTTCTAAACTGATCGTAATAGTTGTCATTCAAGTAGGCTAGAATGTTTCTCTTCAAATCCTTTGTCCTTCACATCCTTCACATCCTTCACATATTGCTCCCCTGACAAGGCATCTGTGAAGTCCTGGAGTGGGCTCAACACCTTATTGACAGCCTCTAGGACATCCACATCTTGCCAGCTAAGGACCAAGTGCCTTGATTTCTTGTCAGCTTTTAGAACCTGACTAATGACCCTTTCTTGCTCAAGTACTATTTGAATCATCATTTGATGTGATCCCCACCTGGTAGGCGTCTCAGTTGTGAGCACATACTTTGCAAGACTCAGATCGTTCTGAACAATGGCCAGGTCCCTCCTTTTCTTCCAAGAGTATGAGAAGGCTGACACAATTTTTTTGCAGACACCTACTGCACTTTGTATGCTGTCACCTTTCACACCTCTCTCTGTAAAAAACGACAAATAATTATATTATTTCACTTATCCTAATGTTACTCAAAACTGATTGATTGATTTTACTTTAGCCCCAAACCAAATTATTCCAATAAACCCACATGAAGCAAGTTGAAAATAATATCATATCAAGCATTGATGATGATGAAAAGAGATAACAGAAAACTTATTAATATCATTTTACAGCTATCAATATAGTTCACTATTAATATAATAACTATTGCTTACCTATGGCTAGGTGAAGCCTGTGACCAAAGGCAAGGCAAGGCAATTTTATTTATATAGCACATCTCAGCAACAGTGCAATTTAAAGTGCTTTACATAAAACATTAAAACGCAGTTATGAATGAAAACAAAATTAAAAACACATATAATACAGGGATAAAATTCACAGTGCAGTTCAATGAATTAATGAATTGCAGCTGTCTAATAGATTTTTTAGGGAGACCTGTTAAGACACCGTTACAGTAGTCAAGTCTACTGAAGATAAAAGCATGGACAAGTTTTTCCAAATCCTTAGTCCTTTAACCCTTGATATATATTTTAAGGTGATAATAGGCAGACTTTGTTATTGTCTTAACGTGGCTGTTAAAATTCCAGAGTCCATAATTACACCAAGATTTCTGGCTTTGTCTGTTGTTTTTAACATTGTTCATTGAAGATGAGCGCTGACTTGTAATCGTTCATCATTTGCTCCGAAAATAATCACCTCAGTTTTTTCTTTGTTTAATTGAAGAAAATTCTGGCACATCCAGTCGTTAGTTTGTTCAATGCACCTAGCCAGTTCTTGTATTGGACTGTAGTCCCCGGGCGACAAGGTTATGTAAATTTGTGTGTCATCCGCATAACTGTGATAACTTATGTTGTTGTTTTTCATAATCTTAGCTAGTGGAAGCATGTAGATATTAAACAGAAGAGGCCCCAGGACGGAGCCTTGGGGAACTCCACACGTCATACTTGTGTGCTCAGATACATAATTACCTATAGACACATAGTAGTTTCTATTCGTTAAATAGGATTCAAACCACTTTAATACTGAGCCAGAAAGGACAAACCAGTTTTCCAATCAATTTAGTATTATGTCGTCGTCGACCGTGTCAAATGCAGCACTGAGATCGAGTAATACTGAGACTGTAGTTTTGCCACTATCTGTGTTTAAGTGGATGTCATTAAAGACTTTTACAAGAGACGTCTCAGTGCTGTTGTATGGTTGAAAACCCGACTGGAAGGCATCAAACATATTGTTTAGGGACAAAAAAAGGTTGAGTTGTTGAAAAACTACTTTTTCAATGATTTTACTTAAAAATGGAAGGTTTTATATCAGTCCATTAGTGACATATCTAGATTGTTCTTTTTTAAGAGTGGCTTGATGACTGCAGTTTTCAGGGCCTGTGGGAAGATACCTGCGTAATCTGTGAAAGATCTGAAGCCAAACAATTTGAAACATTTTTGAAAAAGCTGGTTGGTAAAATATCAAGGCGGAGGAGGAGGTTTTCAGATGTTGTATAATGTCCTCCAGGTTATTTTGGTTAATCATTTGAAATTGTGTCATATTGGAATTTGTTTTGCCTGAACACTGTGACAATGCATACTCTGTACCTGATATGGAAGCACTGACTGTTTGTCTAATTTTCTGAATTTTTTCACTGAAGAAGATGGCAAAGTCATTGCAGGCCTTGGTGGATAAAAGTTCAGATGCTACTGGTACGGGAGGGTTTGTTAACTTATCGACAGTAGCAAACAATGCACGTGAATTATTATTGTTTTTAGCAATAATGTCAGAAAAGAAAGACTTGCATTCCTTAGTTCCAAATTATAAATGAGTTTAAAGAATTTATAGGCGTCATAGTGGACCTGGTGATTAGTTTTTTGCCACCTGCGTTCAGCTTTTCGACAATCTCTTTCTCCGGATCTTACAAGTGGGACATTCCTCCATGGAGAGCTCAGTGATTGAGGCCCCAGAAACGGCGGATGTGGCGGAAAAAAGCTGAATGAATGATTTACTGGTGTTTTCAGTGATGTATCGTTTTCTTATTATCTTTGTTTGAACACTTTTGTGCACAGAGATAGCGCCATTAAAGAAAACACAGGAATGATCAGAGAGAGCAACATCTGTCACCACAACCTTGGAAATGTTCAGACCCTTGAAGATAATCAAGTCCAGAGTGTGCCCCTTATTGTGTGTGGGCTCCGTCACATGTTGAGTCAGTCCATAGTTCTCAAAAACACAATACAGTTTCTTGGTCCCTCTGTCCCTCTGAGGGTTGTCAACATGAATGTTGAAATCACCAGCAATAATCACAGTCAAAGTCAATACAAATCGTAGACAGCAGTTCAGTAAAGTTATCAAAGAAAGCTGCACAGTATCTCGGTGGTCTGTAGATATTTAGAAATATAGCTCGAGGGGAGGACCTGTCATGATTGTGATGTTCTGTTTCCTGTTTTATTTTGAAGTCTGTCTTGTCTCCCTTGTCCTATCTAGTTTACTTCCTGTCTTTTGTTTTCCCGCCTGTTTGATTGTTCTGCCCTGATTTGTTTCACCTGTTTGAGTGGTGATTTGTGTCACCGGTTTCTTGTTAACCTGTGTATTTAGTCTCTGTGTTGTCTTTGTCTTGTGTGGGAGCATTACGTTTCTGTTGCTGTTCGCCGTGTATTCTGTTGCTGTGTGTGCGTCTGGAGTCTACCTTTCGTCTCTGAGTTCCAGTTTTTGAGATCCTGTTCTGTTTGTTCTGGAATTAGTTTTTGCCTGTTGCTTTCTGGACACTTTTGGTATGTACTTAATTTTTGTTTAATAAATCATCTAAACTGCATTTGGGTCCAAGCCATTCCTGACAAACCATGACAGAATGCTCCCACCAAACATGGACCCAGCAGAGATGATTTCTGATGAACTTTATGACCTTTTGTGTGAACTGATGGAACTCAAAGCCTGGTGAAGGAAGGCTAACGACGATTGCCAGAAGGAGGCAATTTTGGCATTGGCTCGTAAGAAGGTTTTGGAAAAACCTTGGTTAAAGGACTCTATTCCTAACTGGGTTACAAGCTTCATTTTTGCTCCAGCTCCTCCACTTACTAAAGGATTGTGTTCAGTCAAACCTGTTAACTCCACCAATGCTTCACTCAGTCACGTACCAGCTCCTCATCAGATTCCAAGCCAGCTAGCACCCACTAGCCTGCCTGCTTCTAGACCTGCTAGCATTGTGGCTACAGGTTCTCTGTTTTTGACCCCGCCTACCCCTTTGCCTGCTTCTCCCAGTCAGGAAGTTTCTCCACCTGGAGGAAAGCCAGAGACTTATGACTTTGTTCCAGTACCTAGCTAAATGTGCTAGACGGACTGAGGAGGCCGAAGCCGCTAGATTACCAGCTGGTGATCTACGGTCCAGTTCGCCTTCATGCAGCTCCCTTGAGCAGTCTTTTGAAGGGACCCGTCTGGCCATATTTTCTGGGAACCATGGAGGCCGCAAGAGAGGACGTGGTCGACATGGCCACCTCCGCAGACGTCCAGCCGTCGAGTCTTCGATGACCACTCTTCCAGAGCGAGAGCGGACCAGCGTTCCAGAGCCAGAGTGGACCGTTCTACCAGAGTCGTTGCTGACTGCTCTCTCAGAGTCTACGTCGACTGACCTCCCAGAGTCTACACTGACCATTCTCCCAGAGTCTTGGCTGACCGGCGCCCCAGCGACTTTGTCGGTCTCCAACACCCCAGTGACTTTGCCGGGTTGCGGCGTTCCTGAGACTGTCCCTGAGATTGCTCCAGTGACTATGCCCTTTCCCGGTACCCCTGAGACTTTGACTGTCTCCAGCGTCCCAGAGACTTTGCTTTTGTCGGTGGTCCGGCCGACTTCTGCTCCAGTTACCCTGTTGGTAGAGTTGCCGACTTCTGATTCTGTTGCCTTGTTGGCGGACCCGCCTACTCCCGTTCCTGTTACCTTGTTGGCAGACATTAGCCCAGTTGACCCGTCGCCTGTCTTCAGCTCGGCTGACCCATCGCCTGCCCGGCCCACAGAGGGATTTAGTCTTCGCTGGCCCGCCAGGTCTCCCGATGGATTCAGCCTTAGCCTCCTGCTTGTCCGCCTGAGGGATGCTGCCTTCGCGGCCAGCCTCCACAGGGGTTCTGCCTTCGCGGCCGGCCTCCTGAAGGGTTCTGCCTTCGCGGCCGGCCTCCTGAAGGGTTCTGCCTTCGCCGCCGGCCACCTGAAGGACATCGCTTTCGCCACCGACCACCCGACGGACATTGCCTTCGCCGCCGACCGCCAGAGGGACACCTTTTCCGCCGGCCGCCTGAAGGGTTCTGCCTTCGCCGCCGACCGCCAGAGGGACATCGCTTTCATCACTGACCGCCAGAGGGTTCCCATCTGTGCTGTGCCTCTCTGTTCCCTGTCCCGAGTGGTCCCTCTGCTTCCCCTAGTGGCCCTCTGTTTCCCCCAGGCCTCTTTGCCCACTAGTTTCCCGTGCCCTAGTGCCTAGCGGCTCTGTCCCCAGTTCCCAAGTGCCCATGGTCCCCAGTTCCCACTATCCTCTGTTCCCTAGCCCTGTTTGACTTTTTTGTTCCTCTGTTCGTCCCTCCTCCGGTCCCCCTCTGCCCTCCCTGGGTTGACTTTTGTTCGATTTTTGGTTTTGGACGTTTCGTTCCGTCCCTTGGAGGGGGGGTACTGTCATGATTTTGATGTTCTGTTTCCTTGTCCTATCTAGTTTACTTCCTGTCTTGTTTTCCTGCCTGTTTGATTGTTCTGATTTGTTTCACCTCTTGTGTCACCCTGTTTCTTGTTAGTCCTTGTTAACCTGTGTATTTAGTCTCTGTGTTGTCTTTGTCTTGTGTGGGAGCATTACATTTCTGTTGCTGTTCATTCTGTTTGCCGTGTATTCTGTTGCTGTGTGTTCGAGTCTACCTTTTGTCTCTGAGTTCCAGTTTTTGAGATCCTGTTCTGTTTGTTCTGGAATTAGTTTTTGCCTGTTGCTTTCTGGACACTTTTGGTATGTACTTCATTTTTGTTTAATAAATCATCTTAACTGCATTTGGGTCCAAGCCATTCCTGACAAACCGTGACAGGACCTTAGTTGAAGAGCCACATATTCAAAAGAAGCAACATTTCCATACGATAGCTGTGTACATTGAAATGAGTCTTTGAACAAAATGGTGACTCCACCTCCTTTCTTATTCACTCTTTTCTCGCTCATAAAACTGAAGTTGGGGGGAGCCGACTCGATAAGAACTGCAGCACTGTTATTCTGGTCTAACCAGGTTTCAGTTAAAAAAATGGAAGATTGGCAGCAATAAAATTTGTGAAATTGGAGATTAACTGTCTAAACCTTTTTCGTTAGGATGTTTTTTTTCGTTAGGATGTAGCCCGTCTAATCTGAATAGCTGTGGTCTCGACCAAAATGTTTCAAAATTACTAAAATAAGCCAGGCCTGTCGCTGTACAGAAATTCTGAAGCCACTGATGCAGGCTCAATAGTCTACTGAAGTGTTCATTTCCACGCCTGATCATTGGCAGAGGACCCGACAGAATGCAGGTTCTGCCCAGGTTCTCAACGGTAGAGGTCAGGCACTCAAACTCCTGTTGAAGTTTCTTCGATTGCCATTACATGACGTCACACGTACCAGCGTGGACGATCACGGTGTGCACAGAAGGATGATGCTCAAATAACAGTGGGAGAAATTCGATACAGTTTTGGACTTTACTGCCCTCTAAGCTTGTCATCAAGCTCAGAGACCTCTGTGATTGTATCCTGTACTTCCTGACGTGCAGATAGGCACCACCACATTCTCCACCCTGACTCTCAACACTGGAGCCCCTCAGGGCTGCGTCCTAAAGTTTGAGACAGAAAACGGCACAGCAGAGGGAAGTCTCGGTGACAATGTCTGATTATTTAAATGAAATGTGCTTGTTTGACCATGAAGATGCAAGAAATATACACTAGTCCAGAACACAGGACCTTCTTCCTGTATTTACTTTCATGCTCCCGCCCCAGACACATCTGACCAATAAGCAGAGTGCACGTTTTTGCGTGGTTTGTAATGACACATTTTAGAGTGCTTAGATTTTTCCAGGTCTGAAACCAAACCAAACCAAGCGGAAATCGCTCCAAGTTTACAAACTCAACAACTGATTCCGACCAAAGCAAACAAATTATAGGTGTGAAAACGCCCATAAGTTAAGTTAGCTTACAGCAAGATCATCATCAAACTGATCACCGACAGCCTACAGAGAGGAGGTCAGAGCCCTGACATCTTAGTGCCAGGACAACAACCTCCATCTCAACGTCAGCAGAGGAGCTGATTGTGGACTACAGGAAGCGACAGAAGGATACGCCCCCATCACCATCAATGGAACTACGGAGGAGAGAGGCCGCAGCTTTAGGTTCCTCAGCGTTCACATCCTGTAAGAAACCTATGTGTCTCCAATCCCCACAGCATAATGCTATAGAGTGGCATGTTAACCTAGGACACAAACTAATAAGTGAATCATTTCAGACAGGTATGTTGATGCAGAGACACATCTAAAACATGCAGGGAAGGTGTCCGAATGGGTGATTATTCATAAGATGGTCACCTAACTGGGGGCTTGAGCTCACAACCTTTGGGTCTTAAGGTAAGTGCTGATCTTAGTGAGCTATTGGCTACGTGATGACAAAACTAGCTCCACAACATTGAATAAACAATATGCAGGATGCCATGAAAATGCAGAATTTTAAACTACTGTCAAAAATTCATATCTCACTAGAAGATTCAGAGAATGTGTGTACTTTGTTAAGACAACATAGAGATGCCTGTAATTTATTTTCACTACGATCAATTAGTGACAAACTGATGTTTGAAGATACTGTATTTTGCATTGGCTGCAATGGCATAGATGAGGACACTTTTCTTTTTTTTTCTTTTTTTTAATTCACTTTTGAACTTTTTTGAAATTCAAAAATTCTGCACACTAAATCTACAGTGACCTCCAAATGTTGTGACTCCTTTCCATGAACGTCATCATTTAGCTTGAAAAATTGCAGTATTTCTTTAAACTACTGTATGCAGTAAAACGTTTTAATGCACTTTGATGTATCAATTTTTGATACATTAAAAATCAGAATGGGAAATTTGTGGAGGACAGTCTAGAGATGAAGTGTCAGATGTTTGCTGTCAATAGAAACAAAAATGTCGGAGTGATCGACTTCAACATTTTCAGAATTTTAGATGGCGGTTGTAGTGCCACCATCAGGACTATTAGCACACAAATCAGATTAAGTTTGGCACAGGACTGGACTTGTGTGCAAAGTTTGGTGGGTTTTCATGCATGGGAACATGGATTTCTGAGTAAGAAGAGTAATAATAATACTGGCAAAAACAATAGGGTACCTCAGCTTCCCTGCTCGTCCCCTAATTATGGTTTTAAAAAAGTGTTGTCAAAAAAAGAAGACGCTAAAGATGTATACAAATGAAATACCTCAAAATTGTACTTAAAGGGTAACTACCATTTTTTTCAACCTGGACCCTATTTTCCTATGTTTTTGTGTCTAAGTGACTGATGGGAACAACAATATTTGACATTGGTCCAGTATTACGCAAGATCACTGCAGTCTGCAGTGGCGAAACAAGCTACAATGTAAGTTAATAGGACAATTGCTTGCCAGCTTGTATTTACCTTCACAAAAGTGCTTGTTTTGCCACTGACAGACTCTGATTAATATTCTAAGTATCTGATAACATTATTGAAAGGATCCCTTCAGAGATAGACCTTTTAAAAACCTCTTTGAGACCTTTCTGTTTAACCAGAAACAGCTCTGAAGTCGCTAGTGCGAAACCCACCAGACTCCACTTAAAAAAGCAATACTTTTAGTGTGTATAGAGCCAATATATTTTCACATGTAAATCGGTAAACTATGTGTTTATTTCAACCAAAACTAGAGTTGTGATAGTTGGGAAAGTGGAAAGACTACCGAAAACGGCTTTTCATAGTTTTATTTAGTTTCTGTTGACATTGAATAAAGTGTATTTTACGATGCTAAAATTACTGTTTATTTGCATGGAGTCTGGTGGGTTTAGCGAACGCAATTTCGCGGATGTTTAAAAAAAGGATCTTACTCTATAACAGAAAGGTCGACCTCCTTAGAAATCCTTTCCATAATGTTGTCAGACATTGCCTGTCAGTAGCTCACTTCTGTGAACAGTGGCGTTTTTATATCTAAAGAAATGGTGGGGCATAATTTCAAAAGATGGGCTACATACCAGTAAAAGTAGAATACTCTGTATCTCACTCTGTTAACATGTCAACAAACCACATGGCTCCACAAAACAGACAGCGTTGTAATGTGAACACATGTGCGATGCGGCTACCAGCGCCAGTTGTTTAGCAGTCAGGTGACTGCAAGCCCAGCTACAGGCACCGCCAGATGACGGTGCTTTTAGGGGTAGTAACATTAGAGTTCAGCCAGAAAAAGTTAAGTTGTTACGTGCCATGTTTTGTTTTGTGTTTTCCTTTTGTTTGCCGCTCTCTCCAGGTGTGCATGTTGCATCACTCCCGCAGCTGAAGCTGTTCAGCGCTCATCAAATAGCTGTGCTGAGCCAGTGACAGAGAGAGTGGGAGGCCAGTGTGAGCCAGAGAGAGCCAGAGCGCAGTAACCACAGAGAGTGTGTGGACCTGCGGAAGCCTGTGTGGAACCAGAACCAGGGCCAGTGGTTACTTTTACCAGCAGTTTGAGTGATGACAATGTCCCAAGGCTGGTGGGCACCAAGGTGTTTTAATTCCAGTTTCTCCTCCAAAGGGTTCAAACCTGTGCTCAAGTATAAAATCCACTTTGATCATTTTTCAAGTTAGCTAGCAACGATAACACAATCTCACAAGTTTCGCTGATACAGACTGCAGAGCTCATGCTTAATACTGGACCAATGTCAAAGATTGTTGTTACCATCAGTCACTTAGACACAAAAACATAGAAAATAGGGTCCAGGTTGAAAAAAACGGTAGTTACCCTTTAAGTTCTCTACTTGAGTAAATGTACTTAGTTACTTTCCACCATTGAATAGTGTCTTGTATTTTAGGCATTTGGAGACAATTATCCACAGCCATACCTGACAGCAGTGTATTTACCACCTCAGAAGACAAACCACAACCAGTTTGGGTCTTTGACCCTCATTATCTGTCTTTATCATGATAATGTCTCATCTGCATAAATTAATCATATTTACTGAAGGTTTAAAGACAAACGGTGACAAGAGGCTATTATTTTGTGTGTATATCTGGACAAGTATATTTCTCTAGTGTGTCACCTGTGTTGCTCTCACTTTTCTCCAAAAAAACAGCAGACAACCTTGAGTTCACTTTAATTAGATTTAACATGTGTTCTGACAGAGAACAATACATCTCATCACATTTGCATGACAATGCCCTCTAATTGTGCTTTTGCTTGATTCATTTTTAAAAGTGACTGATATTCAAAATGAATCACTGACAGAGCACTTTCTTTTTCACTCTCTTTTTTTTTCTAAAAATTCAACCCCAAATGGCCCACATGGAGAGTTATTCAAAAGTATCATTAACCCTCCTGACTCTTCATTGTGGTGTTTTCCCTTTGGGAAATGGAATCCAAACTCATTTTGATAAAGAACAGCAGTGGTTCCTTAGTTTGGGCCCCATATTGGAGAGCAGCTGATACTTGATTGTGTGAATGTAGTTGTGCCCCAAACATTCAAGTAAATAGGACTGGATAACGGTCACATCTCTCCAGCTCTCTAGAGGCATTTTCTCTCTCCCCGTGCCACTAAACTTAAATAAGTAGCAACAATTTACACTGGAGTGAGGAACTTGACACACTTGTGGCCGAGGGACTGATCTAAACCCCCACCAGCCTCGTTACGGTGGTAGACCATCCTCCACTACCTTCTCAGGGTCCCTATTTTATAACCCTTTAAACACAACTTCCCACGCAAATCAGTATCTATTAGGGCTATCAAAATTAACATGAAAATAACGACTTAGCACAAATTCCTTTTAACGCTACAAATGGTTTTTGATGCACGATAAACACACAGGTTCTGTGATTTGGGCTGTAGCCCCTCCATAGTTTGGGTAATCAGTAAGCGATGCAGCAGTAATGTTATGGATGGATAGCAGTAACAAACCTCCTTGAGCAGAAATGGATAAGAAAATGGTCTTATGAATGGCAAGTTCAGTTTCAAAGCCCTTCCAGAAGTCTAAAGTTATTTGCATACATGTCTATGTGAATTGAGTTACCATCGGAGTAAGTCAAGTCTCAAATACCACTTGCTGGCCAACCAAACGGCTGATGCAGAGAACCCTCCTCCCCCTCGCCAAAGGCCGGTTAGTTTGCAACAGAGACGTAAGAAGTAAGAAATCTAATTGTAGTGGGACACTTCATTGTGTTAGTATTACCAAGTAATGTTACATTCAGGTCAATGTAATATTCCTATCTGTTGTAGCTTAATGGGCTTGAGTTTGCCATATTATGCTATCGGCATATTTTCTGAGCATACAGTACTTTTGAGTTTATTTTTGGAGAATATTCTAGACAGAATTTGTCATTGTTTTGGATTGTTGCAATAATATTAAACATTTGCATAAAGCAACCATATTTGTTCGCTCCCATGTTGATAAGAGTATTAGAAATATGAAAAATATCCCTTTTACATTTTTATTACATTAAGAACAGATAAAAAAAAAAGTGTGATTATTTAGAGTTAACTATGGACAGTCATGCATTTAATCGGGATTAAATGTTTTAATCGATTGTTTTTATAGATACTAGGGCTGTCAAAGTGGAAGCTGAGTTCCCCTATAATTATTATAACCCTTTTGATGTAACGTTACCTTATTCTTCCAAAAATACAATCCAGCAAGAGCCAGCTAATGCATATTTCTCTAGCTAATTGACATCCACTTGCCTACAAAATGATTAATTTGCGAGCTGTATTAATGTTCATGAATTTGCTGCTCCTAGGTAATGCCCATAAGCGTGCCTCTGCTTATTTGAGGAGACTGCAGTTTGGCATTTTAGCCCCACGTAGGCCTACTGAGCAAGAAATGATAAGTATTTAAACATAATAATAAATAATAATAAAAAATTCCCAAACTTTAAACAACTCACGATAGCCAGCTCTCCGCTGTATTATTAGGTATACAGTGACAGCCATTGGGTGTTTGGTGTTTGTGAAGTCTGTTATATTATTAGTAACGCTAATATCTTTGTAAGGAACTGAGTGAGGAAGATTAAAGCAAACACATTTTACACACTACTCTGTCATTAAAATCACATTATGTAAAATATAGTCCCCACAGCATTCCTGGATGGGAGAAAAACATGCTCTGGTTTATTGGCATTTCTTTAAAGCAATAACAATCATCTTGGGCGGCGCTAAGCGCCGGACAGAGCCACGGTGCCGCTGTAAAATTGCCTCGGGAAGGAACTAGTTTTGAACGTGTACGTTCAAAAGTAGTTTTAGTCGGGCAACAGAAAACTCAGATTGGACAGATAGTCTAGCTAGCTGTCTGGATTTACCCTGCAGAGATCTGAGGAGCAGTTAACTATAGTCCTCAGAAATCGACATCCAACACAAAGAAAGTGAAAGGTAACGGACATCCGGCCAAAAAGAGTGACAGCCAGCGGCACCTAACCTTTTTGAAGGCACTCTAGCAATCCCGGGAAGTGGAAAGTCTTGGAAATCTAGGGACTTACTAGCCCAAATAAATCGTTTTACAACAGTATCCTGCCTGTTTTTTTTCATGAGTAAGAAGCGTTTATTTGTCTCCACTTGGTATCACAACAGAGACTGGCCGGAATACAGTGTCAAGTCCAAAGCAGGACCCCGGAGCTGAACCCTCTTGAAGTTGGACTGGCACGGCGTGGTTTCTCGAAGTGGTTATCTGTAACGCTGGACCAAAAACAGCACAGAGATCCAACAGGTCAGCTCGAGTCAGTCGGAATCGGCATATAAGCCACTTGTCCTTGTTTGCCAGCAAGTCTTCTTGCTGTCTGTCTCCATTAGCCACCTCTTCCAACAGTGCAAAACCAGCCATCGCGTCATTACGAATGTAACACCTTTTCTTAAAAGCTAAAGGTGTCGGAATTAATCTAATTGTAAATGACAAATAGCCTAGTTCTGCGCAAGTAGCATGTAATTAGTAAAACTTTATTTCTATTGCACCTTTCACAATGGTTAAAACATGCTTTAGCCCTACAATAAACTTATAAAACAAAAATAAAACGACATAAAAATAAACACTGTATAAAACACTATGATATTGTATATGATGACCATATTAAAAGGATGTGCTCCCCCAGACGGAGGCATCGAAAACAGCATCAGTGTAAACATTATTTGTGTTGTTTACTGTATTATTTATGAGAATAAATTCCATAACATGCCAATATAATTACAGAACATATTTTGAGTTTTCTTTTTGCAAATATATCTTCATTTGAATTTAGATAGTATCTTGTTTTATTTTGTTTGTTTTTCACCGCAGATCGATCAAACAGGTGTTTGTGTAGGCTATTAATTAAAAGAATGGCTTTGTGAATTCTTCATATTATTAATGAGAGGCAATATTTTGATTGTTTTTACACAATGGTCTCAGTTTCACGTGTTTTATCCATCTGCCGCCGGTGTTGCCATTTCTCATTTCACCCGTTTCTGTTTGTACGCCTGGGTCAGAGTGTCCGTGAAGGACCACACATTTTCCCATCAAGTTTGCTTTTTTATAAATTCAAATTCTTGCATAGAGAGTGGCATATGTCTTATTTTGTGCGTACACCACATTTATAAATGAGGCCCCAGGGTCCCGTTTCAGGAAGGAGGTTTAACAAACTCTGAGTCTAAGTCTGATCTGAGTTGATTTAACCTGAGATGGGAAACTCTGAGTTTTCGGTTCCAGAACAGCTGATTCGAGTTGGTTCAATCAACTCGGAGTAGGTTGACTCAGAGTTAAGCGCGTGCACCACCACAATAAAAAGGCAGCATGAATGGAATGAACTACGGTTATTGGTCGAATTTGCGGTAAAGTTGCGGTAATTGGTCAAAATTGCGAGTTGCACAGAATTCATGGTTGAATTTGCGTAAATTGTTGCGAATTCCTGGAGGGACTGGACAGGATTTTAGGATTGAAGAATAATAGGCTGAATCTGTTTTCTTATTGAATCCTCACTTGAACCGGAAGTTCATTAATTAGCGTTAGAGGAAATGACTTAACGTTATGGAGTTTTTGGAATATTTCAAGCCATTTACATTAGCAGAGTGTTTATTTGCACCCCCGGTACGAATAGCCTAGGCCACATAGCTGAGCTATTCACACCCTGTGACGTAACGACTAAAAAACGTTGCTCGCATTCACCGAAATCATGGCCGACATTCAACTTCCTTGACAGCAGAAACTGGCATATTAAGAAAGTTTTGTCTCTAAAGTTTATAACAATTGAATTTCTAGCGGAAAATGGATACTACAGTTGCGCTTTCTGTCTTCAGTGAAAGCATACAACCGTTAGTTTGTTAGTTAGTACCTATTTTTTGTATACAGTATGGTTACCTAGCAACCGAGGCTTAAAGACACCAAGTGGTCAATGGTTGTACTACATTACGCTCAAACTGCTAGATGAGTGGTTAGAACAGTGAGCTATGGCCGCGGAGTCTGGGGTTCGATTCCCCAGTGAAGAGGTCTTGTTTCTTTCATTTTGGTTGGATAATGGGGGGAAAGTCAGGGCCCGCCCCCCCAGGTCGAGAACCACGCAAGTGTATGTATCAACGTTTCTTTTTTTTTTATTTAGGCCACAGAGCAATATTCCAAAAAGGTGTAATACATGAGTAGTATGGATAACTGTGTGTAAATATAGGGTAGCCTACGCCAGGGTACAAATATCATCCACTTCTAATTTATATGCTGGTATGAATAGCATACATTGATAATCATACCCTGTAACAACAAACGCGTTGTGCATACCCATAAAACTGGCGGACAGACGCTTTTATCCAAAGTGACATACATATAAAAACACCAATTTATGTAAAATTATAATTACTAAAGAATAGATGTGAATATAATGAAAGATGTTAATACGAAATAAACCCTCTGTTGCTGGGGCAACGGTTAAAGATACAGTCTGTGAGACTGTGACAAACAGCAATCATAAAAATAAGATTGATCTTATGATATTTCTGTCTGGATGAAACTGTCTGCATCAGTCATTAAAAGAACATTGAGGATTCTGGAAGGTGTTGCTAACAATAGCACCAGCGAACATCCAGACCAATATGAAAGGAGCTAGGTAAGGGGTTAGCTCAGTGGACTAATGTGTGAAAGAACCGGGTTTCGTCTCTGTCAGAGCATTTTGGCTTTGGAGAGGCTATTTTAAATTCTTTGCATTCTGAAGTGCACATGTGAATCAATGTCCCTGGAGAGAAGGTGCAATTTTGTTTTCCAATTTCCATCATCCCATCGTATATCGTATTGTAGCAGCAAGAAGATATAGCCTGCAAATGAAGAGAACATGAATAAAGCGATTCTGAAACGGAATTCAGAGGTAACGCTTTGCCATATATATGTCATTTTGTTAAGTTTTAATTAGCACTACAGCACTTAACTTCTCTAGTTACCAGTGGTAGGTCTTCTGGCTAATTGCTAGCTAACGTCGGATAAAGTTAGCCTAAAGGGATTTTTTGCAAAGTTAGCTAACGCAAAGGGTTATTTGTCTATTTACGTAGGCTATTTCATTGGTGATGTTTACTCAGATTTTGTCTGAGATAGTATTAGCCCCTGGTAGACTGCATTTACCTAATTAGATAGCGCTAGCATGGTTGCTTTATCAGAGACACAAAACAAAAACACTGGAATACTGACATAACTCTAGGAATTCAGGAAATGTATAAATTACCCATATTATGTCATTTTGAGGAGGTGATTTTCAGCCTTATATTAGGCGGATAGTTATAGAAAGAAACTAAGCAGATATTTAGTGCATCATCTGGACATATAGGATCTTAGCGCTTACCAAACAAATTCTTCACCAATGTGTTTGTAAAGATGTGTAACATGTATCTAAATGTTGAAATTCAACTCCAGTGGAAAACTTCATAAAAACAGGTCAAAGCTGAGGTATCCATAACTTTATCTGTGTTAGTTCCTAGATGTTCAGATGTTGCCCTAACTGTCTAATCATTAGAGTCATGTCAGTATTCCAGTGTTTTTGTTTGGTAATACACTTTTCTACGGTGGCCATGATGGCTCAACGAAACGCACAACAGCAAAAGACAGAAGTCTAAGGATGCATTTTACGTTTTGTCAGGTTGCGTTGGCAACGGTAGTCGTTCATTCATGTGACTTCTGTCGTTGTGTTGTGACTTATTGTGGCTTATTTATTAGTGTTGTGGTTTCTGCCGTTGTGTTGTGGCTTATTCATTTGTGTTATGGCTTCTGCTGTTGTGTTGTGGCTTTTGTATTCCGTTGCGCCACCAGGGCCACCGTAATTTTCCCATGTAATCCACTGAATCTCATCATGTCATGTACATACTAAACGGCCAATTTAAATGCAAAAATTGCATTAGTGCCTTATGTCACACTTTTGCTCATTTTCTCATAATTCTACCCGACTACAATGTTTTTTTCTTCTTTAAAGGAACACCAGCCGAGGAAAATATACTTGGGGCAGACCTTTGACAGTTATGAAGAGTTCCACCTAGCAATAGAAGCATGGAGTGCAGAGGGCTACCATACAATGCATAAAGAGAGATCTGAAAAAATACACTGTACAGATACAACTGTCTCAAGTACATTTAAGGACTCTAAATTGACCCTTTCTTGTGTCCACTATGGAGTCAAGAGGATACAAAAAAGTTAGTAATGTTTGATCCAATGCAATCAAATTATATTTGGAAAGAAAATCATTTATTGACATGGGCTATTGTTTAAAGTGGCTGCATACAAGATTCTATTTTGTCAGCTATTAAGAAAATAAGAAAATAATACATGCTATGTAAAGAACTAGTTAAGAAATGATATTTAGAGTAGAAAGCAACAGAAAAGTTAACTCGGGGTGTGTTATATTCAAGCTATTCTGTTTTTCTTTTTGTGTCTGTGACGGCCACACATTCACAGGGACATTGTCAAGACTGCACCTGACATGTATAAGGACAGGATCTTTTAGTTATCTTGACATAGAAGTGACACTGTGATTGTGGGTGTGGCACCATAACAGAGAAGACTTGCTGAATATGTTGGGTGGTAATGCAATTTCTTGAAAGGAGTGAAGGCTTTGCACGGTGTGAAATGTACAAGTCTACTTCTGACAAAATGATGCTCACCAGTTTATTTCATCCAAGAGATGCAGGTATAGGTGTGCTTGCTCTGGGTGGTCATACAGCTTTGGGGAGGTCTAGGAGAAAAGGGAGGAGATACGGTTTGGTTGTTTTGTTGATGTGCATGCAGTGAGAAACCACTAGTTGGCAAGCCAAGATGGCCGACTTGCATTTAGCACCTTTAACTATGACTAAGAGACATATCATATTCTATCATATTCTTACAGGCAAAGATGAAAGACCTTTTCAGCACTCTTTGCAGATGGGCTGTCCTGTAGTAATTAAGATTAATTTTGACAAAAAAGTCAACAAGCTGGTTGTTACCAATGTGGTTGAAGAACACAACCATCCTATATCTGCTGAGCTATTTGCAAAGTATGCCCACAACAGATGACCAAATGCAAGAAAAGGCAAGAAATTGAGAAGCTGTTTGAGTTGAAGGTAAGTGTGATTTTAATATGGTGTTTGTGGGTGTAAGGCACAGGGTGTCATACACTTGCCACTATGCTAATTCTGTTAATTTGACATTGCCAGGTCAGTGCTCCCATGTTGAAAGGATCGGTCAAAAACAGATATGGCAAGGAAATGAATTTGAAAGATATGCATAATATTAGACAGAAAGTAAAAAGCAAGAATAACCTCTCAGATGCAGATCAGATTGTTAATATAGTGAAAGACTTGAAAGCCAGAATGGACACTGCAGACATTGTTGCAGATGAGGGAGGAAGCATCCAAATGATTTATATCCAGACCCAGAGAATGAAGCAAAACCCTGACATAATCATCATGTATGGCACATATAAAACAAACAAACAAGGCTATACCCTGCAAATGTTTGCAGCGATGAATGAGCAAGGTTGTGGAGAGCCAGTGGCTTATGCCTTCCTTCGTTCCGAAACTGAAAAAAGCCTCCCTCACATGTGTGACCTATTCAAGCAGCAAAACAGTGATTGTGAAAGGATAAAAATGTTTATGGTAGACAAAGACAAGACTCAGATTAAAGTTCTTCAGAAAAATTTTGAAGATGCAAACGTCTTGCCATGCTCTTTCCATGTTGTTAAACACTGGAAAAAAAGAATTGCTGAGTTGGTACTACCTCAGAAAAAAAAGAACTATTGACCATGCTGAGAACTATTCTGTACAGCCGTACAGGTGAACAATATATGAAAGCTGTTTAACATTTCAAATGTGAGTGCAAAGGTGAAAATATTCTCAACTACTTCATGACACATTGGGATGCTGAGAAACCAGCTTGGGCACACATGTTCAGAAATAGTTTAGCCACTATGGGCAATAATACCAACAACATCATTGAGAGTCACTTTTCAAAAGTTAAGAAGGTCCTGCATCAGAACTTCTCCATTTCTGAAGCACTCAGAGATCTTATTTCATTTAATGAAATACAAGTGAGCGAAAGAAATTTTTAGGAACATTGTGAAGTAACGAGTCACTTCAATTACAGCCATAAAAATTCAAAAACAGCAGTGGAGCTGTCTGACATTGTCACGAACAAGGCATACAGGATGGTAACTGAAGAGCTAAATAAGATGGAAAGTGGTTGCTTCATCATTGAGAAGGAGGAGGAGTGGTACTCTGTCAAACAAGAAGGGAAACATGGTTGCAAGAGGTATATGGTCAACCTAGACATGACTGTTCCTGCTCTTTTTCGATTTCCTGTGGACTCCCATGTGCCCATATTCTTTATAGTAGGGAATGTGAAGGTGCTGATGGAATAGACCCATCAAGATAGCCAAGATGGATAAAGCTCACTGAGGATGTTTAGAAAATATCCTAAATAATGACTCGAGGCCATTTCAAGTAATTACAGTTCCCGAATCTAAAGACAGTGGCAATGACAGATTTAACACAGTTCACCAGGTTGCAATGGAGGTTGCATCCTTTATTGCCAGTTGTGGAGGCCAAGAATATTTAGATAATCTAACCAGGGGCGACCGCGCTTTTTCAGCTGCAGCGCCTAAACTGTGGAATGAGCTACCTCCACAGGTCAAATTGGCCCCGACCCTCAAATCTTTTAAATCCCGTCTTAAAACTCACTTATATTCCCTGGCTTTTAACCCAGCATGAGAACTGTGTGGTCTTATGTTGTTTTATGTGTTCTATGTGTTTTATATGTGTTTTTTATGTTTTATTTCTTGTCCAGCACTTTGTAAACCTTTGTTTTTAAATGTGCTATATAAATAAAATGAATTGGATTGGATAATCTGCAAACGTTAAAGAATTTGCTTACTTTCTGGAAGTCAAATAAACAAATACTAGTGCTTGAGACCGTACCTGGTGACCAATTAATTGATGAAGACCCATGCAGTCCGACAACAGATGGGAACACCTGATGATGATGACCAGTTGAATGGCGAACCAAATTGTCTGCCAACTGAAGGCAAAGTCAGCTCCACCTATGACCAATTAGATGATTACCAGTGTTGTCTGCCAACTGAAGGCAAAGTCAGCTCTGCACTGAGAATAACACCAGTGAAAAGTAGGCGTGGAAGGCCGAAAAAGCAACACAACTTCAGTTTTAACACAAAAGTTCAGCTGTTATCTATTCTGTTCATAAAAAAACATAGAAATAGACGTAGACATAGAAAAGACTGCAGTAGCCAGGGAATATGGTTAAATATGATTTAAGTAACAGTTTTTTACGTTTTTAAGTAACAGTTTAACTCTTATTCTAGCCAAGAGACATCATGATGAATCCCCTGTTAATCCCTCGCAATTACCAGCTGAAGGCAAAGTCGGCTCCAATGATTACCAATGCAAAGGTAACTCTGGACTACAACTAACACCAGTGAAAAGTAGACGTGGTAGGCCAAAAAAATAATGAAACTTCCTTTTAAAGAGTAAATGTCAACTCTTATGTATTGTGTTAGGCATAGAAAAGACAGCAGGGAATATGCTTAAATATGATTTTACTCACTATGCTTTTTAAGTAACAATTTTACTCTTATTCTAGCCAAGCGATGTCGTTGTGATGAATCCCCAACCAAACCCTCGCAATTACCTGCTGAAGGCAAAGTCGGCTCCACTGATGACCAAAGCAAAGGTAACTTGACTACAAATAACACCAGTGAGTGAAAAAAAGACATGGGTGTAGGGTCACGGGGGCTTCTCAGGTGCTGCAACCAAATCACTCCGCCCAAGTAGCAGAAGTAGCAGTGCTTCGCCTTTCTGAGACTATAGTTCCCAGTATGTATACGGTTAGAAGATGGCTGTGTCTCATGTGACTTTGTTATTTGTACACGCTGTGATTATACAAATCACAACATGTAAATAGGAAAATGTTGGCATTATTTTGTCACTTAATGGGAGCAGTAGGCTAGTTGGAGCCGGTTACCTCCAGGATCTGTGCTAAGCGAGGTAGCGGTGGGTACCTTTTTGACAGAGTTACAAAACGCACGGAGATGAGAAGGGAAGGTGTAGACTTACAGTATCTAACTCTGGGGGATACGGTGAATAAGCTGAAGTCCCAATAAGTCAACATGTTCCTTTAAGCAATATCTGATCAAATATGCAAGGGATCACAAATTGAGCCCCTCCCTTCCTATTCATGTCTTTGCAGGATGACCAACATTCTGGTACAGAAAGCTCGAGTGTCGGTCAGATATTTTATCTAATAATACCTATGATGAATACCTTTCACAAACAAAAGAAAATTTATATTTCAGTATGCTCTCATCAGCTGCCATTACCCAGCACGAATAGTGAATTGCTACAAACATGCTGAAACAAAGGTTGTCTGATATGTAGTCTGTTTATCTCACTATGCAAATTCTAGTAAACTCATCAGCTTGCTAAAACAACCAGCGATCTTTTTTCTCTTCCATCGGAACATATGGCTAATTTATATTAACGTGAATGACGTCATCATGACTACATGGAGTGAATATTAATTAGCCATGTGCTCTATAGGCTATTTACACTGTTTACCCAAGTCAGTGCTATACATAGTTCCATTACGTTTTACAGTAGACATTTGTTGTTAACAAAGAAGGTAAAACATGGGGCCTGGTTAGCTCACCTGGTTGTCCGTGCGCCCCATGTACAAAGGCTCAGTCCTTGTTCGACCTGTGGCCCTGCTGCATGTCATTTCCCCTCTCTCTCCCATTTTCCTGTCTTAATCTGTCCCATAAATAAATGCAATAAAAAACCTTCACAGTGGACAAATTCTCTTTTCTCTCATTTTTTCAATCCAAAATCAACACCATTTCCAATAACTTGACCACCTCCCCTGCTCCTTCAACCACCACACCTGCCTCCCCCCTTCCACCCTCTGTCACTCTCTCATTTCTCTCTGCTGTCACCTGTGGAGCGTTCACATGTTACCACAGGTATGAACACCTCCACCTGCAGCCTTGATCCCATCCCATCAGCTTTCATTAAGACCTGTCTACCATTCATCGCCCCGCTCATCACTACAATCATCAATTCCTCTCTCAGTTCCGGATCAGTCCCCGCAACACTCAAGCTTGCATCAGTCATCCCCATCTTCAAGAAACCTGGTCTAAACCCGGACACCATGTCCAACTTCCGACCCATATCCAACCTCCCCTTCCTATCAAAAATCCTGGAACGTGTTGTCGCTGCCCAAATTAAAACCCTCTCCTCCAATAACCTGTTTGAACCATGTCAATCTGACACAGCACTGAAACAGCCCTCCTCAAAGTCACCAATAATCTCCTCTGACTCTGGCCACCTCACCATTCTTATCATGCTTGACCTCAGTGCAGCCTTCGACACCATCAACCACTCCATTCTCCTGTCCCGCCTGGAAACCTACTGCAACATCACTGGCACTGCACTCTCCTGGCTCCATTCCTATCTCACAACAGACAACAGTTCATACACATCAACAACTGCACCTCCTCCATTGCTCCTCTGTCACAAGTCGTCCCCCAAGGTTCGGTGCTTGGTCCTCTCCTTTTCATCCTTTACATCCTGCCACTCGGAAATATCACACGCAAACATGGTCTTCACTTCCACTGCTACGCCGATGATGTCCAGATCTACATCTCTACCAAATCCATCACCACAGCTACATCCTCCATCTTGACCAACTGCCTCACTGATATTCAAACCTGGATGCAAATCAACTTCCTCCAACTCATCTACAATAAATCCGACTTGATGCTCAATGGCCCGGAAATCCCTCACAAAGAACACCCATAACTTTGGTCTCACTGTCAGCACATTTATTTATACAGGACATTATTATTGACTAAACGGATGCAAACAAATAAAACATTAAATACGGAAAAACAAGACTAAAAACAATACATGAACAATCAGTGTGTGTAAGTATGACTATCACGAAGAAACCATTTATATGACTTTTTGAAATATGTGATGGATGATAGTGTTCGAATGTGATGGGGAATGTCATTCCAAATTTTAGTGTAAATATAGAAAAAGGATTTCTGACTGTAGTTGTTTTTGTATGGTGGAACTGGAATGAGTGCCTGTGAGACTGATCTAGTGAGGCGTAGTGGTCTCATATTGTGTGTCGGAAGAAGAATTGTAAGTGCTGGTAAAGAGCTATTTTGAATCTGAAAATAAAATGTAATAGCATGGCTGTTTACGTCGTTCTGGTAAGTCAAAGCATTTGTGCGTGTGAGCGCACTGCAATGATGAGACCACTTTGGACGATTACTGTGGATCTTAAGTGCTCGGTAGTATAGTCTTGCTATTGGTTCAGTGATGTCCTTAGTGGTAAGAGACCAGATTGGAAGACAGCAGGACATTGTTGAAAACACAATGGCATGTAAGTAGGTTTCAGAAACTGAAAAGGAAAGATATGATCTAATCTTGTTATACACATTGTTTCTGATTCAACTTTTTTGTTAATTGAAAAATGTGTTCCCGATATGTAAGGTGTGAATCAAGTAGCACACCAAGGTAGTTGTAGGTCTTTGTGACGACAAGATCTTGGTTTGCAAAAGTAATAAAATCAGTGAAAGACTTTTTCTGGGTGAATGAAAATACATACATTCAGTTTTCTTTACCATCAGGTCAGATTGTTCTTTTTCAAACAATCATGTAAGTGGTGAAGATCAGATGATAGTTTGGAATTTATGACATTAGGATTTCAATCAGAGTATCATCAGCGTACAGTAAGCACTTTGAGTGTTTACACACTCGAGGGAAATCATTGATGTATAAAAGAAAAAGGGTCCAAGAATGCTGCCTTGTGGAACGCCCATGTCACAAACTAAAGGTTGGGATATAACATGATTCATTTTGACTGTCTGCAACGTGTTCGTCAAATAAGAAGAGAGCATTTCTATCACAGATGGAGACAGTTCAAATGAGTGAAGTTTGTTTAGCAAAATCTGGTGGTTCACTGTATTGAAGGCTTTACGAAAATCAATAAAAATAGCTCCAGTGATGTGACCTTTGTTGAGAGAGTCACGTAATTGTTCAGTGAAGAGTAGTAACGACGACATGGTTGATCTCTTAGCACGAAAACCATGTTGACAGTCACTGAGCCAGTTATTAGTTTCAAGGTAAGAACTTAACTGGTTATGCAAGACTTTTTCCAGCAACTTAGACATTGCAATAGGTCTGTAATTTGAAACAAGAGTGTGATCATCAGATTTACAAATTGGGGTAATTTGTGCTGTTTTCCAGTCAGTAGGAAAGATAGAAAGCCTGATACAAAGATTGGTTAAATGCAGAAATAGAGGTATGAGGCTATCAGCATGAGTCTTTAAAAATAAGGTGTTTAAACCATAATTATCACGGGCATGGGAATTTGATGTAATATTTGTATCACCTCGTTCTGTGAGATCTCAGAAAATGAGAACTGATCAGATGTTGAGGAGAGAACAGGTGAGGACAAGGAGGGTATGACAAAATGCATAGCCAATTCTTTAACAGATGATACAAAATAATCATTAAAAGCACTTGGAATCTTTTCTGAATCTGAGATAAGAGTACCCCGTAGGGAAATTTGAATATTATCATTCTTTTTCTTCTCATTTTCACCGGTGATGACCTTAAGGATCTGCCATAATGTCTTTGGGTTGTTAGCAGATTGGGTAATTTGCTGTTGGACGTAGACCGCCTTAGCCTTACGCAGTTCCAAAGTACATTTATTTCTAATTTGTATAAAATTATTTTTACTCTCAGATGTTTGACTTAACCTATACAATTTAAGAAGAGAGGCCTTCAATTTAAGCAGTTGAAATATTTCAGAATTTATCCAAGGTAATTTACTTTTCCTTGGTCGAACCTTGCTGGCAGTGGTATATTTATTCTGTATTATTATTTCACACCCTCAATGGATAGTTGAAGCTGTTCATGCTGTGGCTGTGTAACATGTACATCTTTCTTTCAGGCTGGTACAGTGAGGACCAGTCAGACCTCCTGCCTTGGATAAAGGACATTGTGAACCACTTCTGGTATTGTGCAGTTCAAGGTAGGTTTATGTGAATTGCAAAGTGGTAAACACAACCAATGTTTTGGGGTGTGAAAAAGGTGGGAGAGATGACGTGGTGTGTGTGTGTGGTTTTTTTTGTTGTTGTTTTTTTGTGGCATGCACTACTACATCATTTCCGCAACCAGCACACATGGTCAACGGGATGCTGTGAGCATGAACCTCTGGATGACAGAACCCAGGAGAAGCCTTGGATAAAACAAGGTCATTGTAATGTGATTGTCATGCCATGTGTCTGACTATGCATGTACCATCAGCCTATTCACGATATGAATTGTTACAGGTTCGGCAGCTCACCAGGCTCTAACCGCTATCGTATTGGACAAGCGATGGTTGAAGGATGTGGGGAAGTTCATTACCTTCAGGTAAGCTCTTATTTCAGTTCTCGGTTTTTATTTAAAAACATTTTTATGTCAAGGCCTATTACAATACATAAATTCTTGAAATTATACCGTGTATGCAAAGCAGTGTTTTACACATGCCAATCTCAATGTCTCTACTGGTTGCTTGGCTGGTCTGTCAGCTTGGCACAGAGATCTAAATTAAACAGGGTTCCCATAGAGTGTTATGCTGTTCACCAGTTTTGGTAAGTGAAAGGAAGTTGGGTTGTTTCTCACATCCTACAGGACGATGTCGGATCTGGAGAATTTCCAGAATCACATCCTGATGTACGCTGGAAAACAGTTTGCCTACAGCCCAGCAGTGTATCGCACATGGACCCTGCTGGCGGCCATTGACTACAACAGTCATAACCATTGCCTTCTGGCGCGCAACAGAGATGGTCAAAAGATATACAGTAAGTTTTTAGTATAATGGTTTTCCCGTAGAAAACCATTTATGCCCAATAGTCAGATTTGCAAAGACAATACTGCAAACTGTGTTTTCTTTCCAGGTACAGGCGCTATACAATAAGAAGTCGAAATACTGGAGTGTGTACGCCCTGAAGGAGAAGAAGGACTATGGGTACATTCCAGACCTGCAGAGAGCCATTGTTCGGCACCGACTGAGAAGTGGAGTTGGTCTTCCAAGGAGGCAGACTCTCCGGCTCGATGACCCCAGGCGCTTGGGTGTGCTGGCTGTTACACCGCAACCATCCACCTCAGAACTGGTTCGGACTCACGTTATGCGTGGGGAGCGTGTCCCCCAAAGTGAGCGCTGAGTGCATGCGTGGGTGGGTGGATGGGGGCTGGGGTATTATGTAAATAGTTATGTATGTAAATAAAAAAAATGTTTCGCTCAATGTTTTTATTTTGTATTTATTTTTCAAAAAGTAAGCAAACTGGAACTATAACAAATAACCATGACACCATAATACAAACTATTTACAATAAACATTCACAAGAGCCGACGCACCCTGAAACCACTATACTGACCCCTTGGGTCAGGAAAAGTCTCCCTGATCCTCCAGACATAACAGCTGGGAACTCCAAGGCAACCATGCTGCAATAGCACAAATTGCCAGTAGGCTGTGTGTCTGTATTGTCTTTGTTCAACCACAGGCTCCTGTGCATCATCAACTGCAAATATATCATTCCAAGCAGCCCGGGCTAGCCTCAGAACACCCTCATCCAGGATGTAGTACTGCATGTAGGCCATCCTATTAACGCAGTTCTGTGGGGCTGGCGGCAGCAGAGCCTTTCCAGGTCAGTGTCTATTTCCCGGCAGTTGGTACAGGTACACCAGTGTAGTCCACCCCCATCAGTTACTCTTGGCCTCTGTGTCTTCATACAAGGCCAGCACATCAAACACCAGTCCTGGGAGCCTCAACATGACCTTTTGGAGGATGTGGTCCTTGTCTTGCGCTCCCAGGGACTGGATCTGGGTCTGTATTTCTGTATTTCTCCTGTCCTTCAGATCCTGGAGTCTCTGTCTATCATGGTCAATTTCCTTTCTTCTCCCTCTTCTGCTCCCCTTCACCCCTCTGCTTTTCTGCCTTGCCCCTGCACTGGTTGAGGGTGTACAGTCAGATGAGGTAGGAGAGGAATCCTGAAATAAATAACAAACTTATTATGGTAACTGTATGAAGGTCAACCACTTGCAGGCATGAATCGTAATTTTGAACTTTAGTAGCTCAAAAAGCAAGAAGTAGCAACATAGAAGCTAACGGGGCAGTAAGGACATTTTGCCAACTATTCCAATAATGTAGCAAATGCAGCCACTAAAACGGTGTCAATAAAAGCTTAAGATTTTCACAGGCTATTACATGCTAAACTGTTAGGCAATACATTTTTATTTTTCTTCCTTGTGTAAACCTATCTTGCTATTGCTAGACCATTTCAAATTTACCATTTCACACAAGCTAAAAAAAGAAATAGCAGGCAGTGTCATTATTTAGTTTTTCTTTGTTTCTGATGCAATACATCATACTTTCATAAAATCATGCAACATACTCCACCTTGTCTGTGGACATCATTATTTCCAAAGCCGGTGCTGGATAAACAAATAGCGTGCGTGCTCAGTTCACTATATACGCCAAAGTTCTGGCTGACGGACAAACTTGATACAGGCAGTGTGAACGACGTGGGCAGAAAAACACCCACGTACCAACAAAACAGGGATATTCCATCGTCTGCACGATCATATTGCTTTGTGGAGACGTTCATCTACACCCCGGACCATCGGACACCAGGCAACCACACACGCAGATGTCTGGCAAAGAGCTGATTCCCACAGGCTTGTTACTCGACGCACAAACTATCCTGGTGATGACAATTTCGGTGTTTGAACATGATATTGGTCAAATGCTGACAACATCTGCCCCACGTACACCTATAAAGTCAAATGACACCACTGCACTTCTTAAACAACAACAAATTAAACTGTTTCAGACCGTAAACCATGTGTGCATTCTATGGAGTCTGAAAAACAAACCGAAAGGCATCTTCAGTGGACATCTAAATATATACGTAGCGTCATCTCAAAGACTGAACAAATTGAACATTTACTAACAAATTCAAATACTGACTACCTGTGTCTCACGGAAACGTGGCTGACTCCTACAACCATCTATATTTAATGTACCGGGTTATAATGTGTATAGACAAGACCTAAGTAAAGGGAAATGGGGCGGGGTTCTGATTTATGTGAAAGAAAGCATTCAAAGCAAACAACTTGATATTAATGAAAACACATTGGAGTGCTTAGGGGTTAATATCACCCTATCCCCTTAAATGTCTTTTGTTGTGCTTGCAGTTAATCGACCTCCCTCTGCTACTAATGTTTTCTTTGACTGTTTATATGTAACTCTCAAACAGTACCAAGGAAAATAAGTTATACTTACAGGTGACTCCAACCTAAATTGGCTTGACAAAACATGCAGAAAAAAACTCAAGAACATTATTAAAACGGCTGAGATGATACAAATAATAAATAAACCCATAAGAATAACAAAAACCTCTCAAACTCTGCCAGATTTAATCTTTTCTAATAAACCGGAAAGGATAACCAAAACGTACAACTTGATCACTGGTTTATCTGATCATAATCTTACACTGGCAGCTAGGAAAATCGTCAAATCACAATTTAAAAACCCAAATCCAATGAGAAACATCTCCAACTTTTCCTTCATCCCAAAGAAATATTTGGCACTCATTGAGAATGAAATAAAGCATACAAACTGGAAAAATATTACTGAAAATAAAACCTGTGATCAATCGTGCAATGATCTAGTAACTGCATTCAAAGCTATCTTGTTGAAATATACAAAGGCCAGGAAATCAAATACAAAACATACTCTGCCTTGGTTCACTAGTGCTCTATGGGACCTAATGAGAAAAAGAGATGCTTCTCTAAAGAAGTTTCTTAAATCAAGACTGACCACTGATCATTTTATTATCATAAGTCTGAGAAACAAAAGCCCACCTCCCTTCCACACTAGTTAGTGGCGATTCTGCCCTAAATATGACACCTACAAATGATGCAGTGGTTGGAAAAATACTCTCAACCCTGTCTAACAGCAAAGCAAAAGATGTATATGGACTTGATACTGCATTTTTAAAACAGCATAGATATTGTATTACCTCTCCTTTAACTATTTTAATAAACAAGTCAATAAATCTTCCCCAGTAGCCTGTAATTTGCCATAGTTACCCCTGTACATACATCTGGGGACTCTATTGGCCTATCAGCATCCTTCCAGCCATCTCAAAGGTGATGGAAAAAATAGTGTCAGAACAACTAATTATTCACCTGGAATCCAAGGCTTTTCTACATCCTATGCAATTTGGTTTCAGGAGAAAACATTCTACTGAAACAGCCTGCTGCTACTTTTATGAAGTAATCAAAACAAACCTAGATCAAGGAGGAGTGGTGGGAGCAGTTTTCCTTGATTTACGGAAGGCTTTTGACACTGTCAATCATGAAATACTGTTAAACAAACTGTTCAGCTATGACCTCTCCATAAACACTAAAAACTGGATTGAATCATATCTGAGTGCCCGACACCAGTGTGTGAGGGTGAATAACACTCTGTGTACACTGGGCGTCGATCTTAGGACCGCTGCTATTCAGTATATACATTAATGACTTACCATCTGTATGTGGTGACGTTGACATACTAATGTATGCTGATGATACTGTTTTATATACTCATGGGAAAAATGCAACAGAGGTTTCTATAAAACAAAGGCAATGCATAGGGTTGCTGACTGGCTGCACAATTCCTGTCTTACATTGAATGTTGACAAGTCTGCTACAGTGTTTTTCACAAACAGGTGCAAACTTAGAGAGTATCCTGACATATTTGTAAAAGGGCAAATAATAAAGAATTGTGGACCAATTCAAATATCTGGGTGTCACCCATGACCCAACTCTCAGTTTTAAAAAACATCTAAAAAAGCTGGGCATTGTGGGCAACACACTGACATTTTATCTAACTAAAGAAATTCCCTTACTGTTGAGGCATCAAGTCCATACCTATACGCAGTGATTATTCCACATTTTTTATATTGTATTTCAAGTTGGTCTCAAGCATGTAAGACAGCTCTAAGGCCACTTGAATCATTATATAAAAGTGCCCTCAAGATCCATGACAAAAAGCCACGTCATTACCATCACATCGTCATATTCTCACTAAATATGACATGCTAAATCTTGAAAATGTTATATTTCACTCAAATGTTTGCTTCATTTTTAAAATAATGAATAATGCTTCTGCTCCTCCTGGGAAAAGGTTTGTTACACTCTGCTCTGAAACAACACGTAACTAGATCAGCCACAAGGGGTGACTGTAGTCTTCCACAACGCAAAACTGCATTTGGGAGGACATCATTCTCCTTTGTGGCTATAAATCAGTGGAATACTCTTCCTACAGAGCTAATTTCATGCACTAACTTGCACAACGCTGAAGTTGGCATCCGATTCGCAACTTCCGATTCGGCAGTTAAGGGGAAATTTAAGGGGAAGTTAAAACTGTCCGATTCAGCAGGGAAACATAATTTACATTGCTAAGTGACTGACCCTCCGTTTTTTGAACCTCTTACTGTATTGAATTAGTGTTAGTCATTAAGGTAAATTTATAACTATGTCTAAAATACACTTTTAGATTTGTGAAAGCTTTATTGTCTTTATGAGAACACAATAAAAGGGAGATTTCACTGTTTTTTTCACATATAGACCACATTGGACCAGGTCCAGATCCAAAACCGCAATACCTAGACTTGTCAAATCTGGACTACATTATCCCAGAGAGTCTAAAGAGTGTTAAAAACACAGTTTCAGATTTGTGAAAGCTTTATTCTATTTGTGAAAATGCAATAAAGGGAGATGTTACTGTTTATTCACATATAGACCACATTGGACCAGGTCCAGATCCAAAACCGCAATACCTAGACTTGTCAAATCTGGACTACATTATCCCAGAGAGTCTAAAGAGTCTTAAAAACACAGTTTCAGATTTGTGAAAGCTTTATTCTATTTGTGAAAATGCAATAAAGGGAGATTTTACTGTTTTTTGCATATGTAGACCACATTGGACCAGGTCCAGATCCAAAACCACTACACCTAAACTTGTCAAAACTGGACAAGAATTAACCCACGTCTCTCCATGTCATTTATTATATCCATGAGCAGGTCTTCCCCTGTACTTGTGTAAACAGGGTAACGCAAACTTGGTAATCTACAGTGGGCAATACAGCACCGTAAAGAAAAGACCTTTACGACAGCAGGTGTGGTGAAAATACTACCACTTTTGTCCAAAGTGGCCGCTAGAATCAACACAAACTGAAAGTTACATATATCCACTTTAAGTCATAGAAAAAAAAATGTCTTCATGAATATAATGTGGAACTGCTGTGGACCTACCTCTGACAGCAACACATTTAGGATGCATTTGATCCTGTCAGAAGACACCATGGTGCACACTTTATCAGAGAGTGTGTCACAGCTGTCGAGGAAGTTTGACAGGTATTTCACAATCCTGTCCAGCTGGGTTTCATCATCAAAGAAGATTGGGACCCAGCGTTCCCCAGAAGTAAAGTGGGGTTGCTCCTCACCTGAGACAATGGCCTATGAAGTATGAATAAAAAAAAATCTTAATAATTACTCAGTCCTGCCTCTTTTTCTGAGGAAAGGTGAGAGAACAACACTTATGTTTAAGGAGAAGGATTTGAAGAGTAAATTAAACCATTGGCAAATCTATGAAGATATTTTGATTGATCTCCAAAAGGTAAAAATAACTTTTTCTACTTTTCTTTTGAAGTGAGAAGGAAGACCTGCTCATGGATATAAGAAATTACATGGAGAGACGTGGACTTCTACGTTGAATGTCAATTAGCAAAGGCCATGCTGTGGCAATAAAATAAAACAGTGGACCTGCTATAAAAGCATTACTAATCTGAAATCTGTTTTTAAGACTCTTTAGCCTCTCTGGGATAATTTAGTCCTGATTTGACAAGTCTAAGTATTGGGGAAACAGACCCCATATCATGTCCCCTGCCTCTCGTGTTGACTTATCTCCAAACATTGGTGGATAACGAATTTGTGGCTCCGTCCACAGTCAAAGCCTACGCACCAGCCATTTCATCCTGCCATGAAGGCTATGGAGACAGGACGGTTTTTGCGCACCCCCTAGTAAAGCGTTTTTTGAAAGGGGTCAGACGACAGAAACCCGCCGTGCGCTCTCTCACACCCCAATGGGATCTGGCCCTGGTGCTTTGAGCTCTGGGGAGCCTCTTTGGCACAAGTCCCTCTCAGGTTGCTGTCTCTAAAAACAGCGCTTCTCCTTGCCTTGACGTCAGCCAGGAGAGTGAGCGACTTATGTGCACTGTCAGTTTCGCCGTTCTGTCTCTCCATTAGAGGGGACGGGAGCGCAGCCACCCTACAGCCTAACCCCTCTTTCACACCGAAAATTTTAACAAATTCCTTTTGGTCAAGGGTTTTTTCCCTCCAGGGTTTTTTCCCCCTGCCTCATAACAATGACGCGGAGGAGGTTTTCCACCAATTGTGCCCGGTGCGTGCGTTATCACAGTACGTTTTACGCACAGTGGACATAAGGCGGACACAGCAGCTGTTTGTACACTATAGGGAACACTCCCAAGGAGCGGCTCTGTCAAAACAGCGTACGTCTCACTGGCTGTGCGAGGCTATCACCCAGGCCTATAACACGGAGGGGCGGAGCCCCCAGAGCATCCGGGGCACATTCTACAAGGGCACTATCGTCATCAGCGGCTCTGTTCAGAGGCATGTCAGTAGCCGACATCTGCGCAGTGGCCTCCTGGGCATCCCCATGCCCTTTCATCCGTTTCTGTCTGCTGGATATTTTGTCTCTACCATGCACGCCTACAATCATGATGTGCCGCCCACTCTGGGTGGCTGGGAGTAACTACGGGCGTCCTATAATTATATCAATCATGTACTACCCTCACCATTCATGCACGCCTGCACTCACGGCTTGGGCCTTACAGCCAGCTAGGCCAAGTCATTACCATGGCAGGCTCCGTTATCAAGATAACGGCTTATCTGATACAGTCAGTGCATGAGAGAGAGAGACAGAGAGGTGAAAAAAAGTTTAGCCTATGTTCCATTTGTAGGCTCTGGGTGCGCAGGTGGCATTGACTACATCAGCTTAACCCAATAGCGTGGCTTAGAAGGCGAAGCCTATACGAAATAGAACAATAGTTACGTTATTGTAACTCCAGATTCTATGAGTATAGGCGTAGCCCTCTAAGATTCGGGCCACCTGCTCGGTTACATTAGCTGAAGAAAAAGCTTATGTTGGGAGCAGAGCAACGGGAGTCCGCTCTGTTTATATGCAGTATTTGCAGACGTAGTTGAAGCCCAAGCAGTACGCAAGAGCGGGAAAGAAAATCTTCACGACTGCGCGAAGGGATAAACCCAATAGCATGGCTTAGAGGGCGAAGCCTATACTCATAGAATCTGAGTTACAATAGTGTAACTATCGTTTATTGTTAAACTGTTTGAAGTATAAGACTTCACACTTCAAAGTCGCATGGATGACGTCTCGCTGAAGCTACGATGTCTGTGTGTCCGGGGATGTAACGTTACTCAAACGAGCAGAGGATCTCGCTTGCTCTTTTGCTTATCTGCTGAAAACACTTCACTGGATAAAAACAAATCCGGTAAGATAACGTTACATGTGTTGTGGAACAGAGCTATGCTAGCTAGCTAGCGAGCAAGTTGAGCATCAAGCTAGGTGACGTAACTTGTGTGAGACGAGAGATTCACTGAGCGGTTTCACACAAAACTAAGTGGTCATATGACAAACCTATGGCTAACTGAGACTTTCTTAGGTTGAAAAAATTATCTTTTAAATTGATGAACATCAAATTTGTAATCCATGGCCCATTCAAACGGGATCAAAAAATGATTTGCCTCTCCCCGTTCACTACCATTCATATTTTTTCATAAGGTCCCATGAGATCCACCGGAAGGGGAGAGACTCTCTATACTTCAATCATGTGAAATGAATCACTACTTGTAACCGCTTTCACATACACATACATATTTAACATGAATGTATTGGTTAATGCAAGTTTTACTTGTTCCAGTGTAAATGTAGTGAACACAAAGACAAGTTTTAGATTTACCAACTTTAAAGATGAATAACGCTTGAAAGATCATTGCAGTCGTCTGTCTGTGTCACTCCTGACTCATTCCTCTCTAATCAGTTTTGTAAAGTTGCGGAGCAGTGCGACGTGATGCTGAGCGTGGCTTTCTGTTACTGCAAATGAGCAGTGTGTGACTAAATCACTGCTTCCTATTCTGCTCCAAGACTGGAACTGCATTGTTTTCTCAGCCATGGATAATGTGTTTGACAGTGAGGCAAATAATAAAAGCATCTACCTGTTGCCTCCCAATTTCCCATCCTCTAACTCTCTGTGTGGAACAGGAGATGGGAGAAATGAATGCTAATTATCTTCACTCCAGCAAATCCAAAATTACCCAGTAAATACAAGCATGCTCACTTTGGTGTGTTTTTCCCTCTATTACACAATCAGTGCTATTTTTGAGAAAGATGGAAATCTTTGCTTTCTTTCTGCTTTCTTAGGCTGAAACACCAGTATGCCATGCAGGGTAAGTGGTAAATTAGTTACAGAGACAAGAATACAAATCCTGGCTTACAGCCATGCAGCAGAAAAGGAGAGGGACAGAGAAAGAGAGAGAGAGAGAGAAGACAACAAGCACAACAACTCCTTAACCTATTAATGACCACTTTTTAATAAATAAGACAAACATTATTTGTTTAATTACTATTGTAAGATTCCAACTCTGTCTCTTAAGAATCATGGCTGTGTGGCAGTGGGTTTTCCATGAGCAGACAAGTGACCATGGCCACTCTCAATAAGGGGTTTGGGGGACTGAACAATATAAATTCTGATTTTGATTTATTCCGTTGAAGGAAATGGTGTGCCATCCAACAGTTGAATTCACTGAGACAATCCAAAACAGCAACTAGGCTCTTTGCGTTGAGATCTCCTCACAGTCCATTTAAAGGGCAAACAAATAAGTCAAAACCAGACCAGAAACCTGTGTTATGATAAGACTTTAAAGCGCTCATATTATGCTCATTTTCAAGTTTGTGTATTTAGAGGTTGTACCAGAATAGGTTTACATGGTTTAATTTTCAAAAAACATATTTTTGTTGTACTGCACATTGCTGCAGCTCCTCTTTACACCCTGTGTGTTGAGCTCTCTGTTTTAGCTACAGAGTGAGGCTTCACACTTCTATTCCATCTTTGTTGGGAGTTGCACATGCGCAGTAAGTACTACTAGCCAGTCAGAAGCAGAGTATGAGGGCGTGCCCTGACAGTACCTAGGTAAGGACTACTAGCCAGTCAGAAGCAGAGTATGAGGGCGTGCCCTGACAGTACCTAGGTAAGGACTACTAGCCAGTCAGAAGCAGAGTATGAGGGCGGGCCCTGACAGTAGCTAGGTAAGGACTACTAGCCAGTTAGAAGCAGAGTATGAGGGCGTGCCCTGACAGTACCTAGGTAAGGACTACTAGCCAGTTAGAAGCAGAGTATGAGGGCGTGCCCTGACAGTATCTAGGTAAGGACTACTAGCCAGTCAGAAGCAGAGTATGAGGGCGTGCCACACTAGCAGCTAGGCGAGCATTATAACGTGTGTTACAAAGTGACCACGTGTGTCTCTGAAGTAAAGGCTGGACTACAATAGAGCTGTTTGGAGCAGTTTGGAACAGTGTTTTCTGTTGGAGATGGTAAGTCCCTTTGGGGTGGACTTTGGGCTTTTTCACTTAGTAAACTTATAACATGCACACAAAAGATACATAACACAATAAAGGAAAGGGAAAAAGCCAAAAAGCATAATATGAGCACTTTAAGATCAGAGGAGGCCAGAGAGCAGATGTAGAAGAGAAACCAGTGGAAGATGGAATAAAAGATATCAAAGAATAACAATGCAGCAACATCAAGGCCTATTTTCCATGCAGCCAGGTGACACCGGGCATATGCTCCAACAGATGGAGGATCCATGGTGACTTTTACTCTGAGATATTCCCACTTGCCTCGGGTTTTCTTAGCATTACTGATTACCTGTTGAATAGCAGAGATTTTTGCATGCGTCGACTGATAAAGTGAGTTCAAAATCAAGCGCTGCCTCTTACTTTCCACAGAGAGAGGCTGCTCGCCCTCAGCGTTTTCTGCAAAATACCAGACATACTGCAGCAGTAAATTAAACAGGAGCCATTTAAAATTCATGACGTTGTGGAGGAGAGAAGTGAACAAATGCAGCCATTAAGACATTTGTTGCAGCGTTCGCTGGTCCGCAGGGGGTAAAAGAGGGAGGGGGGGGGGGCGGAGAATTGGTGGCTGTTGAACAAGAGGATGCCAACTGTTCTATGTGAGATTGGGATAACCATTTAAGAATGATAGATAAGAGATTTCTGCAGGATGCATCTGCTCAGTTAAAAGGGGAATGTATCTGTAAGTGTTTCTGGAAGCGGAAAAGCATTAGTTGAAGAGCCCTGCTGTTAAACGACAAGTGTGCAGTGCTTTTGTTTTAACTTTAATGATTGACGGGTCACAGGAAAGCTTAAAGTGGAATGTCATTAAGAAATCCCTGAGAAGCTGAAGTGGAAGGAGAGTGAGGCATGAGGTGACAAGAAAGGTGCCCACACACCCACACACACACACTTTGTTCACTCTGACAGGAAATCTTTTGCCTCGCTCAACGTGTGGTTTCTGAGTACCAGTGATGGAAACAGGCCGTTGTACAGCGTAAAGACAGCCACTGTACATCTCTGCCTGGGAGGGAGGTATGATGTGCACTTTTCCCTGAGTTAGTGTTCTGTCAGGGCCAAATAGTTTTCTCAGGCCTGTCACTTAGATCAATGTAGGCCTGAGCCTGACCTGCCTCATGAAGCCTTGCTGCCAGCTGAGAGAAAACAATCTGAGTACTGGTCAATCTGAATACTGGTCAAACGTTTTAGAACACCCCGAATTTTATTGAAATTTTAGCAGTTCAAGTCCAATGAATAGCTTGAAATTGTACAAAGGCAAGTGTGGAACTGCCAGAAGTTAAAAAAAAGTAAGGTAACCCAAAACTGAATAATGTAGATTTCAGAATTTTACAAAAAGGCCTTTTTCAGGTAACAAGAAATGGGTTAACAACGTAAAGCTGTTTTGCAGCAATGGAGGTTGATCAAGCTTTGAAAGTTGGTGCTACCAATTCCCACAGGTGTTGGCGGCTCACAGGACAACAGCTTCAAGCACAGCTTAATAGTGGTCGTAATAAGCGAGTCTCAGTTTCAACTGTATAGAGAAGACTTCGAGCTGCAGGTTTGATAGGTCGAGTTGCAGCAAGAAAGTCACTGCTAAGACGTCAGAATAAGAAAAAGAGGCTTGCCTGGGCCAAGAAACACCGCCAATGGACTACTGAAGACTGGAAGAAGGTGTTATGGACTGATAAATCAAAATCTGAAAATCTTTGGTTCATCACGCAGGATTTCTGTACGCCGTCGAGTAGGCGAAAGGATGGTTCCTCAGTGTGTGACACCAACTGTCAAACATGGAGGAGGAAGCGTGATGGTCTGGGGCTGTTTTGCTGGATCCAGGGTCAGTGATTTGTACCAAGTGAAAGGCACCCTGAACCAAAACGGCTACCACAGCATTTTGCAGCGCCATGCACTACCCTCTGGTATGCGCCTAGTTGGTCAGGGGTTCATCCTACAGCAAGATACTGACCCAAAACATAAGTCCAAGCTATGCCAGAACTACCTTAGGAAAAAAGAACAAGATGGTAAGCTTAAAAACATGGAGTGGCCAGCACAGTCACCAGACTTAAACCCCATTGAGCTGGTTTGGGATGAACTGGACAGAATAGAATATTTGATTTCCATTGTAGAAAGAATGCCACGAGTGTGTTCAGCTGTTATATCTGCCAAAGGGGGCTACTTTGATGAGTCAAAAGTTCAGAATACATTTTGGTTTATAAATTGATTCGATGTTTTGTTTTTTTAACTTCAATTGTTTATTTGTTCTATTCTTTCATTTCAGAGTACAATAAGACATTGAACTGCATGAATTTCAATAAAAACATGGAAAAATTGGGGTGTTCTAAAACTTTTGACCAGCAGTGTATATATTAGGGCTGTCAAACGATTACATTTTCTTAATCGCGATTAAGAATATATAGTTAATTAATCGCATGTTTTATCACATGATTAAAATTGTATTATTTTGCATTTCAGAACAGTTTTTAAGTACATATTAACAATTGAAAGCCATTCTTACCAGTGGATCTTGATTGGGAATCAAATGAATGCAAAGAAAGTGACTTTATGAACTTGATTTTAAGATTTGTATTTGTTTATTATATATTTAATCTAGTCACACATTTGAATTTAACAACAACTTTGAATGCACCACGAGGCTGTAAATTACCAGTTTCACTGAACGCACCATCTGTGTTTTTTCGACAACGGCAGCTGCAGATTGTTACATGCCGGTGTTGAATCCTCTACAGTAAAACACAGTCACACTTTACACAGTTTAGCGTTAGCTGTCAGCATTTTAACCGTGTTTAATCCAGCTACTAGCTAGCGGTAGGCTAACGTTAGCTGCTGTCAAGCATAGTGTTAACTAGCGTCATGTGCAGCGGTGTTTCTGTTTCCTGTAACGTCTGTTTCAGAGCATCAGAGAGAAGTGCAGACATATCAGTGGCACTAGAATGAGGCACCGAAATCGGCGTTGCTATTCCTGCAGCAGCAGGATGTGTTACGAGGAAGTACGGCAAAATAGTATCCTGTGAAGTGACGACGCATCGCATCGTGATTAACGCATTAATGCCGACAGCCCTAACATATATATATTTATACACTGTATATTGTGTGCATAAATATGTACTATATACGGTGCTGAAGTTGCATTAAAAGCATGCAGAAAGAGAAAACGTATCAGGTCTCAATATGAAAAGACAAATATAGGTGTATAACGTCTACAAGAAGGGTTCAACTGCTGCCCACACATTTTAGGTAAGAAAAAATAGCTTAATATTCTTTCTTGTTGTGTGTCAGTTGTGGATGAAGTTAACTTGTGGAACTTACTCGCTTACTCAAAGTGCAGTTGATATTAGCCTGTTGGAGAAGCTAACATTTATGTTACCCCAATACAAAATATAAATAAGATATAGAGATGAAAAAAAATATATAAAGGAGGACATCTATTGTAACCCCTCTAAAAAAAAAACTGTTTAACCCTAAACAACATTAATGGATGTCCTCCATTAGGAATATGATAACTGGAGACAGGAGACCAGGCGTTTCATACACCACCATCTGCAAGAATTCCTTGACTATAGAACACTGCTGGGGGTATTTTAGCATGCATCTACTGCAGCAAGCCAAGGCTTATGCTCCATTACCTCTCCATTGGCAATACTGAATGCCTGGGAGTAGTCCTTATCTCCCAGCAGCAGGACAAAGGGTTTAGCATTCATGGTCTGGACTTTTTAAAGATATTTTGGCATTGGTTTGTTTTAACCTGTAGAATGAATACTTTTTTTTTTGTTTTTAACGTAATGGTCCATTTCAACTTTATTTAACAGTACATGAATCATAGGACTCTTAATATAATTTTACGTTTCAGGAATAAAGATATTTAGATTGATTTCAAACTTTGGGCCACCCGATAGCCGAGTGATTAGAGCGAATAATACATGTGCCCACATGGGCCTTTTTCTTTAAACCAAGAGCGCCATCTAGTTGGGTCAACAAATAAAACTAATGGTTCATGAAGCTTAAGCTCCTAGTTGTATAGAAGCTTCATTTGGACTAGGGATGTCTTAATGAAGCCTCAGTAGTTGTATTTGTTGACCCAACTAGATGGCGCTCCTGGTTCAAAGAAAAAGGCTCAAGGAATGGCAATTCAGTGTGCTTTCAACCCATTGTTGAACCGAGAGCAATATTAATTGGGTTCAGAAAATAAATAAACTGCTTCACGATGCTTGATTTGAACATCACTAGTATTTACCCTTAGAATACATACTGGTTATGCTGTTTTTTGCTAGAAGCTTTTACTACAAACACACCACTATTTCACAATTATCAATGCTGCCATTGAAAATGTGAAGTGTTGTTTCTACATTTGTCAGGTTACCTAATCTAAACCAGGCAACATTCCACATTGCCATTACATCTGCCACTTGAGATACAAGCATGAATAGGTCAGATTGTGACCAATCATCAAACAAAAAAACTAACCATCAACATAATTAAGTCAATGACAATGTTCCAAAGCTAAAAGAGACAGGTATAAATGTAGCATATGCTCAGATGATAATGTCTTGTATTTCTACTTGGATGTGATTGGTTTCTTGAATTTCCCCTTGGGGATCAATACAGTATTTATCTGTCTATCTATCTATCTCTTGGTAATATTATAAATTGCAGGTGATGACAATGAGAGGACATAAGTTTCATTCCCCTTATATACTAAATGTACTAATTAAGATTAAGCTGGAAATGGGGAGTAAGTCCAGATTTTTTTTTAAATGGGCCCTGACCTGACGACTAAAGTGTTATGCCCCAATTCCATACTACATACTAATTGTATACAGTACGACATACTAATCTTCATGACATACTGTTTTTGCAGCTAGTATACAGAAATGATATCAATCACTGAATACTTGCAGTGATTGCGCACTGGGGTCATTTTTGGATTTATTACAGTAAATATATTACATATTGGACCTTTCAGATTCAAAAACAATAACTTCAACACCTGACATAATTGTTATCGCCGTTTTCTCCTTTCTCCTGTTTACTTCAATCATGGTCTGCCATCATCACTGCTATAAAAAAAGAAGGAAAAAAAAGACCTAGTCCTGGTCTAATCCACTTTGCACGATAAGAAGCAGTGTCTTTCATGTAATCTGCGACTTGGTCAAGAGGCCAAAAACAGTTGCCAACTTAAAGTGAAATGGGTAAATTGGTATGGTCAGTGGTGCTTCAAATAGGCAGAGGAATAAACACTTTATTTTTATCATACCGCCCATGGCTCCTGCACCTGTACTCTCCCTCTGTGAAAGACCCTCTGTACAGTCCGTTGCAGCTGACTGTCTGCAACATAGTTTACAATAATAATTTATAGGGAAATTACAATGTTTTCACTCTGTTGTTAGAATTCACATTACACACAGGCCTGAAATGCATGAAACACATGTGAGAGTGAGGGTACTGCAGCTGTCAATGGACAGGTGCGTCAAGCATTTGAGGGTTTGGTGCCTTGCTCAAGAGCACCTTGGCAGTGCCCAGGAGGTGAACTGGCACCTCTCCAGCTACCAGTCCACCACCATACTTTGGTCCGTATGGGGACTTGAACCAGCGACCCTCCGGTTTCCCACCCAACTCCCTACTGACTGAGCTCCTGCCACCCCAACAGGAGTTTATAATGTGAAGAATCACCAATAAAGGATTCTAAACCAATTATTACACAACTGAACATGTTCCAGCAGGAATGTGATCCAAAATTGGGGGGAAATTAACTACATCTGCAACCAAGATTACAGGTTTCTCTGACGTTAGCTACTAACGTCAGTAAGGGTGACATGATTTCGATTTTAATTCTAAATCGACCGAAATTAAGTCACAATCTCGAACTTCGAATAAAAAAATGGAATCGTCGATGCTGCCACGCCCCCATGTCACGTCCAGTCGGCTTGTCAAGCGGAAAAAAACACACACGTGTTGAAGTGCTGCGAGTCAAACTCATCTAACTTAGCTACAGCCAGTCAAAAGATAGCATGGCAACTGCAGATGCAGGAGACCCATCGACAGAACTTGAACTCCCTCCTCTTTCAATGAAGTCACCGGTGTGGAAGTATTTTGGATTTCCAGTGAGTGACAACGTTCGATAGCAGTGACAGCACCGTTTGGCTTAGTATCAATGCCGTTAGCATCGTGGCTAACACTTTTGTTATTTTATTTTTTGACAAATTGTTTCGGCTGTGCTTTAAAACATGATGTCATTGTGCTAACCAAGCACCGTCAGGCTGCATTTGAGCATTAAATCTTCGAATATTATTCAAATAATGGCATAGCAACCAAAATTAGGTTAGCAAAATAAGATGCCCTCGCCTCCTTAACCATATTGTTAAACTCAGTTAAGAGGATTTTGTGATAGAGACGTTCAAACATGGAGCTTGGTGGATTTCCACTGTTGTTCAGCCCTCCGACATTTACGCCAGAAATAACGAATGGAGTCATTTAACCAGGGGGATGAGTTGACAGAAGAAACAACTCTCCTTTTATCCTTGGAGCCACTTTATACAAAAAGCAATGTGTGTTGAAGGCGTGGATCTGACAGTTAATGTCAGCGGGAGAACACAACACTGTGCTTGGGTCAACAGCTGCACAATCAAGATTTCAACCAAATGTAAAAACAAGATCCAAAGTATGATATTAAATGTGTGTGGGACCAGACACGTGAATAAAGCACTAGCCTACTGCCACTGATTTGATGTGTCTGGACAATTGTTACATCATCTTAATTTGTTAGCCTACTTGTTGATTTAAACATGTAGATAACCCCCTGACCATCTTAGGACCTCTGACATTGTCCCTCTATTTCTTTAAACCATAATTAGCACAACATGGATCCCACCATCATACCACCATGAATGAAGATTAATGATTTTTTTCGCTAGTTTATGGCTGGCACTAAAATGATGCACATGTGCTTAATGTGTGTATTGTACAGAATTCTATGTTATTTCTTTAGGCCACTGTCTTCAATTAGTTTTGTGACATTACAGTAAGCTATCATACTTTAAAACACGTTTTTCTTTCTTGCTCAGCTTTTCTTAGACATGAGTAGGGGGGGGGCGCCAAGGAAAAAAATTTGGGAACCACTGCTGTAAAGCACACTTATGGTAAAGCTTTTTTACTTTAAAAAAGTATTACAGTAAATGTAATGTAAACTGTTAATTGCGATAACTTACTGCAAAAATACAATAACATGTCTAAATCATTGGAGAAGACCTTCATGAGATTTGATGATAATTTTGATTTAACTGCAGATGGATAATTGCATTATTAGTCTGGATCGACAACAATTTCCAGGATAATCGCTGGATGTGTGTTGCTGCTGTCTAACTCCGTTCTCTTCGGGGAAACAACACAAACTTCAAGCTAGCAAGCTACACGCTGAAATTTGGATCGTGCAACAAGGCAGGCCTGCTTGATTATTTCGGGAAATGATTGTAAAGATTTACAAAGAATATATTTACGGCATTTCCTCTCTAACTGGGACGTTTTTGGGACTGATTGGTGGGGATTTGCTATGGACGAAATACACAGTGTGATACACTGGTAAGAGCAAATGCTGTTTCCAGCTAATTTATATAGCTTACGTTACTTTATTGTGTTATTGTGTTTGGTGCTACCTTTATTTTTACAGGCAAGTCATTAAGAACAGGTTCTTATTTACAATGGTGGCCTGGCAAGTGGCATAGCCACTTAGGGAAAGGGAAGGAGGGCTAGATAATAAATACATTAGAAATACATACAGTTCAGAAATTACATAAAATTACATTATTTAATATTGTAAGTGGCTTTTTCTTTTGCGGGGTGCAAATGTTCCACCAAAACAAGTTCCTTCCCCAGACTATTTTGCAGATCCACCGTCTTTGTGACCGAAGCTTAGCGCCGCCCAAGACGACTGTGATTGGTTCAAGGAAATGCAAACAACCCTCCAATCCTGGAATGTATGTGTAGAGGAGCCAGACCTTAATCCGCAGCTGTGGAGATAGGTCTGGCAATCGTCTTGGGCGCTAAGCTCCGGATGCAGTGACCGTGTCTCTGCAAAATGGTCTTGGGAAGGAACTTGTTTAGCTGGAACATTTGCACCCCGCAAAAGAAAAAGTCACATACATACCTATTAAATGAAGTTAACTGTTCACAGAATACAGTAACATGAGCTACATAAATTAGCTGGATACATGGTTACCAGTGTATCGCCGTCCATAGCAAATCCCTGCCAATAGGTCCCAAAATGTCCCAGTTGGAGAGTAAATGCCTCAAACATATTATTTGTACATTTTTACAATCATTCCCCGAACAAACCAAGCAGGCTTGTTGCACGATCCAAATTTTCTTCAAAACGTACCATTTTCAGCTTGTAACGTTGCTCAGAGGTTCTGGTTAATGTTCCTCGATATGTCCGGAGTATAATGCAAACACAAACAAAGCGGAAGGTGGGGGACATCTGGTGGAACTTCTGGCGCTGCCGTCACTATCTGGTACATGAACAGCCGGCAATCTAGATTAGTATTTTATGTGGGGATTCTCTTGAACAAACACTGCCCCGGGGACACAAGCAAACCAGCTCCCATTGAAGTATTAGTCTCTACAACTTGATCAAAAAAGTCTCTTTATATATTAGAATCAACAATGCAATCTCAAATGCACATATACTTTATAGCTGATTTCTTTCACACACAGACTTTTCTTTCTGTCTGTATAGAGTCCCTTGATACAATGGTAATTATTTTGCCATGCTGTAGTATAGTTTGGAGGAGCTGATTGATTTTTCGTTTTCACACTTCTGAGAGCATCACTTGCTTGTCTCCACTTTCCCTGCCTTTCACAGAGCCATATTGCCAGTTAGGCTGGAAGAGAAACTTTTGAGCCTGCTTACATATTCTTCCAGTGTTTGTGGAGTTAGGTGTGATGAATGGCGACTCAGATATACCACCTATCTGTGTTCACCCTCCACAACAGGGGAGCATTATCACTCTGTTCCTAGCTGGTTGAACACACTTCCAGTTTGTTCCAAACATCATTTTGCAAGCCAAACACACTCTGTTCCATCAGATAATGGGGCTTTTTTTGTAAATGAGATATTGGAATATCAAGGTGGATCATTACTTCTACATATTAATACTCTTCCACTGAGTCCTTTAGAAGTGGAAAGCATTGATAACCTGTTGTTGTTTTTTAAACATAGTAAATGAACCTTGTAATAAGTATTGTTTTGGGCATAACCAAAATTGATTTGTTTATATGAAACATTTCAGATTAGTTTATATATGAATAATGATCATAATTGTTGTACAAGCCACTGGACATTATTTCCATAATTTGACATTAAGAATTTTCAAAATTAAAATTAAAATAGATTAAAAAGTGAATAAATAGTACCCATTAGCTTGTTAATGAATATCAAAATATTTCAAAACATTTTGCAATTAGGTAAAGGATGATTCTTTATGAATCCACTTAACCTTTGAGTTTTTGTTGAAATTGGCTTTACTTCCTCATTAGTCAGATTTCCATCCAAATTAAGTGCAAATTATAACAACATTTTCACACAATCAGCCAAATAAAATGCTAATATATATGTGTGCATGCGCGAAAGCTGCATGCTGCCTGTTACCTGCTCCAGCCTTTTGAGTTTTTTTTAAACTTTTATAACTTTCATTCTCTTTTGTCCTGCCCTCTGTAACGAGGTTGCTTTGGAGAGTTTTGGTGCTTTTTTAGTGTTGTTTTTATCAATGCCGCTTTCACCGGGACATGCTGCCTTTGTTTAGACAGCTGATCGCTCTAATGCCGGCCAGAATTGTGACCAGACCAGCTAATACACCACCCGAACTCTGGAGAAAAACACACCGGGGACACAGAGGAGGGAAGCAACTTTGGGGGAATAGGGAAGCGTCGAGACGGGACGGGCGTATGGAGAGGAGAAGATTTAAGCCCTGTCTCCCCTCTGTTGTTATGGGAAATGTACGGTCCCTTAGCAACAAAATGGACGAGCTAACGGCGCTAACGCGGAGTCACCCGGAGTACCATGAGTGCAGTCTGATGTGTTTCACAGAGACATGGCTGCACAGGGACATTACGGACCAGAACATCTCCGTGGATGGCTTCCACACTGTCCTTGCGGACCGGGATTGCACCGAGAGCAGTAAGCGGAAAGGCAGGAGGGCTTGCCATTCTAGTAAACAGCAGATGGTGTTATTCCGGTCATATCACGATTAAAGAACAGCTCTGTAGCCCGGATGTTGAACTGCTGGCCGTTGGACTCCGTCCATACCATCTGCCTAGAGAGATCCCACATGTCATCATCGTTGTCGTGTACATCCCTCCCTCTGCAAACCCAACATCTGCCTGCTACATCATTCACACCACCATCTCCAAACTACAGACTCAACACCCCAGTGCCCTCATCATCATGTCGGGAGACTTTAACCACGTCACCATGGATAGAGTTCTGCTGACGTTCAAACAATATGTGAGCTGTCCTACCAGAGAAGAGAGGACCCTGGACCTGATGTATGCTAACATTAAGGAAGCATACACCTCCTCTTCTCTCCCCCCACCTTGGCAGATCAGATCACAACCTGGTTCACTTCAAACCCTGCTATGTGCCTCTGGTGAAGAGGAAGCCTACAACCACAAGAACAGTGAGGAAGTGGTCGGAGGAGGCTTATGAGTTACTGCAGGGCTACTTTGAAGTGACGGACTGGCCTGCACTCTGTGAGCCCCACAGGGAGGACATTGATGGGCTCACAGAGTGCATCACGGACTACATTAATTTCTGTGTGGACTGCAATGTCCCTGCTCGGAATGTAACCTGCTACACCAATAATAAACCCTGGATCACCAAGGACATGAAGGCTATCCTGAATGAAAAGAAGAGGGCGTTCAGAGATGGCAACCGTGATGAGGTGAGGAGAGTGCAGGGGGTACTCAAACTCAAAATCAGGGAGGCTAAAGACAGTTATAGGAGAAAGCTGGAGAGTAAACTCCAGCACAACAACATGAGGGATGTGTGGAGCGGCATGAGAACCATCACTGGGTTCCAGAAGACCGGTGGCATGGGGTTGGAGGGCCGTGTGGACCGGGCCAATGATCTGAACCTATTTTTCAATAGGTTTGATACTGCGGTCCATCCCCCACAAGTCTCTGCTGCTGGCTGCCCAACAAAAACTTTACCTCCTCCTCCTCCTCCTCCTCCTCCTTACAGACCCTTTGTCTGCACCTCACCACCTCAACTCACACCCTCCTACTCCACCCCTCCCACCTGCTCTACACCATGTCCTCTACAACCTGAGGACCTCCCCCCTCCCCCCCACGGTCACCGCTACAGTGTCCTTCACGCCTGACCTGGTGAGAAGACAGCTGACAAGACTCCACTCCGGCGCAGCAAAGCTGCTGGTGAGGTATCAAAATTATTGCAATGTGTGCTGTTTGCGGATGATTTGTTTAGTTCAGAAGACAATCTAAAAACCTTAGCAGAAAGTATTGAAAAATAAATGGTTAAACTGAAAAAATGGTTTGATGAAAACAAGTTATCACTGAACAAAGTTCATGTTTTTTTCTAATCAGAAGCAGGATGGAAATGTTTCACTATCGATTGATGGCACTCCTTTTGGAGTTTAGATTTTTGGATGTGATAATGGATGAAAAATTGACATGGAAATCCCATATAGCACATGTAAAAACACACGTGTCCAAGAATATTTCTTCTCTTAAAGCTTAAAGTATGTGTTAGATAATAAGGCAATGTGAATTCTGTACTGTTCACTTATTTTGCCTTACTTTAGTTACTGTGTGGAAGTGTTAGGGAACACATATGCAACTAACATAGAGCCATTGTTCATTTTACAGAAAAGAGCAGTATGAATTTTACATAAAGTGGGTTTTAGAGAACACACCAATGGACGGTTTATCAAATCAGGATTAATTTAACTTAAAGATATTGTTGAATTACAGACTTTGTTGTGATATTGTTGAATTACAGACTTTGTTGGTGATGTTTAAGGAAAAAAGCAGAGTACTACCAGAAAATATACAAAAAAATGTTTTTTGGTTCAGGAAATGATGACCAAAGAAGAAAATAATATGAAACATCAGTATGCACGAACAACCTTGGAGCAAATGTGTATTTCAGTATGTGGTGTCAAACAGTGGAATTCATTGGATAATGATTTCAAAGGTAATATATATTTCAGTTCAAGAAAATGTATAAGACAAAACAAATTATACAATATGAAGTTGCCAGATACATTTATTTTCTTTATATTATTATTTTTTATATTTATGACTTTTTTTTCTTTTCTTTTTTCTTCCTTTTCTTTTCTGTTCTCTCTCTAACTTTTCTATGTAAAATCAACTGTTTGACCGAATAGTCCATCTATTTATGTTTGTATCGGAGAAAGGGGCTGGAAAAATAAGATTTTGTCTTTATCCAGCTCCTTTCCGATCATGGATAATGATATTTGTGGTTTCAATTATAACAATTGTCCGTGTCCATAAAAACATTGTGAAAGTGAAACTGGGTTTGCACATTTGATGAACATGAAGTTACTTGTTCATGTTTGGTGTCAATTAAAGCCCAGAGAGAAAACTGCAAAACTGAACAGGGGACCACAGTCTCCAGGACCCAAAATGTAATATTTTGGTCTCTGGAGAAGTTTTAAATATGGGGGTGTATATTATGCTTTTTGGCTTTTCCCCTTTCCTTTATTGTGTTATATATCTTTTTTGTGCACATTATAGGTTTACAAAGTGAAAAAGCCCAAAGTCCACCCCCAAAGGGACTTACCATCTCCAACAGAAAACACTGTTCACAAACTGCTCCAAACAGCTCTATTGTAGTCCAGCCTTTACTTCAGAGACAAACGTGGTCACTTGAAAATGAGCATAATATGAGCACTTTAACACTCACAATGCTGCGTATCAATATTAAGAACAATTTGGTTTTCTTTTCCTAGTAACTTAATAGTTTATATCCACGAAGTTCAATTTCCGGAATCGCTCCGTTGCAGTCGGACATTCTGCCGGATTTAACTCTTTTCAGCCAGATTTCCGTTATCTTTCGTTTTGTTTGTGTTGGAATTTTAAACTCCTGTCGATTATGGTTAACTGCTCCTCAGATCTCTGCAGGGTAAATCCAGACAGCTAGCTAGACTATCTGTCCAATCTGAGTTTGTTGCACGACTTTCTGTTTCTGTCAAGAGCTTTTATTTTGAGCCCATTTCAGTCTGGCTTTAGAGCAGGACACAGTACTACAACTGCTGTTACTTTGGTCGTTAATGACATTGTGTCAGCCTTAAATAGAATAAAGCACTGTGCATCTGGATTGACAAAAAGCTCTCCTTCAAATTTCACAGACTCAGGCAAAAAGATAGCTATTTCTACAGAAACAAAAGCATCTTTCCCATGTTTTGTAGGAAAAGGGTTGTTGAGGCAGTTTCCATGTCTGTCTTGGACTATGGTGATGTGATTTCTAGACATGCATCATCTTCAACTCTTAAATGTCTGGACGCCTTGAGATCCATAACCGGTCATGCTTATGGTACACATCATTATAATTCATATGAAAGTATTGGGTGGTCTTCTCTCCAAGAAAGATGTGATACTCACTGGTATCTCTTTATCTATAAGGCTCTAATTGGAAAACTGACATCTTACTTTACAGAACTTCTCTGTTACTCTCTGTTAGAGGGACATTATCAGAGTCGCTCTGCTGACTGGCTTTTGCTTTATGTTCCACAAGCTCGGTCTGAACTTGAAAAAACTGCTTTTAACTTTAGTGCAACCGACTCCTGGAACACTTTCTTAAAATCAACTCAATTGTGCCTCTTGGACAATTCAGAAATCTGGTTTTAAACCTGCAAACTTCTACTTGTAACTGCTTTACATAATTGTATTTTCTTTTGCATCCCTTTTATCCTAATGTATTTATCAAATCGTTTTCCAATTCAGAACGTTTTTATGACTTTCTATATTTCTTATGATTGTACTTTCTGTGTTGTTCTGGTTTTGTCTTTGAAAATGAGGGTCGCCACTCAATGATTTCTCGAGGATAAATAAAGGTTGAATTAATGAATGAATACTGTGTATTGCATACCAATTTCAAACCCAGCTGTGGCCCCATGTTACAGTCTGAATTTGCACAAGACACATTTGCACTTTAATTTGTCCAGCAGACAGAGGACTTCCGCCTGCTGAATGTACGCCAAAAGGGTCCTCAGATCATAAAAGAAAGTTTGAAATATGATGAGTCTGTAACAAAAAAATTCATTGATGCATAATTTAAGTTTGGGGTGTGCCGAAGGATCTTTAAAGTCTTGATTTACTTCATATTTCAGTGGAGGAATTGGATGTGTCCCTGCTGAATGGAAAGAAATGAAAATTCGGATAAAATTGAGTGCACATAAAACATTCACTCAGGGTTTCTGCTGGTTTCACCACGTCACATTTAAGACTTTTTAAGACCATTATGAATACAATTTAAGACCTATATCAAAACATAAAAAAGTCAGATGTCAGAGTCCGAAAACATTGTCTGAAATAATTCCCGGATTTCCTCATTGGCATTATAGGACTAGTGTCTACATTTTGACAACTTTTTGTTGCCAAGACTGACCGATATATGGGCTTTGGTTCGGTCAGTCTTCCTGGTTCCCTTTTTGAATGACAAATACCAGAGTTATTTCCTGTTATGCAGGAGCAGAATAAAAATGCTAGTTTGCTGTAGTTGTAGTAGTTGGCTGTAGTCTTTAGTGTGTTCAAATGCAACTATTTGGCCCAGACACAGGCAATGTAAGGCAACAGTTGGCCTATGTTGCCACTAGTATTTTTTGTCATTGCTTTCCTAACTTTGTGAAACAAAATGTAACAAATAAATACATAGCTATAAATGTACTGAACTGTTATTTATTATTAAAATAATAAATTATAATTCAATTGAAATTGAATGAATCAGCCCAATTGTCACAGGTACTAGAGATTGTAGGTAGAGGTACTAGCTATTTGAGCCAGCATCGGCCAGTACTGATGTCTGATATTTGTATCTGATCTGTACATCCCTAATTACAACAGCAACAACCAACAACAAAAAAGTACTAACTGACTTACATCTCGTGGTATGAAGCCATGCAAACACTTTTGGTTTTAGTTGGCATGGGTTTGATCAAATTATTGTATTTAGAATTAAGTTTATTGTTTTTAAAGCAATGAAAAATGACATTCTATGGATAATTGAAACATTATGTAAAAGCCTTACTCCCGCGAAAATCGGAGTTCTGATACCTCGGTTAACAGACATAGCAGTGTTTCCCACACGTTGAGAATTTACTTGTGGTTGTGGCAGATTAAATACCTGATTACCCGGAGCCCAAATGTTATATGTATTAACACCTTAACCTTAAAACTATACTATGATCCATACAGAAAGTTACATGTTAACACTGTCTCCTCCTAACTCCTGTTAAATCATTCATTTATTATATTACTCTTATCTGACCATTAGATCTGCCCCAATGGACATTGCCTATGGTGGTGGAACTCCCAGCCTGTGTTTATTCAAAGTCGACAGAAACAAAATACAACTATGAAAAGCTGTTTTGGGTAGTCTTTCCACTTTTCCAGCCATCACAACTCTAGTTTTGGTTGAAATAAACACATAGTTTACATGTGAAAATATGTTGGCTCTATACACACTAAAAGTATTGTTTTTTTAAATGGAGTCTGGTGGGTTTAGCACTAGCAACTTCAGAGCTGTTTCTGGTAAAAACAGAAAGGTCTCAAAGATGTTTTAAAGGTCTATCTCTGTAGGGATCCTTTCCATAATGTTGTCAGACACCTACTGTAGAATATTAAATTGAGCCTGTCAGCGGCAAAACGAGCACATTTGTGAAGGTAAATACAAGAAGGACAATTGCCCTATTAACTTACATTGTAGGTTGTTTCGCCACTGCCGACTGCAACGATCTTGCTTAATACTGGACCAATGTCAAAGATTGTTGTTCCTATCAGTCACTGAGACACAAAAACCTAGGAAAAGAGGTTAAAAAAACGGTAGTTACCCTTGGAGTGGAGGAAACTGCCGCAAAGAGGGTGAACAACCAGACTCTAAAGAATGATGTTCGGGGAACTTTCACAGCGGTGTTGCTGCGCCTCTTCAACGGTTTAATACAGTAATACAGTTAATCCCACGGCAAGACCACCAGGAGCATGCTACTACTAACAATAGCCTCTGTTGATGCTGTCATGCACTTGGCACGAGACTTCACGGGGGAGGGGCTGGAGACCACTGATCTGTGTGCGCTGTAAAAACATGACTTGATTGGGGGAAAAAATTGAATTGGGTTTTACCTACCTGGGCGGTGTGCCGAAATAAAACCTATGTATGGGAAGAACTACCTAGATAACTTCTTTAGTATCCAGGGTATACGTGCATGTATACACCTTAACCGGAGTAAACTTGGGTTACGCGTCTGTGCATGCTCTGTAGGTTATAACTGCCCATCCCCACCAAGGTTATTATAGTTTTGCATTTGCAGTTTTTATTTTTATTTTGTTTTGACTTTTTGTTTTCAAATTCAGTTTAGTTTTAATTAGTTTTTAAAGCGGATTTGCTAGTTTAGTTTAGATTTAATTTTTTGAAAATGCTTAGTTTTAGTTTAGTTTTTATTAGTTTTAGTCTTTTTTTGTAATATGGGTTATTTGTCGGGGGATTCAAAAAGATCAGAAAAAGTATTGTGTAATAATAACTCAACAAAAACATCATACAATTTTAGAAATATGTATTCACAATGTATTCCACAATAACACCGGTACATAAAATGTAGCCTACATATGGTCATAAATATGTAAAAAGTCTACACAAGATGCAGTATGTGCAAAATGTGTAAGTGCCGTGTTCCAGGAAAAAAACCTAAATAGCCAACAGACTAAAGAAGACATCAACAGGTGTTTTCAACTTTGGTTCGAGTAAAGTGGTGAACTTTTTGAAGTCAATCGAGTCACACAGTTGTGTAGACATCCCAGTATCAATCCACATATTAACCCACGCTTCCTCCCGCTTTTGGTGTTCCTGCGTATGTACTAACCAGCAGCTGTCAGGTCGCAGGTGAAAGCCTTCCTGTAGTGTTCTCTGTCCTGCTGTTGTCTCTGTCATGCTGCCTGGCCCTGTACCCATACATCCATGCCCTGTATCCATACATCCATGCCCGTAACGTTACCGGGGTTAGCTTCTGTTTCGGGGAAAGGGGGCTTTGCGTTCTCCTTTACCTTGTTAAGGTAAGCTAGGTTAGCCTCCTAGCTTGTGTGCGCTTCTCAAATGTACTTTCAAATCCGTGGGCTGTTTCCCTGTAATAAACTGACCACATATTTTACCACCTTCCACTGAGAGACACTTTATCTGACACAGTCATAATCAAATAGGACTGCTGCTTTCTTCCGACTTTCGATACCGCTATGATGCCACGCGAGAGGGACGGAGCCCCGGACATGTTGTGTTCAATTTGATGTGGAATGTCGGAATTTCTGGATTCCCAATCGGAAACTATACGTGTCTAGGGGAAATGTCATGGTCGGAGAGATATAACGTTATTTGCTCTATGAAAGATCGACAAAGACTAAAACTAAGGACATTTACTCGATCATTTTATTTTATTTTAGTTAGATTTGCAAACAGACTTTACAGTTTTAGGTTAGTTATCGTTTTTTTGTAATGCCTCGTTTTTATTTTTATTTCAGTTAACGACAATGTTTTTTCCCACCTAGTTTTCGTTATTTCGTTCGTTTTCGTTAACGATTATAACCTTGATCCACACTCAGCTGCACTGGGTTTTGACCTGGGAATAGAAGAGAGCAGTTGGAAGCAACGGCGCAAAAAACAACAGTAAAACACAAGATAAGTAAGGCATAGCGAATGTACGAAATGTATTGCGCTGAAAAGTGGTCCATGTTCTCCACACTTTCCAAGCTGTTGTGATTTTGACAAAGGTCAACCAGAAGAAAAAGCCTTGATATGACCAGTTGTACGTTAGCACAGTGCCACCTACTGTATTAGAGTTAGAGTTACATGTATACCCGTCATTTTTCCCAGCTCACGGGGAAAACTGGCATAACCAGGTTATTCACTTAACCGGGGTAAGACTGTGCATGTAAACCCACTATCAACCATTTTCAGTGGGACTATTCAGTCCCAAGGAAAAGTTTGGCTGTTGGTCGTAAAGAGTCGTTATTAAAGTATAACTTTTTACACCGGTAAGTCTTTATTAAAGACTTCCCAGCCCAGCAGGCTAGGCGGACATGCTCTCACTGATGACCTCCACTCTACTTGACTTCGTCCTGAAACAAAATAGTTTTTCAAATTTATTTGGTTATTAATGATGCTAATTTTACTTCTGCAACTGTTGTGTTGGTAGTCTTTTGTTACTTTGACAAAATACACATACACGCTGTATACGCTCTCTTGCCACTTTATTTGATCTACTTAAACAGGTATATTTGTGAGGAAGGGAAGCCCTTGTTGTACGAGGTTGAAGATGGGCATAGCTTTCACAGCTAAGGTGTTTAGCAGCAGGGAGAATATACAGTAGATTCTATATATTGTGTCGCAGCAGAGCACAAATCAGCACTAGAAGTTTGAATGAATAACTACACAGAACAGAGCTCATCCTCCAGATTCCCTGGGTGTTGTGTGTGTATTTGTCCCCAGTGGAGAGAGATTTTTCAGGGGCTCTGCTGAGCCTCAGCAGGCTGATTATCTCTACTCTAAACAAAGCCCACTCTTGGTTCTTCTGTCCTACAAAAAGCCACCCGATAACAATATTCTAACACTTTGCAATACTCAAACACTTTTGTCACTGTTCTAAAGGAACTGTGTGTTACAAAGAAAGATACAGAGGTTTTTATTTTGTACTTGCTGTATATAAATAAGCACATTCCTGGTGAATCTTTTTATTCCAATTTTAAATTGGCTGTGAATATTCATGGGTACATCCTTATGTTTTGAGCACCTTTTCTTTAGTGCTACCACCAGGTCAAAGTAAGTGTCACAATCTGTCTTTCTATCCCTCCTCTCCAGCCATAATTCCTATTCCTCAGGTCCCTTTGTTGCCATTTTCCATCCATCCACACCTTCTGACATTTCCTCCTTTCCCTATAACTTGACTGCCGCAACCATACACACAAGTGTTCCTACTGACTAAACCTGTTTGAGTCGTGACTCACTCGGATCTTTCACCTGTGTCTTTAAATTAACCCATGAGTCGCGAGTCTCCAGTATCATTAACTCTGATCAGTTGAGTCCTACTACAATTCAATCTAAAATGATAACAGCGCCACACACAAACCTCTTGCAACATTAGCTACTACTAGTCCTAGCCATCTTAGCTGCCAAAAGCTTTATAACTTACAATTTCCTAGGCAACCACAACTCCACAAGTCAACTCAAGCGACTGAGTGAGCAGAGACAGTCCGAGGTTAGGAACTTCCCGCAGAGCCAGAAACATCGCAAGCTTGCAGACCATGGCACTCATGAGTTATGAGCTCTCGAGTCCTCGAGTCAGTCAGGCAGTAGTGCAAATCAGCTGGCTACGTTGTCATGAATGAGTGGATCTGTAGAGCGAGTGAAGTCTCTCCTGGAATCAGGGTTTAAAGCAAATCCACAACAAAAGTCATTCTTTCACTTCTGAAATAACATACAATGTTCTGCACGTAGCCTAGGCCTACCGTAGATTTGGCGTATAAATGTAGTATATTAAAATGCAATTAGGTCGAGCAGACAGTCCGAAACATTGCAAGCTCGGTAGACCATGGGACTCATGAGCTCTTGAGTCCTCGAGTCAGTCGAATCAGCCGGCTACGTTGTCATGAGTGGATCTGTAGCGAGCAAGTATAGTTTCTTCTCGAGTCAGGGTGAAAAGCAAATCCACAACAAAAGCCATTCTTTCACTTCTGAAATAACATGCTTATAGGTTATAGGTTTGGTGTATACACTGCATGAAAAGTGGGATTTTCGTCAGTAAGCGGCACTGTAGATTGTCGTGGAAGTTCAGGTTTACGACTGTAAACGGCAATTTACAGCAACACCGAAAACTGCCGTTAATTGTCGGAAATTGACGTGGGCCTTGCTTGGCAGTTGTCCCCCCATCACCCCCCTCCCCCTAATTCTAGGGGAGGCTTTAACATGTAAATGAGAAGGCTGTGAGTTATACAAATGCAAATCAGGGTAGCAGCACGGGGAGTTTTACCCCAGGTGACATTTTTCTAAAAGGTATTAACTTCATTTTAAGAAAATCTCTGGTATAAATAGATCAGGCTCAGTAGAGCCTAATTATAGACTCTTACATATTTTAGCTTTAATTGATTTATTTAATGAAAGTATGCTAGAATAATTACTGTGTATGTCATTAGCAATGGCCAATGTTATGTAAAAAAGATACACAAACAATTTATTTCAACAATTAGCTTTTATCAGGCTTTGCCACAAAGGTAAAGTGTGCATTCCATGTAAACAACATCACAGTCTCCTAGAGCTCATCCACTGTGCATAGTGGCATGACTACAGTGACCTTTCTTTGGTCACTGTTGGTCCAAGATTGTCTGGTGGAATGGAGACAGAGGCACCACTGTACAGTATTCTAAGAGAAGTCTTTCCGCTGACACCAAAACACTGTGCTTCACATAAAGCATATCAGCTTTGTCATTGCATGACAAAGTCCCAACCATTTTTCTTCTTAAAATACTGGCAAAGTCAGCACCATATTCACGTCCATGGCATATGAAGCTGTTAGCTCTGCTGAAATGGCCTCATAATCTGGACTTCAATTGTCCTATTGTTATTAAACTTTCCCAGTATTCCATTAAAACTCACTGTAATTCACCTCCACACCAGTCTGTGCGCTGTTTGCGCCCTGCTGGTTAATCTGCCTCATCTTTGTCTTTCTCTATCACTCTGCCCCTCCCCCCGCCCTCACTGCTTTGATTTGAAAAATAGTGGCGGGAGATGAGTCCTCCGAGAGTTAGAGCAAAAGCTTCCAAAGTATGGGAGTATTTCAGGCCAACTGGTAGAAGAGTTGTCTGTACACTCTGTCAAACTGCACTTGCTTATCACGGAATTACAACCACGCACCTAAAAAGGAAACACGCAGGAGTTGTTCAAGATGTACAAGCGTTTTAATTATTTTCCTCCATGTCACCTCCGGGGCTCCGTAAAGATGCACCAACAGAAAACATGAGTATATGATTATTAATGAAATGGTGAGCTAGTCTGTATTGTTTATTAACCCTTGAGAAGTACAATGACTGTCTTTAGATGTTAAACAGGCTACTTAGACTTTGGCAGTAATGTTTTAAACCCCACCATGCACGCAAGTGTAAATGCGAGCAGCACAGAGCTGTGTGGCTGCTTTCAGCGCTATTCATTATTAGGCAGAGCTAATAAGCGGGACCAGTGTAAGTTGCTTTATTAAAGTGTATTTTTTTGGTCTTGTAATTGTAGGTTATATTTTGTCAATAATATCTGTATCTGTATACTGAGTTGAGTTTTTACCAAAAAGTTCTATTTTGGTTTCATCATATGACCATATGACATTCTCCCAATCCTCTTCTGGATCATCCAAATGCTCTCTAGCAAACTCCAGACGGGCCTGGACATGTACTGGCTTAAGCAGGGGGACACGTCTGGCACTGCAGGATTTGAGTCCCTGGCAGCGTAGTGTGTTACTGATGGTAGCCTTTGTTACTTTGGTCCCAGCTCTCTGCAGGTCATTCACTAGGTCCCCACGTGTGGTTCTGGGAGTTTTGCTCACCGTTCTTGTGATCATTTTGACCCCACGGGGTGAGATTTTGCGTGAAGCCCCGGATCGAGGGAGATTATTAGTGGTCTTGTATGTCTTCCATTTTCTTATAATTGCTCCCACAGTTGATTTCTTCACACCAAGCTGCTTACCTATTGCAGATTCAGTCTTCCCAGCCTGGTGCAGGTCTACAATTTTGTTTCTGGTGTCCTTTGACAGCTCTTTGGTCTTGGCCATAGTGGAGTTTGGAGTGTGACTGTTTGAGGTTGTGGACAGGTGTCTTTTATACTGATAACAAGTTCAAACAGGTGCCATTAATACAGGTAACGAGTGGAGGACAGAGGAGCCTCTTAAAGAAGAAGTTACAGGTCTGTGAGAGCCAGAAATCTTGCTTGTTTGTAGGTGACCAAATACTTATTTTCCTGAGGAATTTGCAAATAAATTCATTAAAAATCCTACAATGTGATTTTCTGGATTGTTTTTCTCATTTTGTCTCTCATAGTTGAAGTGTACCTATAATGAAAATTACAGGCCTCTCTCATCTTTTTAAGTGGGAGAACTTGCACAATTGGTGGCTGACTAAATACTTTTTTGCCCCACTGTAGATGTGTTGTGTCCATACGCAGTGCATCACGCAGTACTGATTGTCTTTACTGATTGTTTTTACAGCTGCTGGAAGTGAGACAGAGTGTGCTGGATGGATTGTACGTCCTTTTCGCAGCCAGCAGAAGTACAGGGCAACGTGCCACAGACGTCTGCAAAACGGACCGAATTAAGACAGAATGCCGCCAGTTACGTTTTTTACCAGTTTACCATTTGTTGTGTTTGTTGTGTGCTAATAAAGCTCTTTTTTTTAATAAACATCACGATCCTGGCAAATTTTCCTTTCCTCAATAAATTCATGTCCTTGATGGTAATATAGTGTAGTCCATAGCATAACAATGACATGAATATACAACAGCAGTGATTTTTCTTGTTTAAAAGTAGTGGCTTCAGCCAATACTGAGTGAGGAAATTCAAGCCAAGCCAGACATTCTCTGGACAGGCGCGGTGTTGCTGCTATTCATATGCTACTTAGAGCCATTAGCACCTCCATGGGAGCTCTCCAGATACGTCATGGTTCGTTTCCGACAATATGTGGTACAGACGAACGCGACGCTCACAGCCTGTAAATTGTCGTTAACTGCAGAAAATTAGGGAGATTTGCGGGCGTTTACGGGCATTTACGGGGACTAAAATCCCACTTTTCATGCAGTGATAGATGTAGCATATCAAAATTAGGTCGGCCAATTTAAAAAAACAAAAAAAAGTCTACATTGAAAGCCTATATATCAGATCTGAAATAGTGAGTCTGCACCGAGTGAATCCACAGAACTTCCTACTACGTTAGTGGTTAGACACAATGGGCTAGGACTGAGTTTCCTTGGCGATTTAGCAATACTGACTCAAGTGACTCGCACAACCCGGATCAGTTTAATGAGTGACTCAGAATAACCTGAATCCTTAAAAGGAATCGAGTTTGCCAGGCCTACTACTGACCTCCTCAGCCCTACAGTAGAGAGCATGGGCAAAACCTGCCATTTTCCCCAGCCCCATACCGACTCTGTCAATAAGCCCTGAACATTTCAGCTGTCTTTATAGTCTGCATTAATGGCTAAAAACATGTTGCTGTTGTTCATTAGCCACTCTGACTGTTTTTGGACCAGACATGACCTTTACAAAGCAGAGGCCTGCACTCCAACATAAAGGCGGTTAAACAACTTACTAAAAACTTCATCCAGCCTATTACTTTAAATTCTGACTTATACCTCAGCACGACCTCGGTCTAGAAACCACTCCTGTCCATAATGATGAGCATCTCTCCCTGGGTTCTGCTGAACACTCCTCCACCAACATTATACCTTTAGAGTCACTTTAAACCTTACCACCTATAGAACCAGCTGCTCTGCTTATTCTACAACAAGATCAAACCTAGTTTTTATTCCACCCATTCCAATAGAAACAAGTCTAGTTAGAAACATTATCAACTTAACATCAATTGCACTGTTTAACTGTATCTATTGCTGACTCATCACCAGCATGTCTGCTGCGTTGTTTTGTCTACTTAATATGAAGTCCTTGCAAACAAGTCTTTTATATGTCAATGTTTTATTATGTCTAACAATATTGATTGGTCAGACCCATCTGGTAGCGAAGGAGGGCCGAGACTGAGAGCTACATGGAATAATATGCACCAAACAAGCCACTTTGAAATTTTGCTGTTTTCATAAATACAAAAGTTGGGTGACTTTTTTCCCATGCTGAATTCAACATGGTGTTCTCCAAACTCGAGGCGAGGCTAGACAACATCCAGACTACTATATTGGATCACCAACAGCATCTTTCGTCATTGGAAACATTCGCCAACACCACAAGCCAGGACATGAAAACCGTGGAAGCTAAGCTAGCTTCGGTATCTGAGGGGAGTGTTAAGCTAAAGCCAAACTCATCGATCTGGAAAATAGAAGCCGCCAAAACAACATAAGGATAGTTGGCCTCCCCGAGAACATTGAAGGTGCTCAGCCGACAGCTTTTTTTTCTCAACTTCTCGTTGAGGTTCTTGGCGAACATATACTGGAGCGAGCTCATCGCACGCTAGCTCCAAAACCAGGCCCCGGCGAGAAGCCTAGGGCTGTCGTGATGCGTTTCCACAGATTTCAGATCCGTGTTGATTGTGCGCAAGGCTCAAAAGCTGCGGGGCAAGCTGAAATACAAAGGCTCCAAGATCCACATCTTTGAGGATTACTCTCCCGAAATAGTCGAGCAACTCTCCGAGACGAGACGTGATGAAAGCGCTTGTACAACCTGGGCCTCAGGCCCGCCCTGTACTACCCGGGCAAGTTGTTTATTAGGACCGAAGAAGGACTGAGGCGTCGGCTCATTTCCCCTGAGGCTGCTCAGGACTTCATCTCTTCTCAGCGCCGACGCAGTTTGGGACCCACGAAGGATTCATCTTGCCTGACAACATAGCAGCTACGGTAAAACTGCCCGGATAGCTGGTTTTTGCTAACCCCGCACCCATACGACGGGCTAACGTAGCTTAAATGACTCTTGGCAACAGGCCACTGTTGGCACCCGGCCTGCCAGGACATGCTAGCCACCTGCTTCGCTGTGTACTGATCTGGTAAGACCACTCCAAGATTTGTAGCTGCAGGCTGCTAATGTTACCTCAAGCTTTTCCTATGGCTGTTTGTGTATTCACGTTCTATTACTAATTACTTTAAAGACTTTACTTGCCTTAGCTGACGTGGCTGGCGTTCAGCTGGCTCATTTAAAGTGACTCTCTGCCCGGCCTGGACGGGGCCGCCGTGGGCCTCACGTGTCAACATATTTCTGCAATGTTTCTGTTTGACTAAGTTTAACTATGCTTCTCCTATTCGAAGTTGTAGCAGCAACGCAAGAATCCTTTTTGTGAATCTGCACTCTCAAGTCGTAGGTGATATTTCAGTAAACTCTCCCTTTTTTACGCCCTGCTGACTCATGTTATGCCTTGTCAGTACTGCGATCTTGTCCTGCTTTTCCACAATGTCTTTACTTTTATTGTTATAACTGCCCATATAACAGCACCTCTGCTTTTTCTTTTTTTTCTTTGTTTTCCATTCTTTGACGAGGTAGAGACCCCGAATGCTGTACCTTACGCACATAATGCTGCCAACTGATGACTTGTTTGTACTGATATTGTTCTGGTATTGGACTGACCTGTTGTTTTGGGAGTTGGGAACACTTGGAACCCATGCGGATGTGCGGATGGCACAATACTGGGCAATGGACACTCAAGGTTCAGTTAGTTACTGGGGATCTCAGGTCAGGAGACTCAGGCTGGCTCGATGGTTACGTGATGCCTTATCCTGCCTGTCCTATGTGTGTGTATATGTGGTTGTGTTTGTTGTCTGTCGTTTGTATCTTTTTTAAATTATTTTTTTTATTTTTTCTATCTCTCTCTCTCCTGTCTATCTCTCCCCCCCAATCCTTGCAGCTGCCAGCTCCTTCACACTGCCCTCCCTCTCATCTCCCAGTACCAGACTTCGCTTCGTCTAAACACGTGATGACAGAAAGGTATGACCAGCACGAACAATGCAATTAGATTTATCTCGTGAAATGTGAGGGCAGTAGGTGGCATACTTTTTATCCAAGAGACCCACCTTCGCAACAGAGAGGTTACATGGCTAAAAAGGGGCTGGGATGGCCACGTTTTTCACACAAGATTTAACAATAGGGCCAGGGGCACCGCCATCATGATTCGCAAAGATGTTATGTTCGAACCAGGACAAACGGTGTCGGACCCTGATGGCCCCTTTGTTGTAGTCGCCGGCAAATTGCAAAATACACTCGTCATTTTGGCGAGCATCTACGGCCCCAACTGGGCCGATTGTTCATTTGTATCTAAATTTTTCACATCGCTCCCAAGCATCAACAATCATCATATCATTGTGGGTGGAGATTTTAATCTGGTCCAGGATCCTATACTGGACAGACCGAACAAACCATACTCTTTAACTAAATCAGCCAAAACTCTGCATGCTTTTGCCAAACGACGGCTCACTGATCCATGGAGGCACACGTCTCCCACGTCCAAATCATTCTCTTTTTTTTCTCATGTGCGCCACATCTACACTTGTATAGACTTCTTTCTTCTAGACGATAGGCTGCTCTCAAATATTAAATCCAGCGACTACCACAGTATCGTAATATCAGATCACGCTACTCTACTTTCGTGCTCACTCTAACTTCAAGATCCGTCAGGGGATAAAGCTGGGAAGCTTCTGGCTCATCAGACCAGAGCCGAGGCAACCTCACGGTTAATTCCTGCCATCAGAGCTGAATCAGGCGAGATCCACACGGATCCTGTCAACATTAATGAAATATTTGCCAAATTCTACAGTGTGGCAAAAAAGTATTTAGTCAGCCACCAATTGTGCAAGTTCTCTCACTTAAAAAGATGAGAGAGGCCTGTAATTGTCATCATAGGTACACTTCAACTATGAGAGACAAAATGAGAAAAATAAATCCAAAAAATCACATTGTAGGATTTTTAATGAATTTATTTGCAAATTCCTCGGAAAAATAAGTATTTGGTCACCTACAAACAAGCAAGATTTCTGGCTCTCACAGACCTGTAACTTCTTCTTTAAGAGGCTCCTCTGTCCTCCACTCGTTACCTGTATTAATGGCACCTGTTTGAACTTGTTATCAGTATAAAAGACACCTGTCCACAACCTCAAACAGTCACACTCCACATTCCACTATGGCCAAGACCAAAGAGCTGTCAAAGGACACCAGAAACAAAATTGTAGACTTGCACCAGACTGGGAAGACTGAATCTGCAATAGGTAAGCAGCTTGGTGTGAAGAAATCAACTGTGGGAAAAATTATAAGAAAATGGAAGACATACAAGACCACTAATAATCTCCCTCGATCCGGGGCTCCACGCAAGATCTCACCCCGTGGGGTCAAAATGATCACAAGAACGGTGAGCAAAAATCCCAGAACCACACAAGGGGACCTAGTGAATGACCTGCAGAGAGCTGGGACCAAAGTAACAAAGGCTACCATCAGTAACACACTACGCCGCCAGGGACTCAAATCCTGCAGTGCCAGACGTGTCCCCCTGCTTAAGCCAGTACATGTCCAGGCCCGTCTGGAGTTTGCTATCATTTGGATGATCCAGAAGAGGATTGGGAGAATGTCATATGGTCAGATGAAACCAAAATAGAACTTTAGAACTCGTCGTGTTTGGAGTGGAAAGAATGCTAAGTTGCATCCAGAGAACACCATACCTACTGTGAAGCATGGGGGTGGAAACATCATGCTTTGGGGCTGTTTTTCTGCAAAGGGACCAGGACGACTGATCCGTGTAAAGGAAAGAATGAATGGGGCCATGTATCGTGAAATTTTGAGTGAAAACCTCCTTCCATCAGCAAGGGCATTGAAGATGAAACGTGGCTGGGTCTTTCAGCATGACAATGATCCCAAACACACCGCCCGGGCAACGAAGGAGTGGCTTCGTAAGAAGCATTTCAAGGTCCTGGAGTGGCCTAGCCAGTCTCCAGATCTCAACCCCATAGAAAATCTTTGGAGGTTGTTGAAAGTCTGTGTTGCCCAGCGACAGCCCCAAAACATCACTGCTCTAGAGGAGATCTGCATGGAGGAATGGGCCAAAATACCAGCAACAGTGTGTGAAAACCTTGTGAAGACTTACAGAAAACATTTGACCTCTGTCATTGCCAACAAAGGGTATATAACAAAGTATTGAGATTAACTTTTGTTATTGACCAAATACTTATTTTCCACCATAATTTGCAAATAAATTCATTACAAATCCTACAATGTGATTTTCTGGAATTATTTTTCTCATTTTGTCTCTCATAGTTGAAGTGTACCTATGATGAAAATTACAGGCCTCTCTCATCTTGTTAAGTGGGAGAACTTGCACAATTGGTGGCTGACTAAATACTTTTTTGCCCCACTGTATGCTGAAGTGTATACCTCTTACTGCCCTCCCATTGCAGATGACACGCTTAATGATATAACCTTCCCCCAAATAGACGTTGAATCCGCGAATGACTTGGGTGCTCTTATAACCACCGCTGAGGTTCTAGGAGCCTTTAACTCGCTACAGAGCGGTAAATCCCCAGGGCAGGATGGCTTCACTGTAGAGTACTACAAAACATTTTCCACTCTGCTCGCACCAGTCCTGAGAGATGTGTACAACGAGGCATTTCGACATCGTTGCCTGCCGGACACCCTGTCGAAGGTCACTATCTCCCTAATTCTGAAGAAGGGGAAAGATCCCCTGCTTTGCGGCAGCTATAGACCAATCTCACACCTCAATGTGGACCTCAAAATTCTCTCAAAGGTTCTGGCACTCCGTCTTCAACGGGTGATGCCCTCCATTATCTCGCTAAATCAGACACGGTTCATGCCTGGCCGACAGTCTTCCAACACCACTAGACGCCTACTTAACATCATCCACTCATCGAGTAATGATACCCTGGAAATCGTGGTGTCCCTCGACGCTGAAAAGGCCTTCGACAGGATCGAGTGGGGGTACTTATATGAGGCAATGGACAGGTTTGGCCTGGGCGAGATTATTGTATTCATCCCCGATGGCCTCAGTTCAAACTAACAACACGTTGTCTCCCCTTTTCTCACTCCGTCATCGCGATAGAACCTCTGGCCGTTTGGCTTCATTCGGAGGAAGGTTTCAAAGGCATCACACGGTCTGGCACAACTCAAAGTTTCAGGACTTGCTCCTGTACATCTCTAACCCAGCCGCCTCGCTCCCTGTGATTTTAAACATTCTGGAACGGTTCGTGCGTATTCCGGCTACAAGCTCAATTATCAGAAAAGCAAGCTCCTACCGATAAATCCTCTGGCTATGCAGCTCCCACGCTCTTTATCATCGTTTAAGTGGGCAGAGGACAGATTTCGCTACTTTTGGTTTTTTATTACAAAGGCTGTATGTTCCGCAAAAACTTCTTACCTCTGGTCAAAAAAACTGAAAGTGATTTTGACCGCTGGTCAGTCTTACCGCTCTCCCTTGTGGACCGGATAAATTTGATTAAGATGGTTGTCCTCCCCAAATTTCTTTCTCTTTTCCAACACATCCAGTACTTATCGTTAAATCTTTTTTCTACAAGCTGGACAGGGCGATATCTACATTTCTATGGGGCAGCAAACCTGCTAGGATCCGAAAGGCGATACTACAGTCTCCGAAGGCTGAGGGGGGCCTGGCGCTCCCTAACTTCAGACGATACTACTAGGGAGCTAATTTGCAGAAACTCCTATACTGGATGAGCGATGACTGCGCCTCACTACCTGTCTGGGTATATTTGGAAAGGGCGTGTTCACACCTTTCACTGTGGTCAGTCCTCTGCTCTCAACTCCCTCTGCCTTCAACATCTGTGGGCACATGTCCAATTGTATCCTTCTCGCTCAAGATCTGGAGTCAGGTTAGGAAAAACTTTGGCTTACAGGGCCCTTCCGTCTTCACCCCACTGGATAAAAACCATGTCTTCACACCTTCACGTTTAGACTTGGCATTCAGGGCCTGGCACAGTAATGGTATCGTCAGTGTCAAAAACCTATACAAGGATGGCATATTTGCATCCTTCACAGAGCTCTCTTCCCTTTATGATTTGCCTAAGTCACATCTCTTTCGCTTTACTGAAACAAGGTGGTTTATTGTGGAGTTTATAGTTGATTAAGTAGATTGAGGTTGACTGATGCTGGCCCTTGATCTGTTTAAAAATACACACTTCATTTTGTATCATAAGTGTGAATTTATATATGTGTGTCACTCTTTTGGTTATTCTATACAAGTGAGTTGGCCAGGTTGCAGTGTTGATTAATTTACTTCTGCTGAAACAATCTAAATGTAAATTGGACCTCTCTATCTGTGCCTCCCAGACTATAATGAGAAGAGAATTTAAATGACCTGGTTGCTTTTCATCCATTCTGACGCAAAGTTTAAATTTACAGAGAAACGACTTCTGTGTAAACCAAAAAAAAGATGTATAGGAAAGGGGAAAAACTTAACAGGCTTTGCTGAAGACATATACAATACATTAAGTTCTGCCAGGTGGTACAGTACATAGTAAGCATTTGGCAATGGTTTGAGTAGAACTTTTGGGTTAAGCTGTTTCAGAATCAGAAAAGCTTTATTGCCAAGTACGTTTTTTAGACATACAAGGAATTTGTTTTGGTGTTGTAGGTGCATGTCACACATTCTCTCACATTCTGGCGTACCAGATGGTGATGGAGGATGTGAGGGTGGACTCAATGATGGCTGTGTAGAAGTGCACCATCATTGTCTTTGGCAGGTTGAATTTCTTCAGCTGCCGCAGGAAGTACATCCTCTGTTGTGCTTTCTTGACGAGGGAGCTGATGTTCAGCTCCCACTTGAGATCCTGGGAGATGATAGTTCCCAGGAAGCGGAAAGACTCCACAATGTTAATTGTGGAGTCACAGAGGGTGATCAAAATCAAATACTACCATAACATTTTCTGAGAAAAGTCATGGCATGAAACATTCCAGTTTTGGTTCTTCCAAAGATTTGTTCTTGCACCATCTCTTTATTATCTGTCATCTAAGTGAATGGAGCGATTGTTATGTATATCCATTGTGAACTGAACCCTGCTTAATGTCAATTTGTTGTCCGAGATCTTGCCATTGCTTTCAGAATCAATTCACAGAGGTCAAGCCAGTAGATAATGAGAGTCGAACACCAAAACAATCATAATCGGATTGTTTCACATCAGCCTACTATTGGTAAGTTCCCAGGTATTACCTATAACACTATTATAGGTTAGAAAGTCAAGAAGATTGCAGATTTTATTGTTCACCACCAGGGGTTTATGCTTTCTAAAGACAAAGTTGGGCTGTAGGCAGAAGTTAATTATTACTATTATGAAATAATCATGTTTCAATTGCATTTTGAGTCATTTTGGCATGGTAACACAGGACCAACCAGGGGTTTGTCAAGCTATCTGTTTACACAGGGCCGGTTATAAGTGGTATCTCTCACTAACTTGGTACTTCTTTCCCTGGCCACACTTCAATTCTGATTTATTTCAAATGAGACATGACTCATTTTCAGGTTCATACTTCTATTTTGGGTTTCTACTACAACATGTTAACATGGTTTAATGTTCAAAAAACACTTTATGTCTCTCATTCTTATATTGCTGCAACGCCTGTGTGTGTGTGTGTGTGTGTGTGTGTGTGTGTGTGTGTGTGTGTTGGTAATTATCACCTTATGGGGACATCACTCTGTTTACACGGACATTATGGGGACTATCAATTAGGTCCCCATTATATTAGGCTTGGGCCGGTGCAAAAACTTTCAAAACCGGTTTGATATTAGGCCAAACACCATACAAACCAGTATACAAAATGATATCACTAGGTTTTATTTCACACCACAGCAGAAAGCACCGCTGAGCAGGAAATGTAGATTGTGTGGACGATACCGCAGAAAACGGCGACACTATTGAGAAGTACTTAAACCATAGACTGTATAAAATAGCAACAACTCCTTTAAACCATACGACGTTATGAGTCGTTTGTTCCTAACCTCTAATATAACCCACAGGAGCATTATATAAAGTAGCACCCTTAGCAGTGGCGAAAATACAATCTCATATCTAAACCAGAGAACGTTGGTCGTGGTTTTGAACGTGAAGGTCTCAATTTTGAACACTTCTTTAACGTTGTGAAATGGTTGCAGTTTGGTTATGTTTAAGCACAAAAACTACTTAGTTAAGTTTAGAAAGAGATCGTGGTCTGGGTTAAAATCAGACATTACTTCACTTCCTGAAGGTTAAGCACGTAACGCTAAATGTGACGTTCGTTAAGTTAAAAAAAAACTCGGACTTGACTTGTTTGACTATCCACCACCTCAGTCTACCTCAACCAACCACCTTATTTCCTGCTTTGCTACCTTCATATTTATCACTAGAGAGTGCCGCCACTAGAAACGTAAATTTAGTTTCTAATTGTAGTTTTGTTAATGTTGGCTACATTTTAATTGGCCAGGTGTCATAGTGACAAATGGCGGTTTATCCAGTTAACATAAAATCAAACCAGTTTAGCCTTGTACACCTGACCGGACTGGTGAAACTGGACATCGACCCAACTCTAGCCATACCGCCACCCTTACTGACTGCCTGCGCAGTGGTGCTGTGCATAGGACAGAGGGGAAAAGAGAAGTGCTGTTTATGGCGTTTTTCCATTACATGGTACCTGCTCGACTCGACTCTACTCGCCTCGACTCGACGCACTGTGCGTCCGTTTTCCATTGCAGATTTTAGTACCGCCTCAGCGTGGCTGGTCATCATTGCGACGCCGCAGGAAACAGCCGTGACGTAATTTTCAACGCGACTCACTCAGTGTACACAACGTTCTCTTAATACATCCAAGGTACACAACAATGGAGGACGGCGAAGGTGTGTTGTTTTTGTGTGGCTTGCCACAGCCAGGAGAGACATTTTGTTTCTCTGAAGGCAGCAAAAAAAAAAACAAGGCTGAAAAAAACTGTTTGTGTTACAGATAATTTACGCTTTGCAAAATCGCCGTCGCAGACCGTCTGTTTGGGCGTTCAACCGAGCTGCCGAGTGGTGGGATGTTATTGTTCCCGGTTTCACACACACACTCAGTGGGTTGAGAACTTCAGAATGTCGGAAGAAACCTTTATCTGCCTCTACAACAAAATGCGTCCAGCGATGGAGAGAGAGGACACAACCTTCCGCAAGTGTGTACCTCTAAAGAAGAGATTGGCCATGGCATTGTGGAAGCTTGCGACTGGCTCCGAGTACAGAACTGTTGGCCATCTTTTTGGAGTAAGCATCACAACTGTGTGCTGATGTGTTTGCTGCTGTTGCAGAGATGTTGTTGGTGCCGGAACAAATTTGTTTCCCAGACCAGGAGAAGTTTGCAGAAATGGCTGCCTACACTGAGAGAAGATGGGGGATCCCGCAGTGTATTGCTGCTATTGATGGATCACACATACCCATCATAGCACCACAAGAGTACCACTGCGACTATTTCAACCGTAAAGGCTGGCACTCCATTATCCTTCAAGGTGTTGTTGATGGAAAGGGACTGTTCTGGAACGTGTTTGCAGGAATGGCTGGCAGCTCGTATGATGCTCGTGTTTTGAGACTGTCCAAATTGTGGGAGTTAGCCAGCAGTGGCAACTACTTTCTTGCTTCCAACAGGAACATTGGTGGGGTTAATCTGGCTACTACATCCTGGGGGATTCTGCCTATCCCTTGCAAAACTGGCTCTTAAAACCATTCCATGACACTGGACGGCTCACAAAAAGAACAGCAGATTTACAACAAGAAAATCTGCAGGGCACGGGTTGTTGTTGAAAATGCTTTTGGTAGACTGAAGGGAAGGTGGCGTTGCTTTATGAAAAGAAATGACTGTGATGTAGAACTGGTGAGCTCTATGGTGCTGACTTGCTGTGCTTTGCATAATCTTTGCAAGACTCACGGAGAGGCCTATGACAGTGACTGGGATACATCTTTGGCAGCAGAGCCTGTGGTGGCACTGTCACAGGGTGCAGAGGAAGAAGGCAGGGATGTACGAGAGGGTTTGATGCGCTGCTTGAATAGCTAAACAATAAAAACATTGTTTAATATATAGCCTTGTTTTTTATGTTATAACAGTGTTCAATATTGGAAATGACATGCAGAAGCCCTTGTAATATAAAACCATGATGAAAGAAACACTTTAATTAGATAAGGTTTATTGACGAACTGTGCAAACATGCAAATAACAAACTATATACATAAATTAGGATCCTAAATGGCAAAATACAGACACATGGTGTCCAAACATCAAACATCATTTACATAAGTTAGGTTTGTAAATGGCAAAATACAGTGTCCAAACATTAAAAGATTAAAAGCAACTTTTTTAGTGTCAACATGTAATAAAGTAAGTAAGAAAAAGGTGGGGTGGTAAGATGCACAGTTCTGTGACGCTATATACATATAAAAAATAGAGGTAGCTATGGTTTGGTGTGAAGTAAAGATATTACACATAATTTTCAATATTATAAAAAGTATTACATGTTAAATATTGCACAGTATGTTGGTAGAAGAATGTCTGGGGGTAGGTTTATCAGTAGAATGAACTGTCTAGTCCCGCTTGCTGTGCAGCGCCTGCACAATCTGGCTCAGAGTCCCAAGGAAGGCCTGATTGAAGGCAGCAGTTGCTGCCATCTCGTCCCTTGTCTGGGCTGCATCTTCGAGCGCCATCCGAAAACGTTCATGTACCCGCTCCAGGTGCTCCTGTTCCCGAGGTCCTTTGCACATGGGGTACTTTCCATAAAATCATCTCTCAATGCAAATTAAACCAGCTATTAGGCTAACCGACATAAAACCATGCCAATCTCTAGGTATGGTGAAGGGTATGTGATGATGTGGGGCTATTTTAATACTGTATAGATACTAGATAGATAGATATAGATAATGTATGTGCCTTGTTCATTTGTTTGCACAACATTACATTTCACATGTATGAAAAGTCAGATTCCTCTCAGCTTTTCCATCATTATATACTAACCGGTTGCCGGTGTCGCAGGTGACGAAGGTGCTGCGCGTATTGGAGTGGCCGGGGCCGATGCTCCTCCTGCCCGTGCTGGAGTTGCCGGTGCCGAAGTGTCGTCCATGGGAGTCACTGAACCCTCTTCGTTTGTCGAAAAGGACATGACAGAAATGTTTTCAACTCAAGCTAATAGGGAAATAACGTTAGCACTAGCAGCTAGTTAGAGCTAGCTAGCTTTTTGTTATCTGCTAATGTTTTAACACAAGTTCACGAGTAGCCTAAAATATCATGGTTGTTAGAAGTGAGCCTAACAATAGCCAGCTAACTGCAACAAAACCTTCAAGCAGAGTGTGCCTACAGATATTAAAGTTAAAAAAAACACTTACCATCCTCCACCATGGACTCCAACAACAGAGCTGCGGCCGAGTCGACACTCCCTCCCATTGCTCACCGGTCGTTGCCCGTAAATTGCGTCCATCTGGTCAAACCACTTCCAAGTTTTTCGGTTTGAACCACTCCGGCCGTTGTGGTCATTGATGGCGCGATAGTCACTTTTGAGCTTTTTGAGCTTCTCCCTACACTGCTGGAAAGTGCAGTTGTAGCCGTGTGAGGACAGCAGTTCAGAGACCCGTTGGTAAACTTGCCCCATCTAGCTCTCGCTGGATCCGCTCATCCGCAACCAGACACAAAAAAGTATTTACCTCCTCAGTTGACTACGGCGTGGTTTTGCGGCTTGCCATAACTAAAATATAAAAATATATAAAGTCCTGTAAATAGTGCAGAGAGTAGCTAGCTATATCTCACAATATCTGGCTAAACTATTTAAAAATGGCGCGTTTGTTCAGGTCAGGACACTCCGCACTCTTGTCTGCTGATGACGTAGTGAATAGTGACTATTCTCTCTGACCAATCAGTAGTCTGCAGGTTTTCACGTCACCTTTTCGGCTCGCCTCAGCTCGCTTGGAACCTCGACTGAGGTGGTACTAAAAAAAGTACCTGTTAACAGGTACCAGGTACTTTTTTTTGTAATGGAAAACCAAAAAAGGCGAGTAGAGTCGAGGCGAGTCGAGCAGGTACCATGCAAAGCAACTTTAGTGTTTAGGATCTGTGGTCTGCATGCGTGGGATGGGAATGCATTACAATAGAAAAAATATGTTTATAGTTTGCTAAGAGGTTCTGAAAAGAGAAAGTTTCCAAATTTGCCACACTGTCCACAATGTTAGCAGCAGCTTCCCGATTTCCCAAACTACGGAGCGAAATCACAGAACGTGCGTGCGTTAATTGCACGTTAAAAGTTAGTGGGGTTAAAAGGAATTAACATTAACTTATTATTAACGCGACTACTGTAAACCTCTTAAAGAACCACAAACTAAATGTGTGCTGTTGTGCTTAATTTACATTCTCAGTTCTGTGATGAATATATTTCTAACATACACTTCAAAATGTTTACCTTTAATGAGGCCTTTACAGACTACTGAACAAACCTTTGTCTGCGTCATGCATTAAAAACTGTTTATTTTAATTCACAGGCGCAGTGACCCAGTTTACCCACATGAATCAGTAAAGTTACTTTTATACCACACCATGTTGTCATTTTAATTTTTTAACAGATCTGCCTATAATAAAGTAACTACTGCTGTATTTTTTTAGGCACTGATGAGAGCCCTTTCATCTGACTGTGGACGTTTGGCTCTGGTTGTCTGATAAATTGCAGCTGCTATTTGCTCCTTTTCTCTGTGGGAAGAGACTATGAATTCACTTCATTAAAATTCCACCCAGGAAGATGACACCTTTTATTTAAGGTCCCCCATTCTCTTGCTCTCTCTTTCTCTCTCTCTCTCTCTCTCTCTCTCTCTCTCTCTCTCTCTCTCTGTCTGTCTTGTTCCCCCTCTCTGCTCTTTTTCTTTTTACACAGGGGAGATTGATTTGAATTTTAATTTGCCAGCACAATGTCACAGCGTCTGTTTGTGAAAAGAGGTCAAGGAGCTCAACTTGTTTTACAGGATCAATACGAGGGGATGTAATGTGATAACGGAAAAAAATACCTTGCCAATACTTACAGACTTCCTATGGAAATATTAGCAAATTGCAGATATAACCAAGGTCTTTTTTAGTATTTGCCTCTTCTGTTAATGGAAAGCAATGATATTTTATTCAATGACTATGAGGGCATCCTGTTTGAATGACTGAACCACATACAGAAAAAGGTAATAGACTGAATCACCGTGACATCATGCTTAACACAACAATCAGTTCCGGGTAAAGAACTGGCCGTTGAGTTGAAATGCGGAGATATATTAAATCAGCAAACTTGTTTATTTGTTCAAAAATATAGAGTTAAACATGAAGGTCTGACTATCTGATGTTTACTCCTGTGCTTATTTTCTGTAATGTGGTGCTTTGCTCACGTCTTTGATTAACCAAATCTAACATTACGAACTGCAACATCTCACCGCTGGTCGGACTGACTGATAGTTTTGGGTGGTTCTACAGGTTAATTAGGTCTCTTACCTAATGAATGAGATGACAGTATATGCAGTTGTTCCTCACCCGTTTTTTAAGCTCCATTAAATCGTATGTATGGTCCCATACATACAATGTATGCAGGGATTTTCTACCCTGTTCATACTCTTACCCTTAGTTGTTGTAAACAAACATTGAGATTGGGTCTATGCAGTTTGCTCTTACCCCCTTTATATCCAGCCGTAGAAGCTCAACCTCAGGGATGTGTCTGTTGTGTAAGTTGTTGATTGAAACAGACATGCTCCGCTAAGCTTCAGAGAGCATCTGGCGGATTCACTTATTACTGACTTCATGAGGTTTTCAATTCCCAGTTGACCTGTGGTAATTCACACACACTCACAAACAGTTGTGATAGTCAGTGTGCAATTCTCGACGGCTTTGTCTCTCATTATATCTAATCCCAGCTTACTCTTTTTTTCTATGCTGCCACAGTATAAAGTTGTTGACAGGTTGTAATTACTAGGTACTCCACATTGTGTACCTCTACCAAGTAGGACTACACTTTTGTTTATATTAAAACACAAATTATCAAACAATTTTTGTGAAGCAGTCTGCAAAAGCTGACATTAATTGTTTAATTATGTAAGAAATGTCTATATGTACAAGAAGTAAAATCGCAAACAGTCTCATTGTTTCATACAACCACCACCTTCCGGACTAAGACTTGGGATATGCTGCCACAGTGACTCAATGAATACTTGTACCTTACACTGTGGTAGTATTTAGAAGTATTTTTTTTAAAGATATGAACATAGTGTCCACATCAACACCCATAATGTGGGTCCAAATATGCCAATAATTTAATTCATTTCAGTGAGGGATGGGGCTGTATACATTCACTTTAAGTAGCAATTGAACCCTTGTTTTGTTCTTGCAGAGTTCAATGCACTGAACATAAGGCTCTTCAAAGCCCAGCAAATTCAAGAGAACAAGCAGCAGATAGGGAGGGATGTTGCCCTGGCAGCACTGATTGCAAGGACAAGGATAGAGATGAATGACAATAGTTTGATAAGAAGCTGTATAATGTATATAATGAATTATCTTGTCTGCTTGCTAGATGTTATAGCTCCTGCAATGGAGGAATTAAGAGAACTGGATAGTATGTTCCAAAGTGGCACCTCATTTATTCCAGTGAACATTTTCCAGGCTTTTGTTTTGTTAGGCCAATAGAGCATATGCACTGGAGTCCTCCCCTACCTGAGCTAACTGACACAAAACTAGTTTACTCTCCAAGACTTCTTCACATGTTATAGGACTTAATCACTAACATTCTGATCATACAAAGAGTCATTTTGTTTGTGATGAAAAATGTATTCATTATATTATAGTTTTATTTAATTAATGTGTACTGCTCAAAGTATATTTGGTCTTCGGTGCATTATTTGCAATTCCAAATGTGACCACTGCACCAAAATTGCCTTACTGCCCAGAGCTGCTCATGGAGGCTTAGCTCATGCAGTAAATGCTTACAACCGTGTCCTCCAACATACCTCTATTAAAGCCATAGTATATTTTTAAAGATACCTTTAATTAATTGCCTCCAAGATACACACTAGACAAAGTGAAAGTGAGAGTATTTCCGTAAGCTGCATTGCATTTCCAGAAAGAAGCTGGGGATTTCCCAGTCTTTTTAATACAGTGTTCTTGGTGCCACTTTCTAGTGGAAATTAGAGGAACTGTATATTGAGTTGTTACATTGTGTTAACTAGGAGTAAGATAAAAAATAATCAGAAATGACAAGGTGATGAAAAGGATGATCAGATGAAAATTAACCCAGGATACATTAAAGAGAAATCAAGGTAAAATAAAACTAAACACACACATGCCTTTTAGAAAAAAATAAGCACATTTCCGCCCACATTACTTCTATTTCTCCCAGTCTCCACACTACTTTCTATGTATTCCAGGTGCTGTTTTGATTGGAAAACTTTAGTTAATTGTTGAGATGAAGAAAGCTTTTCGTCTGAAGTTCTTAGCTGAGGTACCTCTATCTCGGCAGTCACTGAGACAAGGTTATGATGCGAATATGAAGCACCAGCCTTTACTTCATCATTGTTAACCACACTGGTTGACCTGGACAGAGATAGGCCACAATATATCCTGGGGGCTGCTGTTTGATCTTCACAAACCAAAAACAAGCAGACCCTAGACGTTGCAATCTTTATTACCCCACAATACAGAAGTTTTGGCACAATGAACAACATACTGAGGATTTTGATATTTTTAAAGTCTTACCCGTATATTTAATGTGGTTGCTTAAGCTGGTGCCACATGAAAGGCCATAGGGTCATAACAATCAGAAGGTTCACTTGGGAGCATGGCTGTGCTAAATACATTTCCAAGGCAATCTGTCTGTTAGATTATGAAATATTGTGTGAGCAAAATTGATAGTTTAATATGCAGGTTGGAACAAGAGCGAAGCACCCTGAGTGCCCAGAATGGAAAGCCTTAACCCTCTGGGTAACATAAATGATCTTAGTAATTTCCACATCAGTCTATTTATTCAATCTCGATATTTCTTGCATAGAGTTTGAAATTCTGACCTATTGAAGACCTATTTTTCTAAGTATCAAGCCATTACTTTGATATTAGCTATGTGCCTGTACCATACTCCAAACAATTTTAAACCAGGTTATGAGTGTATTGTGTTCCAACTGTTATTTTGAGCATGGTAGCATGATTATGTTAGCATTTAGCTCAAAGCAGTGCTGTGACAGCTTATCCTTACTTTAAAGGCAGTTGCAGTTTGTAAACACAACATTCAATGTTGGCCCCTTCTCCCTGGCTCAATCAAGGTTCAGGTACTTGCCAGCAGGTGAAAGCCAACCCCAGATTCACTCTCGTTTTGAACGAGCTTTGTCTGCTTGGCATTTTGCCGTGCTATATTTGAATTTGTTTGGTACTGTGTCTACCATTTTTGCAGTAACGTCCCGAACACAGCAAAATAAGAAAATATAGGCAGAGGGTAGAGTCTCTGCAGATACAGACACAACCACACACTTCTAGTGGGTCATGAGAAATGATTGAGAGGGATTATTTTTGTAGGAGTTTGAATGTATTGAGTCAATACGTTGTTTGGTTTTTTAGGAAAATCCTACTTTGTTTACTATTTTAGTTAACAGTGCCAGCATACTTACATTTGCTACATTAGCACTAAACACAAAGTACAGCTGAGGCATATGGTAGTGGGATTTTGCAGGTATAAACAAAAATATGACCTGATGATGGTGCTAGATAAGTTAAGGGATCACCAAAGTTAATACAAGTCATCCTGAAGGGGAACAAAATTTCATAGCAGTCCAGTCCAGTTGAGACATGTTACCCAAAACCAAAAATGTGGACCTACTGGTGGCATTAAAGGATTCAACCTCAATGAATGGGACGATTAATCCATCCATCCATCTTCGTCCGCTTATCCGGGGTCGGGTCGCGGGGGTAGCAGCTCCAGCAGGGGACCCCAAACTTCCCTTTCCCGAGCCACATTAACCAGCTCCGACTGGGGGATCCCGAGGCGTTCCCAGGCCAGGTTGGAGATATAATCCCTCCACCTAGTCCTGGGTCTTCCCCGGAGCCTCCTCCCAGCTCTACGTGCCTGGAACACCTCCCTAGGGAGGCGCCCAGGGGGCATCCTTATTCTCCTTGTTTTCCAGAAGCACCTTGGTGCCGACCGAAAGTCCTTCTCCATGTCTTCTCCGAACTTCTCCCACACCCGCTGCTTTGCCTCTTTCACGGTAGAGGCTGTCCTCTGGGATAACATATCCCGGAAAGACTCCTTCTTCAGTCGGACGGCTTCCCTGACCACCGACGATGGGACGATTAATGTATTTTACAAAATGTCTTGCCCAAGTAGATGTGGGATATTTTACTGGATGATACTTTGACCTGCTGATGGCACTAGATGCAAATTAGGGTCCCTCCAGAGTCATTAGGATTCCTTAGGGCACCATGGATATTTGTACTAAATGTCAAGGCAATTCATCCTATAGCTGTTGAGGTATTTCAATCTTGATTGAAGTGGTGGACCAACATACTGACTGACATTGTCATACCAACCGGCTACATTATCAAGGCTACATAGCATCCACAGGATTTCTCTTGCATAAATGCTTTCTGTGCCTATATAACACCATGAACAAAGTCACAAAATGCTCAATACTAGCCAACATTGTCTTAACAGTATACTCTAGTGTTGCAGCTACACGGCAGTCCTGTTACAACACACAAGATTCACCTAATATAACTTATCTCCTAATGTGCAGATGTTTGCATGAAAAGTGAATAAAAAAACAAACTCCAAAATGTAAAAAGAAAAATGCACTTTACACTTGTGTAAGTAAATTAACATCACATATATAGCAAACATGCCAAAAGTAAGCATGGAATAGAATCAAAGTCAAACATGTCACATACAGTATATTAACATCTTTATAGTTAGGTTTCCAATAAATTGGTCAGTAATCCTTCCATAATTCATCTGTATAAACTCTTTACCATCCAGTTCCTGAACTACTGCTTGGTCACCACTGGCCAATCATTTTTTCCCTCATTCTCCACTAATCCAATCATGCACTTTTGCATCCATTCATCTTTTTATGTAAGTCCTCCCAGTGTTCTCCCTGTTGGCATTGGTGTCATGAAGAGTTAACAGCATTCCTTTTGAATGCCACTCAGCCCTTTCTTGTGTAGCGCCACTGAAGATTATTAGGACCCTCATTAAAAGATGATGTAAGACCACTGGAAGGCCAACATCTGAGTTCCCTCTCGCTATATTTCTGTCTTGCCTTCAGACACTTACTCAATCACAGTTTTACATCCTTCCATCCTTTTTATGCTTCCCATAATCTGTAACCAGAGTATGCTAATGGCACAGGGACATTGTTGAATTTTCATTAGTGATAATGTGACTGTGGTGGCAAGATAATATGTTGAAAGTTACTTCCTATACACAATCTTTTTTTTCAAGCCAGACATTAGTGTCATGCTGAATCAGGTCATTATTTTAAATTGTCACTGTCAGGTTGTGCTGCATTTCAAACAGTGCTAATTGAGCTGACTCATAACACATAAGAATGCAGGACAAAGAAAACTGTTCGCTGCTGACCTTGACAGTGATTTTAGGGTTGCTCTGGCTGTGCTCCAAAAACGGTCCTAATCAATCACAGTCAGAACATGCTCAATCATTTTCAAACTTTGTTTATTCAGTATTTATTGTTTATGTCACACCTTGCCCTTTTTCAGCAGTTTATGGGTAAATACTGGTAAAGTGGGACAATGGGTAAAGTGGGACAAGCTTCATCCTTTTTATCTTTACATCTATATACTTCCATTACTAATGGCACATAGTATATACAGGACATATTCAGTATTTGCCAAGCCAGCTATGGTGATGAAAATCATCCCAAGAATACAGAGGATTGGATCATGTGCATTGTTTGTGAGGACTGGTTCTATGAGACGTGGCGAGGAGAATGGCCTCATTGAAGACGGAGAGGCATTCACTTGCACTGGCTGTATTGACGTGTAGACTAACCTACCAAACTAATTAATTATAAGAAGAGATGTTCCTGAAGATTTCTGTTTTAAACTGAAATATAAAGGAAATAAATTAAACCCAAAACAAAGTATTGTAAGCGGATGAGGGAGGGATGGATGGGGGTCTGAAGGTGGTGAATCTGCTGTGACTGCACACATACACACTTAATATAAAGAAGCTTTACCCTTGGTTAACACTTCGTTACTAGATATGATCAATTTGTCTCTATTAACAGGTCATGTACCACAGTCATTTAATCATTTGGTTTGCCACAGAGCCCGGCCGGGCACAGCTCGAAGAAGCAACATGGCACCTGCCTCTCCATCCCATGGGCCCACCAGCTGTGGGAGGAACCGCTGGGATCGGGTGCGTTGCCACACGGGTGGCAGTGAAGGTCAGGGGCCTCGACGGACCAGACCCGGGCGGCAGAGGCTGGCTCTGGGGACATAGAATGTCACCTCTCTGTGGGGGAAGGAGCCGGAACTTGTGCGGGAGGTGGAGCGCTACCAATTAGATCTGGTGGGGCTTATCTCTACGCACAGTCTTGGTTCTGGAACCATTCTCCTGGATAGGGGTGGGACTCTTCTCCGGAGTTACCCAGGGTGTGAGGCGCTGGGCGGGTGTGGGGATACTCACAAGCCCCCGGCTGAGCGCCGCTAGGTTGGAGTTCACCCCGGTGGAGAGGGTCGCCTCCCTACGCCTGCGGGTTGTGGGGAGAAAACTGACTGTTGTTTGTGCATATGCACCAAACAAAAGCTCAGAGTATTTGGCCTTCTTGGAGACCTTAAATGGAGTCCTGCTGGGGGTGGTGGTTTCCCTGTTCAGAAACGGGGACCAGAGGGTGTGTGCCATTTACAGGGGTTCTTCTCATCCTCACTGGTAAAGTCTACTCCAAGGTGCTGGAAAGGAGGGTTCGGCCGTGGAACAACGGACCAGCTCTACACTCTCACAAGGATCCTGGAGGAAGCCTGGGAGTATGCCCATCTGGTCTACATGTGTTTTGTGGATCTGGAGAAGACGTATAACCGGGTCCCTCGGGAGATACTGTGGGAGGTGCTGCGGGAGTGTGGGGTGAGGGTTTCCCTTCTCAGGGCCATCCAATCGCTGTATGACCAAAGCTAGAGCTGTGTCCAGGTTCTCGGCAGTAAGTCAGACTCGTTTCAGGTGAGGGTTGGCCTCCGCCAGGGCTGCGCTTTGTCACCAATCCTGTTTGTGATATTCATGATACTCCTTTTGCAGATGATGTGGTCCTGATGGAATCATCGGGCTGTGACCTTCAGCACTCACTGGATCGGTTCGCAGCCGAGTGTGAAACGGCTGGGATGAGCACCCCTTAATCTGAGGCCATGGTTCTCAGCAGGAAACCGATAGAGTGCCTACTCCAGGTAGGGAATGAGTCCTTACCCCAAGTGAAAGAGTTCAAATACCTTGGGGTCTTGTTCGCGAGTGAAGGGACAATGGAGCGGGAGATTAGTCGGAGAATCAGCGCAGTATCAGGGGCGGTATTACATTCACTTTATCGCACTGTGGTGACGAAAAGAGAGCTAAGCCAGAAGGCAAAGCTCTGTATCTACCGGTCAATTTTTGTTCCTACCCTCACCTATGGTCATGAAGGCTGGGTCATGTCCGAAAGAATGAGATTCAGGGTACAAGCGTCCAAAATGGGTTTCCTCAGGAGGGTGATAGAGATAGGGTGAGAAACTCAGTCATCCGTGAGGAACTCGGAGTAGAGCCGCTGCTCCTTTGCATTGAAAGGAGCCAGTTGAGGTGGTTTGGGCATCTGGTAAGGATGCCCCCTGGGCCCCTCCCTAGGGAAGTGATCCAGGCACATCCAGCTGGGAGGAGGCCTCAGGGAAGACCTAGGATTAGGTGGAGGGATTAATCCTGGACAGTCAGGATTTAGAGTGCATCATAGCACAGAGACGGCACTGGTGAAAATTAGAAATTACCTTTTAACCATAGGCACCGATACTCTCCTTATATATGCTTCCTCTTGCAATATTATTAGGAAACACTCCATTAACTTTCACTATCATGTGGCTGTTACCCAATTATACTTATTAATCAAGCCAGAAGAAACCAGTCAGTTAGTTAAACTTCAAGTGTGCATTAAGGACATAAAATCCTGGATGACCTAAAATTTCCTGATGTTAAACTCAGACAAATCCGAGGTTATTGTGCTGGGCCCTAAACACCTCTGAACCTCATTATCCAAGGATATAGCTAATCTGGATGGCATTGCTCTGGCCTCCAGTACTACTGTCAGAAATCTTGGAGTTATTTAGATCAGGATACAGTATATTCTTTAATGCCCACTTAAAACAAATCTCAAGAACAGCCTTTTTTCACCTGCGTAACATTGCCAAAATTAGACACATCCTGTCTCAAAACGATACTGAAAAACTAGTCCATGCATTTGTTACTTCAAGGCTGTACTACTGTAATTCCTTACTATCAGGTTGCTCAAATAAGTCCCTTAAGACTATCCAGCTGATCAAGAATGCTGCAGGGTGTGTTCTGACAAGAACTAAGAAAAGAGATCATATTTCTCCTGTATTAGCTTCTCTGCATTGGCTTGCTGTAAAATCCAGGATTAAAAAGGTCTAAATGGTCAAGCACCATCATAACTTGAAGAGCTCATAGTACCTTATTGTCCCACTAGAGCACTGCGCTCCCAGAATGCAGAGTTACTTGTGGTTCCTAGAGTCTCTAAATGTAGAATGGGAGCCAGAGCCTTTAGCTATCAGGCTCCTCTCCTGTGGAACCAGCTCCCTGTCTTGGTTTGGGAGGCAGATACCGTCACCACATTTAAGAGTAAACTTAAAACTCTCCTCTTCGATAAAGCTTATAGTTAGGGAGTGAGGAGTTGCAATGTTCGCCTAGACCGGCGGGAGAGGGTGAATACCCGCAGACACAGCACCCCTTCTCTTCTCTGCTTCTCTTCATAGTTGTCAGATTCATCTACCATCATCTATAGAGCTGGCTCAGGTTTGCCTTGGACCAGCTCTTAATTTTGCTGTTATAGTTCTAGACTGCCAGGGGACATCCTTTGACACACTGAGCTCCTCTCTCCTCTCTCTTTCCATCTGTGTGCATCCATGTCACAGAAATGCTTGTTACTAACTTAGCTCTGGGGAGCTTATTCTCCGGAGTCCTTATTTTTTTTCGCCCCGCAGTTTTCCTTGGATTAGGGTGGCACCTAAATCATGGTTGCAGCTGTCACCGTGGTCCTTCTCTGTGCCCGGCTATGCCCTGCTACACCCTGCTATGCTCTGCAGTGCCCTGCTACACCCTGCTATGCCCTGCTACGTCCTGCTATGTCCTGCTACGTCCTGCTATGCCCTGCTACGCCATGCAGTACCCTGCTACGCCCTGCTACGTCCTGTTATGCCCTGCTACGCCCTGCAACGCCCTGCAGTGCCCTGCAGTGCCTGCTATGCCATGGACTACTACAACTACTATCTCTAGTCATAGTTCCATTATCTTTATTGTGACTATAATTGCCACTGTTCAAAACATCCCAAATCAGCACCGTCAGACACCGCCTACCAAGTGCCTGGGTCTGTATTGAATTGAATTGAATGCAATATAAACAACAATAATGATAATCATCACCTTTGTTAAATTATTATGATTATCATTTTGTATTTACTAGTCACACTAGTCTGTCTTTAGTTAAGTTTTTCAAATTTCTATTTTTTTTGAGTTGCCAGTGCTGAGGGTGCCGCTGTACTTACATATGGTGACATTGGCTCGTTGAGGATACAGGTGTTTTTTCTCTCTCTCTTTTTCCTACCCCTACGCTTTTTTGTAAGCCACGCAGCATGGAGGAAGATGTACAAGAGGTAGTTGGGCAGAATCTTGAGGCACACACTAGACCAAAAGACCAAGCAGACATTAAAGAGGAGGCTGGAGCTTCTAGACAGGCCCTGAGGGTGAAGATATCAGAGAGCCAACATTGAGAGACCTGGCAGAAATATGTCAGGCCCATAGAGAAAAATGGACGGAGCTAAGTGCCTTAAACCTGCATTCTATCTCATTTCCAGCAAGGGTGACTCCACTGGTTGCAAACACAAGTTGGCTTGTATAGAAGTCTATAAGAAAATGACGTTACTACTACTCACTTGATTTATTACAGTACCTTAGTAAACATTTTCATAATGAGTGTATGGTCTCAATTAGTAGTTTCAAGTCTTCTTAAATACAGCATGATGTTCATTTTGTAAATAATGGTCCCATTTATTTCACAATAGACAATAAAGCAGGGGATGATTTAAGGTGTGGCTACATACTAACCTGTCAATCATTATAGAGGCTTAGCAATGCTAACCATAACCCTGTGTACATTAAAATAGCCGTGAATGTGTTTTGGGGTGCTGTCTATGTTATCATCTTAAACTTTGACCCTCTCCCTGTGTGATTTTACTTTATCAAATTGAATTGGGAAATTGTGGTCACCTAAAAACTGCAGTCCACAAACCTATAGGTGATGTCACTGATGCCAAGTCCACTATGTTTACTATGGTAACAGCAGGCAGCTGTCGTCTTTTGTCCATCCATCCATCCATCCATCTTCATCCGCTTATCCGGGGTCGGGTCGCGGGGGTAGCAGCTCCAGCAGGGGACCCCAAACGTCCCTTTCCTGGGCCACATTAACCAGCTCCGACTGGGGGATCCCGAGGCGTTCCCAGGCCAGGTTAGAGATATAATCCCTCCACCTAGTCCTGGGTCTCCCCCGAGGCCTCCTCCCAGCTGGACGTGCCTGGAACACCTCCCTAGGGAGGCGCCCAGGGGGCATCCTTACCAGATGCCCGAACCACCTCAACTGGCTCCTTTCGACGCAAGAGCTCTACTCCGAGCTCCTCACGGATAACTGAGCTTCTCACCCTATCTCTAAGGGAGACGCCAGCTACCCTCCTGAGGAAACCCATTTCGGCCGCTTGTACCCTGGATCTTGTTCTTTTGGTCATGACCCAGCCTTCATGACCATAGGTGAGGGTAGGAACAAAAACTGACCGGTAGATTGAGAGCTTTGCCTTCTGGCTCAGCTCTCTTTTCGTCACAACGGTGTGATAAATTGAATGTAATACCGCACCTGCTGTGCCGATTCTCCGACCAATCTCCCGCTCCATTGTCCCCTCACTCGCGAACAAGACCCCAAGGTACTTGAACTCCTTCACTTGGGGTAAGGACTCATTCCCTACCTGGAGAAGGCACTCCATCGGTTTCCTGCTGAGAAGCATGGCCTCCGATTTAGAGGTGCTGATCCTCATCCCAGCCGCTTCACACTCGGCTGCGAACCGATCCAGTGAGTGCTGAAGGTCACAGGCCGATGATGCCATCAGGACCACATCATCTGCAAAAAGCAGCGATGAGATCCCCAGCCCACCGAACTGCAACCCTCTCCACCCCGACTACGCCTCGATATCCTGTCCATAAATACTACAAACAGGATTTGTGACAAAGCGGCCAACTCACCTGAAACAAGTCCGACTTACTGCCGAGAACCCGGACACAGCTCCCGCTTTGGTCGTACAGAGATTGGATGGGCCTGAGAAGGGACCCCCTCACCCCGTACTCCCGCAGCACCTCCCACAGTATCTCCCGGGGCACCCGGTCATATGCCTTCTCCAGATCCACAAAACACATGTAGACCGGTTGGGCATACTCCCAGGCTCCCTCCAGGATCCTTGCGAGAGTAAAGATCTGGTCCGTTGTTCCACGACCAGGACGGAATCCGCATTGTTCCTCTTCAACCTGAGATTCGACTATCGACCGAACCCTCCTTTCCAGCACCTTGGAGTAGACTTTACCGGGGAGGCTGAGAAGTGTGATACCCCTGTAATTGGCACACACATTCTGGTCCCCCTTTTTAAAAAGGGGAACCACCACCCCGGTCTGCCACTCCTTAGGCACCGTCCCAGACTTCCACGCAATGTTGAAGAGGCGTGTCAACCAAACACCCCCTCCACACCCAGAGCTTTAAGCATTTCTGGACGGATCTCATCAATTCCTGGGGCTTTGCCGCTGTGGAGTTGTTTAACTACCTCAGCAACCTCCACCAGGGAAATTGACGACAATCCCCCATCATCCTCCAGCTCTGCCTCTACCATAGAAGGCGTATTAGTCGGATTTAGGAGTTCCTCAAAGTGCTCCTTCCACCGCCCCATTACCTCCTCAGTTGAGGTCAACAGCGTCCCATCCTTACTGTACACAGCTTGGATGGTTCACCGCTTCCCCCTCCTGAGGTGGCGAACAGTTTTCCAGAAGCACCTTGGTGCCGACCGAAAGTCCTTCTCCATGTCCTCTCCGAACTTCTCCCACACCCGCTGCTTTGCCTCTTTCACGGCAGAGGCTGCAGCCCTTCGGGCCCTTCGGTACCTTGCAACTGCCTTCGGAGTCATCTGGGATAACATATCCCGGAAAGACTCCTTCTTCAGTCTGACGGCTTCCCTGACCACTGGTGTCCACCACGGTGTTCGTGGGTTACCGCCCCTTGAGGCACCTAAGACCACAGCTCCTCACCGCAGCTTCAGCAATGGAAACTTTGAACATTGTCCACTCGGGTTCAATGCCCCCAGCCTCCACAGGGATGCACGAAAAGCTCTGCTGGAGGTGTGAGTTGAAAGTCTGTCAGACAGGGGCCTCCTCCAGACGTTCCCAATTTATCCACACTACCCGTTTGGGCTTACCAGGTCTGTCCAGAGTCTTCCCCCACCCCCTGACCCAACTCACCACCAGATGTTGATCGGTTGACAGCTCCGCCCCTCTCTTCACCCGAGTGTCCAAAACATACGGCCTCAGATCAGATGAAACGATTATAAAATCGATCATTGACCTTTGGCCTAGGGTGCTCTGGTACCAAGTACACTTATGAGCATCCCTATGTTCGAACATGATGTTCGTTATAGACAATCCATGACTAGCACAGAAGTCCAACAACAAACAACCACTCTGGTTTAGATCAGGGAGGCCGTTCCTCCCAATCACGCCTCTCCATGTGTCTCCATCATTGCCCACGTGCACGTTGAAGTCCCCCAGCAGAACTATGGAGTCCCCCACTGGAGCCCCATGCAGGACTCCACTCAAGGTCTCCAAGAAGGCCGAATACTCCGAACTCTTGTTTGGTGCATATGCACAAACAACAGTCAGAGTTTCCCCCCCCCCACAACCCGCAGGCGTAGGGAGGCGACCCTCTCGTCCACCGGGTTAAACTCCAACGTAGCGGAGGGCTTGTGAGTATCCCCACACCCGCCCGGCGGCCACCCATGTGGCAGCACACCCGACCCCAGCGGTTCCTCCCACAGGTGGTGGGCCCATGGGATGGAGAGATGTCAGCCACATAGCTTTTTCGGGCTGTGCCCAGCCGGGCTCCATGGCAAACCAAACCCGGCCACCAGACGCTCGCTGACGAGCCCTCCATCTGGGCCTGGCTCCAGACGGGGGCCCCGGGCTTCCTCCGAGCAGGGTCACTTCATCCCTTCCTCGATTTTTCATAGGATTTTTGAACCATTCTTTGTCTGGCCCCTCACCTGAGACCACTTTGCCTTGGGAGACCCTACCAGGAGCACAAAGCTCAAGCTCAAGGTTCATAGGGACACACAAACCTCTCATCCACGATAAGGTGATGGTTCCTGGAGAAGTGTGGTCTTTTGTGATTAACAATTTTTTATTTTTTAACCAACATACCAAACACAATTCACAACATGAACATATCCTAAAGATGACACAGTAACTACAATATTCAAGACCATACAACAAAAAAATAACAAAATAGACAAACCATAAACCAAATGAACATATGTATAAATAATAACACCATAAGCCCATCATACACGTCTCTCCACAGCACAAAGCTTCTTAGGAGCCCTCCAGAAAGCTCAGGTACCTTCCCCATTTTCTAGTATAGACATCCAGTCTGGCAAACCGTTTATATGACTTTTTTAAAACGCCGCCATCCTAGCCATCTCACAAGACCACTGAATTGACGACACCCCTTTATTCCTCCATCCTCCTAAAATAATCTGTCTGGACCCAGCTTCTTACGTGCTTATTCATCCCGTTTAGGATTGACCCATCTCCCAGAACAAATAATATTGGGCTGAATGGAACCTGGGTCCCTGCAATCGGACATAGGTTATCATGTATCCTGGTCCAAAATTCCTGGACCTTATCACAGGATAAGTGATAAGGTCTTACATTTCCAACAATTTGGTGTGTCTTTCAGACCAATTCAAAACAATCTGGAGGGAGTCCAATCGAAGCGATGCATAATCTCGAACTGAATGAGGCACACACTCACATCCTACAGATTCTGTCCCACTTCTCATCATCAAGTGTAATACTCAAATCCCTTTCTCATGTCTTTTCTCGAGTCTGACAACAGCGCACCTGACCCACCTCCAAGCAGGTTGCAGTGACGTCTGGTCTACTGCGGCCAAACCATGACGTGTGTTGCGGGACTTAACTCGTGTCTGTGCAGAAGACCAGAGAGAAAGTTGTTTTTAAAAGTCTCTGTATATTCAGCTCTCAGTACTTTTGTAGCTTCTAACTGAATATCTGTGATTTGTTATTAAATTATTATTAATTAATAAAATCTTGACAGGGTTTTTTATTGTGAAAATGTATAGGAAATTAAGTGTGTGTGTGTGTGTGTGTGTGTGTGTGTGTGTGTGTGTGTGTGTGTGCAACGCATCACCATTTCACCATTCAGTATATCAGAATATTAAGGTGCGCAAGAGTGGAACATCACAGTGTGCATGTGAATACAGAACTGTGAATAAATGGATCGCCAAATCCAAAGTTATACAGCGCACTGATTTATTTTTATCCCAGAACAGCATGCGAAAAAAGTTCACCCTTTCAACCCTCAGAGGTTTATTTAGATATATTAGTTTTGTTGAAAATCACAACATATATGACTACAATATTTTGACCTTGTGTGACCAAGTATTAATAATGTGAGAATGCGCAGATCAGCACCAACAGCATCCAAATCAATTACACTTTAATCATTCACTCACACCCACCCAAATTAATTATTTTCACCCCCTCTACTAGTCCCTGTAGGTTTTTGCTTTTGAAATTATGTATTGTATTGATGTAGGAGTGTTTTTTCTTTAACGATTAACTTTAATGATTACATTCCATGCGAAACATGTCACAGCAGCAAACATTGATCATTTAAGCAGCAAAACTAAACACTGTAGTTACGCTGCTCTGCTATGTTTACAGTTTAGAGAATGTATTATGAGAATATTTTCCTCATTATGTATTATTTCACATATCTGTAACCATCTAACCCATATAACTGCAATTTGTGTATCACTAATATGTACAGTAGATTTGTAGGCCTAACACATTATGCTTATCTTATCTATATGAATGGACAGGAGAAACCAATAATAATAATTATAATAATAAACTTTATTTGCACAATACCTTTTATACAATAAATAGCCTACAGCTCGAGGAATACATGAATAGACATGATTAAAGGACCATGGTTAGGACATGAGATAACACAAATGTCATGACATCTGCTCATCTACCTCATGTATATTTCAATCTTGCAATTACACTATTGTTATTAATATAGTACCATTGCACTGAACTGCCTTGCACTATATTTATATTTCAAATCTTAAATCTCAGACTATACTGATATTGCACCACTCCTTCCCTCTCTTCAATTGTTATTGTATATTTCTTGCAAATTTGTAAATTATATTGTATTGTTATACTGTATACTTAACTTTTTTTTTTAATATTTCTTACTGTCCTTTCTGTTTTTATTCTTTATATGTTAAATGAGTGTTGTACTTTAAGAGCAAAGATTAACCGGAGTCAAATTCCTTGTTTGTTTACGCAAACCTGGCCAATAAAGCTGATTCTGATTCTGACATGATATTACGGTCATGACATGAATGACATTAGATAAAGGTACTGACATGGAACAAACCAAAGGCAACACTGCAAAATAAGATGAAAAATAAAATGGTAATGAATTTTCCACCGGTTGTCCACGTTTATAGAGCCTGCATGAAAATACACAGTAAGAACGCACAGGGCGAATTATCCAGATGCGCTTTCTGTAGTCCACCTTCAGAACATTGTGATGGCAATAACATCTGGCAATCACATGATTACATAGGCGAGTTTAAGTGCAGTTGGATTCTCTTTGCACCGCGATTTTCCTTATGAATTCTTCACATCTTTCCTTGAACTGATGACGTTTTCCATCGGTTGTCTCTGTAATCATAACTTCAGGGAAGTAAGTTTCCCGGCCGAGGTTCAATCAGATTTTAAAAAACACGGAGCAGTTGGGAGGGGCCGTTCGGCTGCTCGCATCTGCCCTGTAAATTGATAGAATTAAATGGGCCAGCCCATTTCACGGCTAAGGGCCGTACTGTCACTTGTTATTATACGAAATCTCCTGAACCTCCTGATGGCAAGTCCACTCCTGGTCATCGACTCAAGACAAGCGTGTTAACGTAAAAGACAAAACCTCAGGCAGTTAGCTCTGTTGTAATGTAGATGCAAATCTGCTGTGCTGGACTGATGTGCCGAGTCAAACCAAGCCAGCATGTCAATGGAAAAAGAGCTTAAGTGAAAGACAACTTTCTTACAAAATTCTACTATTGTCGATAGGATTTTTAATTCAAATTTCAACTATTGCTTGCTAAAAAGAGTCATTTCCAGGATAATTTTAGATGCTTAGATGTAGTGTAATAGTAGTATAAGTAAAGAAGTCTGGTAAGGCAGTGCTGCCAGTTGCACAGCAATATCTAAAGTTGGCTAACATTAGCCACCGCAAGCTACTGGTCATACCAGACCAAGTAAGGCTGTAGCAAGAAAACCCATGAGTAGGCTATATTAAATTGAGAATGGGTGCTCAGGAATGTAACATTTAGTTTTAAAGAATAATGTGATCTTTCTTCTTTCTAAAGTAACATAGTATCACTTTAAAGTGTGTGATTAACAAAGTCCTTGAAGTTTAGAGAAATGCATTTTACTTTATTAAATGTGAACATTCCATTATTCCTGCTTTTTACACATTATGAAATTTACGTAAAAGCCTTAAGCTTAACTGTTAATACACTGCACACATTTATATTTAACTTATATTTAATTTATATTACTCTAAACCACCTTCTGTAAACCAACTGTACACTGCTGTCTACACTTCACTATATTTCTTTTCCTGTCTATACTTGAATATCACATTGCACTTTTCTGCACGTCTGGTTGGATGCAAACTGCATTTCATTGTCTTTGTAATTGTACTCTGCACAATGACAATTAAGTTGAATCTAAATCTAAAATCTAAGCCTTGAGTACCTTTTCTCGTATGTTTAATTGTCTATTGTTGAAAAAAACGTATATGGGGACAATGAAATGTAACGTTATAATCATGTTTCAACCTCCTTTCAGATGTGCATGTACTGTATGTATCTTTTTTCATTGAACACATAGTGGTTGACTTGCTAGAATTATAAGTTTTTTTCTTCTTTTTTTACATTTCTAATGGAGTTCGCCAAACTGATTGACAAACACACTATTTTATTAAAGACCACCTACCTGAGTTTGTTGAATCTTAAAGGGCCAGTTCACACAAATTACAAAACATAAAATAAAAGTCTCTTTTATATTATAATGATAATTATGTTATTATCATCAGGAAAACTACTAGTGCCTGTGCTTTTACTTTTACTTAATGTTCAGAATGGGTGGATCCAAGTATTTTGTTGTCAGGGTTTTGGTATTTTTTCCGTCTTATTGTGATAGTCTTGTTTTTCTGTTATGTTCTGTTTCCTGTTTTATTTTGTAGTCTGTCTTGTCTCCCTTGTCTTGTCTAGCTTTCTTCCTGTCTTTGTTTGTTTCCCACCTTTTTGATTGTTCTGCCCGACCCTGATTTGTTCCACCTGTTGTGTCACCTGTCCAGTGTTAGTCCTCGTTACCTGGTGTATTTAGTTCCTGTTCTGTCCTTGTCTCTTGTCGGATCATTGTATTTTGTTGCGTGCTGTTTCTGTATGTCAGAGTCTGTGTTTCGTTTGTGTCCTGCCTGGCTACCTTCCGGAGGACATTTTGTGTAAGACTTTTTGTTTTAATAAACTACTTCTAAACTGCATTTGGGTCCAAGCCTCGCCACACACTTGACAGATCGTGACATTTGTATTCCTGAGATGAGCATTTTGAATTTTCAAGATTTCTGTTCTTCCATAATCTTCCAAACTGAACTTTTTTAGGATTCAATTGCTTTCAGAGTAGGTAGGACTCATGAAGTCATAAAAAGATAATATATGAAAATGAAGGAACAATGGAAAAAGAAACAATTCAGCTTAGGGGCTTATAATAATAATAATAATAATAATAATAATGTGTGTTGTTGGACAAAAAGAACTTAAACAAATTTAAATTAGGGCTATCAGCATTAACGCGTTAAGGGTTGAGCATCACTTTTTTTTTTTTTTTATCGTATTAATCGCATGCCGCCATTTATTAACTTATTTTCATTTCACTCTGCTTTGCCACGTGCCTAACAGACTACTATCTTGCCGTATTTCCTCCTAACACATCCTGCTACTGCAGGAATAGCAACGCCGATTTCGGTGCCTCATTCTGGTACCACTGATATGCCTGCACTTCTCTCTGATGCTCTGAAACAGATGTTATATTAACAACATGTAATCGTTTGACAGCCCTAATTTAAATGAAATGATTTGTACAGAACTGCAGTGAGATACAACTGTGATGGCTCAGGTATTTTTCGTTCTTTGGGACTATAAAATACCCTTGACTACTAAAGAAATTAAATAACATATTGAAAAAGATCTTTAACAGCCATGGATGTAATTAAGACCTTTTTGAACCTTGTGAAATGTGGTGTTTTTTTGGTGTGTGTGTGTGTGTGTGTGTGTGTGTGTGTTTTTTTTTTTTTTTTTTTTTTTTAGATGTACACAGCAGTTTTCTATATTTGTGACATACTATTGTCAATGACTGTTCTATATCAAGCCATGGCTATTATTCCTGAAGTATGATCACTGTCCATTATTATTGCTAAACATATTCTTGTTTACATGAATTATTTTAAATCATAGAATCATTTCCACAGTAGAGAACTGTATGACAATGTTGCAGCATTGTGAGTTGATGCCACAGCTAAAACACGAGTGGAAAAAGCGTTTAGGGTGCATTTGGTGTGGCTTTATTGTCCTCTGTCTGTGAACTGAACAACACCTGATATGGCCCTGCAAACAAATCATGCTAATATTAAAGGTGTATTATATTATATATTTTTCTTGCATGTGGTAGCTGCCTGTGTCGCACTGCCTCTCAGCTGCTTTTGTGTATCCCCTGTTGTATTTGTTTTGTTACTTGGGAATACATTACATATTCACATTTCTGCGGCAAGAGAATCCTTTGAATATTAGCAAGGCAGGGAGCTGTCTGACTTGATCAAATATTGCCCTGCAGTAGTTTCTTTATACAAGCCAGGGTTTTATTTCAGATTCACACTGTGCTTTTTCAAGAAATGAGCAGAAAGAGAATATGTACTGTATATGTATGTGATACAATGTATGTGTGCAAACCATGAGTGATTGCGTGTTTGTACTTGAGCTGGGAGCAAATAAAAGCCAGAACATCTTTCATCCGACTAATGCATAATTAAAGCCCGCTGTGTTTGCAATAATTATGGTACTGTATATCTACCATGCCTGGAAAATGACTATTTGACCTTCAATCTGCTGCCCCAAACATTTACGCGTTTGTCAAACATCTAAGGAAGGACACTGTTGGTCTAACACATTATCAATCAAATATTAGGTCGCACAGTTGCTGTGTTGTGCAACTCTTGCATTTCACCGCTCCTGCTGATTTACAGTATGACCAAAGTTAGATGTAAATATTTATTGTTCATCATGATAATGATGTAAAGCCAGTTTTTAAAATAAATATCCATATATCAGCTTCCCTTTATTTTCCCTTTTGAATTGATCCATTTATTATGCATGCATGCTTTAACTATCTGCTGTTCCTTAACACAAATTAGACGTAACCATCTGGTATCAGAGGAAATAATTTGGACTTTTTAATAGTTTGTTTGTTTTTTGGAGCTCCGAGCTCCTGCTGGCTTTACACAGCAGCACCTGCATTAGATCCTCAAACAGCATAAGTTGAGGAAGGGTGCCTGAAACCAATTACAAATCGTAGAAAGCTGAATCCCTTCAAGGGTCATCAAGATCATGTCGACATCAAAACTGTGGTAGTTAAGTTATCGCTAAAATCAGCTTTTTTTAGTTAGCAAATTATATGTACAGCCAATGTATTATATCAATTGATTCTGGTCCCAAATGTTTTGGCAAGGGCAGTTATTTTGTCAGTTATTTTATGAATACAAAATCTGTTTCTAGGCCACTGGACATACCAATTGCGACCTGTAGGAACAATAATAATGGACAATTCTGTCGGGTAATTTTTCTGCAGAAGACAAAAGGGTTCATCTCAATATCCCTCCTCAACTCCTCTATCCTGGATCACTTGACTTGTAAATTGATCGAGACATGCCATGTTGAAGGATAACATTCCTGAAATGTGCTCAGAGGAGTCAAGGAGAGAGATAAGAGGAGGCTTCCAGAGGAGAGGGAAGCGAGGATACACAAGTGCAGCCTATGCAGAAGTGTCATCACTAAACGGGTATAAATGCTTCACCAGCATCGCCACGGCACATGCAACAGCTGTTCGGGACTGTTAGGGATAATCAGAGTCATGAAATGTGCTTGAAACATAGCTAAGCTTTTTTGGGTGATCCTTCTTTATAACAAACGAGTTGAGTGTGTGAAATACACTTACACATTCAATAATGGTTTGATTGATCATAATTCACAGTCCCCTGCATGTGTGAATCTATAGCACACTGAATGGCAAAGAGTTCAATGTGAAAGGATATACAGAATGCCTAATACATATTTTTTTGCCACATTATTCTGTGGAAGAAATTTAACATTAATAAATATATATATATATATATATAATACTGATTATTATAATACATTTTTATTATTAAAATGTACATTTCAGATATGGAAACACAAATACAGGACAGAAAATAATACACTGAATTTCATGAATAAAAAGGGATGACTTCATTTCAATAAACATAAAATAGAAATTGTAGGATTTCTTTTGCGTTAAGCCCAGTTACAGGTAATACAAATGTGTACATGCCATAAGTAAAGGACGTCATTTAAAAGTCACGCTCAAGAGAACAAGGATATCCCATTTCCCAACTGAGGATTCCTCTGTCCTCACATCTCTCCCTCGCGTCTTTCTCCCACGTCTTACAAGGGTGGAGGTAAGACGTGAGGAAGAGACGCAAGTGAGGGAAACAGAGTGCAAAATAAGGTAATGGTATGAACCCAGACTGTGCGTTTCAATACTATTTACTATGCCACGAAAGGATTTAGTATGTCCCAGTATGTCAAATCCAGTATGTCAAAAATACCAGGATATCCTACTACATCTGTTCACATTTTGCAGTTTGCAAGCCAGCATGCTTTTCTGGCTATTCTGAAACCAAAACGTCTGTGCAGCATATATGAGAAAGAGGGTCAAAGTTTAAGGCACAATTTTATGACAAAGTAGTATGTCCCAATTGAATGCATACTGCATGCAACACTATGTACATTGGAAGGGAAGCTGTAGTACCTACTAGAAGTAAAAAGTAAAAGTATGCGATTTGGGGCGCAGCAGACTCTGGTTTTAATGGAGCTGTCTGTGATCAAGGAAATGTTTAGAATACTTAAGATGTGTTTTAAGTGAAGAGATTATGTCCTCAAGAAGTATTATAGCCTAATGAAATGTGATTATACAGCCTGCTCGTCAACTCTCATGTTTTATTTACACAGATCCTACTGGTCATGCAGGCTATTCTTTTGATTTCATAATGTGGAATTCGGAAGGTTACCCCTTCCTTGCCGATTAGTCGACTAATTGGTCGTTTTGGTCTTAGTCGGCTAAAATTGCTTTAGTCAGTTGGTCATTTCATGCTGAAGACTTATTTCCGAAAAAGGTATGAGCACATCTCTGGTAAAACACAAGGTGAAAATCAGTTTTACAGATCTGTTGATCTGTTGCCCTGCAGTATTTCTAGTCATAGTTCCATTATCTTTATTGTGACTATTATTGCCACACCCCCAACCGGCACCGTCAGACACCGCCTACCAAGAGTCTGGGTCTGTCGAGGTTTCTCCCTAAAACGACGTTTTCCTAACCACCCGAGGTTTCTCCCTAAAAGGACGTTTTTCCTCGCCACTGTCGCACTAAATGCTTGCTCTTGGGGGAATTACTGGAATTGTTGGGGCTTTGTAAATTATGGTGTGGTCTAGACCTACTCTATCTGTAAAGTTTCTTGAGATAACGCTTATTATGATTTGATACTATAAATACATTTGAATTGAAATTTAATTAAATGAACTTATCGATTAGTTGACAAAATTGTAAGAATTTTAGCCAACTATAGAATTTCTTTAATCAAGGACAGCCCTAGTTACCAGAATCCATTTGCTCTATGCAGTGTAATTTGATCATATACCATCATTTGATATATATATAATATCCACGTTGCTGAAAATTTCATAACTGATGAATGTAGATTACACATAAGGCCTTTCCCCTAGCTCTGTTATGATGAGACCATTGTGCAGCAGAAGAGAAGAAAACTCCTGGGACTCCATCAGGTCTAAAGATTTCCTCTTAACAATGTTTTTGTCATTGCAATCTACTGGATGTATCACACATTATGCTACATACGCTATAACATTTTTCCATCACTAAAGAATGCTTTAGGCCTACATATGTCGCCATGCTCTCTTCAGTGTATAAATAATATATTTAGAGGATTTTTTTAATCTTTGCATCCCAAAGCAGTGTGCCATTGTGGTTAAAAAAAATTGGACAGTCAAGACATGAGGAATGCAAACAACTGGCAGCAATTGACATTCATTAAAGAAAAGCAAACCAAGAGTCCTAAGCTCTGTCCTTTAGCTGTTTAAATGTAAATTGTCTCAATCCCATATAACAAAAACAATTATTTTCTATACAAAAAAGAAAGCAAATTACAGAAAAACTGCTTGTTGGAGCCGTGGTGGCAAGGTTAGTCCTCAACCACAGTAACCAGCCCAGGGGTGATATATTTTTGAGGGGAAGAGGCAGGGGCTGAGCTGTGGTTCATTGCGTCCAGCATATGCCAATTTGACAGATGATGCGTACCAGGAGAGCTGACCAGTTCCATCTGTAACATGTCAAAGCTGGAGCACTGCTTGTTCAAGAAACCTTGCTTTTTGGGGCTCCCTGTCAGACCATGACCACCTCTGCCCTTTAGTGCTTGGCTGGCGCATGAAAATATTCCCTTCTGCTCACCAACTAATTCTTTTTTAGGCCTCCTCAGATGTGGGTTGCAGGGAGACCAACAACAATATTTTAAGCAATAGTACTGGTCAAAAGCCTATCCTTCACCCATCACCTGACGGGCAGTGCACTGAACCTTTCCCCCCCCCCTATGTTGTCAGGAGGTGGTCTACATGATAGTTTCTTTGAATGGGGGCTAACCAGGTCCCATGGGCACATGCCCAGACCCCAGGTGCTCACTTCTTATCTCCCCTCCCAGCCTGGATCCCTTTTTTAGGTGATGGGACTTTACTTTTTTGGCCAGTGCTTAAGGGTTGTTATCTCTGCTCCTCACTTTTGCAATGTTTCTGGAGAGGTACCCCATCCAGTCTAAATGTGCTTTGTAAAATGAAGGCTTAGCATTGCATCTCTCTTCGTGTCTGGTGTAGGGTACTACAGGGTGTCGGGGCCTTTGCTTTCCAGTTGTCTAATCAGAAAAAGCTCTGTGTTCATATTCTTAAAAGTCAAGTGCGTATTTGGAAAAGGTTGGACTCAGCCCAGGGTTTTGCCTTTGACACAATGAAAATGGATAGCACCTTTTTGAGTGGATTTGGGATTATATCTGCTTTTCTACAATGATGTAGTTTTGCTGGCTTCATTAAAATGCAGTGCGCACAGCGGCGATTTGTAATTGTGTGTATAATACGGTTGGGTTGCAAATGCCTAATGAATTAATGTCCACTGGAGGACATTTAGGGGGCTTGGAGTAGAACTGATGCTTTTCTGCATTGAAAAGAATCTCTTACAACCTCCATTAGGAAGCCCCTTTGGATTACTCCCTTCTTTCTGATGGACAACATCTGGGACACATCCAACTGGAAAGACATCCAACTGGAAAGACATGCAACTGGAAAGACCCAGAAAAACCTGGAGGGATTATGGGTTTATCTCAATAACCACGCTTGCAGTGTTGAGCATTTATGTACACTTTTACCAGGTAGTAGGCAAGACATTTCACTTAACCCACACTTGATGCACACTTCTTGATATTCAGTTCAGTTTAGTTTATTAAATGTATTTACATCAGGAACCATGTCCAATAATACATTATTCTTAAAAAAAGAGAAGAAAAAAACCCCCACTTTAGCTACTAGCTAATCTGTAGTCCCTGAGCAGTTGAAATGACACAATAAAACAGAGCCATGCCTATCATTTCAAACTAAACAAACTATTGATGCCCACACAGGTTCACACACACACACACACACACACACACACACACACACACACACACACACTCACACACTTCATATATAAACAGAATACAAATCAATATATTACATACATATGTATATCCAAAGTTATAAAAAAAAAAGATCATCAAAATGTCAAATAATCGACGAGTCTGGTTGCTTAAAATACCTTTTTTTTTTTTTTTATTCTACAGGGGGAAAAAAAACAATTGAAATCTGTGCAGGTTTTCATATTGTCTAGGAGCAGATTCCAAAAGGGCAGATTGTTGGCTGAGTGTTTTGGGACGCTACTATATCCCCTTGCGGCAGACATTAGAGCTTTGCGTATTTGCTCAGAGCTGAGCTGAACAAAGCTCTTTAACGGTGAAGGAGCAGCATTATGAATTATCCTTTGTACTAAATGGACATCTGGAGACAATTAAAAGTATATCACAATGATGATACTGTCATGTCATGATACTGTCCAGGGCTTTCAGGGCTTTCTTATGAAGTGAACTAATACGTTTTAGGACAGACTTGTTTGCCTTAGACCAACACACAGAACTGTGCATGGGCTGTGTGAAGTGTGCAACCGCATAGGGCCTTGCGCCTCTAGGGGCGTCACACAATTAGTTTCATGACTCAACATGCTTCTTTACCATATACCACTTTATGTTGCTAGTTTATTTATCTACCATACAAACTGAAATTTTGTTTTCTTAAATCTTTATTTATGTGAAATAAGCAAAAACCACAAATAATAATTATGAACTGAAATATTAAATCTAATGCATATACATGTTATAATTATATAGTTATCTCCCTCGCCTCTGCCTGCTTTGTGGCCGGTGTGTGTGAGTGACAGCCCGGCCAGCGAGCTCGTTAATGTTGTGCCTGCAATCGCTTGTGGAGCTTTATAACTTGGAAAAGGCAGATAACCACATGTTCCCGTTAATCGTATAATGGATATTTGTATTATGTTATTTATGTTATTTAAACAATCAGGGAAATAAACGCTTCCTGTCCACGAGTCTCTTGAGAGAGCTCCAACCAGCTCACAGCAGGGTCTTTGAAGATGGACAGATCGGGCAGCAAGCCAGCGAACCTGGGCAAGCACTATCTGGGTGTTGTGACAGCTCGTGGAGCTTCTCAACTCCGACAACGTTGGTGAAAATTTGCAATTCACCATAATTTTTCCAGAACGGCAAGCCGGCTTTGCATTATGGGATACAGTAGGCAAGATAGACTGGTCCGATTCCTACTGGAGATTTTCTCCGAATCAGTAAGACATATGAGGCGACGCCTGCGAGCTAGTTCAGGCAGTCAACTCGAGCTGCACTACTGTGACATGCTTCACTCCCCGTGTCATTTACCAAACACACCCCCTCAATTTGGCGGTCTATTTAAGCTGCACAATTTCCCCATCTCTGCCTTATCAATGCTGCTGCTGCCCTGCACCTGTATCACTGCCTGCTGTCAGCCCCACCACCAAAAAAAAACGTCCACCTGCAGGCTCCGGCCAGAGGGAAGCTACTTTATCATCACTCTCCAATATCTCATGTAAACCCATACTGCGGGGAGTGATGAGGTCAGAGTCTGGCCTCCAAACACAATGTTTTACTGTTCTAATAAACATTTCAAACGTTAGTTGTCTGACTGAACTGGGTATTTTTGGCATACTTCAGATTTTGCTTTTGTTTGCATTCTGCCTACAACATTCTACATTTTGGCCAAATCCATACACACTGCTAGTATAGTATGTGATTTCTAAAAGGCCCTTGTTTATGCATACTGTAACATTGTTTTTTTGCTGGTATATATGAGGCTTTCTTATGCTAAGGCTACCAGCCACTAGGTGTGAGTGGCACAAATTGGAGCCACTTTTAGCCAGTGTTCTGCTGCATGGCAGCCGATCCCAGTCAGGGGGTTCTATATATGTTATAGACCTACATGTTGTCACACCTAATCTACGCCTCACATTCAACATTCAAATTTGTCGATTAAGTCTGAAGGCAAGAAACATAAGTCTCATTTGTTTTTGTTTTCAAATTTATGAAATTATAATTATCTATTGACAATTATATGATTAAAGGTGCAATATGTAATACTGACAGCTAGTGTTTAAAATAGTTACTGCAGTACAAATTCAAAATACTGTAGAGAGTCGTCTCCCCCCCCTCCTCCCCAGACTCGAAGTTCATGGAGGTTGCCAGGCTGAGACTGGAGCATCCAACAATGTTGCTAGACGCTTGTCTCACATAGCCAGTTGTTGGCTATGGCTGCTGAACAGGCTACACGTTGTAAACAGCCTTGGCCCGCTTGCCTGGTCCTCCGGTAACGTTAGGAGTTAGCAGGGTTAGCATGGCGCCGTTAGCCAGGACCAGTCAGGATCACTTTACTGGCTGTGTCTCAGTTGTTTTTGCGAGTAACCAACTCGGGTACTCTAGCTATATAATTCAATGTGAGTACACAAATGTTGACATGACATAAAATGCCCGTCCCTTGTAGCTGTGATAAATTAGCCTGAAGCTAATGCTTACCTGTTCAGGAGGAAATTAGCCAACTCTGCGTCCTTTTGGGCTCTAAGCTGTCTCTATCTTTCAAATACATCTCCAATATTTACCTGGGGTTTGTTACGTCTCTGGTCACGCAACTGTTAGAAACATGCTTAATGTCGGGTAGACTCTATCTCCGTTGATCCTGTTTGTTTGTTTGCTGTACTAACGTTACAGCTGTAGCGCACTGGGTTTAAGTTTTTACAGGTATATCTGGCAAGCCGGCCTGGCTGTCAAACTGAGCAGTTGATACCAACACACAGGCCAAAACACAAACAGACATTCCGTCACGGAACGGAAATTTCAAAAGGAGAAAATCCTGGCATCAGCATTGTTGTCAGAAAAGATAGTATTTCAACTTAGCATGTTTCCTTAGCATCTGATGACGCATTGGGGTCATTTTGGATTTATTACAGTAACTATATTGCATATTGGACCTTTAATATAAATGAAACACGAACTTCATTGATAAAGGTTGATGTCAAAGTCGATATTAATGTTTTCACTTTCTTTACTTGTCTTTTTCTTGGACCATCTCTTTTCACTGTTTTGGGAAGGTGCTGTGTATGGAAAATATAATTTCCATGTCCTCACATCCGCCACAACATCCAATTATATTATTACATTGATAGAACGCAGGACAATTCCAGTCATAACAAATTATCTGTCTGATATGAAATTGTGAACATGTACACTTTCTTCTTAGCTATTTTCTTCCTCTCCATTCTCCCCATTTTCTTCTCACCTCCTATCCATTACTGCAGGCCTCTGACACATCCTATTTAAAGGCAACTCAAATATTTCTATCCCACGTTAAGGGTCCGTGCCTCAGATGGGTGACTGTGATGTGGAGTCTTGTTAGTATCTGACCCTCAGGGCATCTCGCACAGGTGGGAAACCATCAACATGAATGTGTGGTGACAAAATATATAGCTGCTGCATGCCTGCATTCATTTTACATCTGCTCCCAGTTACTCTCCAAGCCTGAGAACATGATGTACACAAACAACTCAGAGGAAAATGAGATAAATGAGGGCTATAATTGTGTTTGGAATTGCAATTACTGTTATCACAGCCTTTTGTCGCAGGGATTTAGTGTAGCCAGATGTGCTAATTGAAAAGACTGCAATTGTTTGACTGGATTGGATCAACCTCTCTCTGAGCTTCCTGCTCTATCGACTTGTAATTACTAATTTTGATTGACCATCCACAACTGATGCGGAGAAATAAAAGGTGTAGTCTCCGACTTAGCAGTGCTGAGATGATTCATGTATCCTCCTGGACCAAGACAATAGGTGGGGGAGTCGGGGAGAGTCACCGTTTTTTCATTTTGCTTATTTACCCATAAAATGTTTAGCCTAGGACTATACAATTTAACTTCAGACTTTGATATTGTGAGTACTCAATTAAATACAATTAAATTACATCCATAAACTAATTTCACTGCATATAAAGTACAAGGAACACTTCAATAATATAAAAATTTTTTTGTCCCTGTACATTTGTTAAGATCACAAAATCTTTAGATCATGAAACATAGTGCTTTTTTAAAAGGGCACTTCACTAATTTTACTCATTCAGTTCAGATTAGTTTTCATGTCACGGTGAGTACTTCAACTGTTAAAACAGTTGGAGGAGCTTTCTAAAGTCTGAAAACATTAACCTTGATGCATTGCTTGACTTTTGTAGATCAGGAGGTGCCAGCACACAAAGAGGCTGCTGATCCGGCAGGTCAGGGGGAGAAAGAAAGTCAGGGAACGTGTCAAAATCACAGTGCCTGGCGTACACGCAACACCTAGATGCTGCTGTGTTAAAACTAAACAAGAACGACATAATAAACAACGCTATGTGCAGGGCAAATATTGATTCATACTCTGACATGACAATGGAGCCTAGTAAACACTATATGCCCAAAACAATGGAAATCATAGTTGACCATACTCATTTCACTGTACAACACAAGCGGCCACTCACTGTGGGTATTACAATATGCCAAATTAGTACATGTAAATATTACATAATGGCTAGTAGCAGTAACATTAGCTCACATGCACAAGTAATTGACATTTCTCTTTTTTTTATTCATTCAAATGAATTCTTCTAAAATAAGCCAACAAATAGGCGCGGGTCCCAATCTGGGAGATCCCGGATTATATTCCGGTAGGATCTGTAACAAATTAAGCCCTGCCTTTATGATGTCCCTAGGGTTATCTCAGATTGGGTTTGACACTCATGTATATTATATAGGAAGGAAGAGTCAATGAAAATATTTGCAATCAAGTTGCATTATGGTAAATTTTTGTTAATCAAAACGTGAGCTGGCCCTCTCTCACCATCTGGAGAGAGATTGTTTTCTCATTCAGTTCAGATTAGTTTTCATGTCACGGTGAGTACTTCAACTGTTAAAACAGCTGGAGGAGCTTTCTAAAGTCTGAAAACATTAACTTTGATGGAAGGATGGAGGAAAAGAGAGCTTGCTCTTAATGGCCCTCCTTAAATAAAAAAAAAAGGTTACAATAATGTGCATGCCAAAAAAAAGCTGCACAATATGTATCAAACTGATTGCAATGTTCTCACCTACATCTTAATGTGTCTAAGACTTTTTTTCTCCAAAAAGGCAAGTGAAATGGTACATAAGTTTAAATATTTGCTAATCATTATCGATTCACTGCTCTGTTTCAAACGTAAAAGTAAAAAAAACCTGTAGATATAATTAAATTAAATTTGTCCAATTTTAGATACATCTGAAAATATTTAACTATGGATTCAGCCAAACTATTTTTTAATGCAATGATTATATGCCACACGTGACTTACTGTATTAACAAGTTCGGCAGCAACATGTAAGCCTTGTGGGGCAACATGTAAGCCTGTCGAAATTGCTTATAAACAAGCCCTAAAAGTTATAGCCGGGAAAAAAAGCCAGAAACGTACCATCATTGTAATATCTTGAAGAAATATTATCTGCTGAGCTGGGAGAATGTGATAAAATATGCAAACTGTTTTGGTCTATAAAAACCCTAATGGACTAACCCCACCTCCGCTAAAGGATTTTATAAAGAAAAATTAAAATAGGTAAATTAGAGCAGGCTCTAGAGGTGACTGTGTAGTCCTTTTCATTGAAAAGTGTTTTTGGGCAGGCAGTGTTTTCATATTGAGCGTCAGAGACCTGGAACATAATACCAAACGTCATATGGGATCTGCCAACCTTCACCTCATTTACCAATCATTTAAAAACATGGTTACTAGAAAATCTGCACCTATTAGCTATTCTAGAGAAAAACATTGGATGTGTAATCTGTGTTCTGTATTTGTATCTTATATGTGTGGACTTACTTGTTTGGGTATGTGGCTGAGGACAAACCAGGCCTGTGACCCTGTATGCATACATACATAAAGCTATAGATGCTAATAACTTGCAATAGTGCGTACATAAATACATCTACGTATGCTAATTATCGTGCAATAATACTTGCACACACCTGCGCCGCGGTTAACAATGTGAAAGTAAATAAAGGCCGTCTTGGTTCATGCTGGCTTGGACTACGGAGCCTCTGTGTTTTAATTGTATTATCTGCATAAGTATAGGCCGATAACCCTCGGCTACACAAGTGATGCAATATTTACTTTGAAACTCGATTTGAGCGGCCTTAGTGTCAGGAAATCCAATTTGAATTGAAACCTATGAAACCTACCCCAAATATGGTTTGGATCTAATTTGCAAAAATCACATTGTGTCTTTTTTTTGCTGTCCAGACTTTCTAAAATCAATCTGGACAAAATCTACATATGCCAAAAAACAGATTGGGGCTGGCAGTCCCTTCCACAGAGAAAGAATGGGAGAGACATAAGGAAACCATGCGAGTAGAGAGGAAGCAAGGAAATGTGTTTGTGTTCATGGCAGCACAGCTGGATCTTCCGACAGCGGCCAGCGTCTGTCACATACCGTTATATTCACACACAACAATAGCCCCCAACACCTGCAGTCTTTGTTTAGACACATTTGCAGTGGGGAGAACAAGTATTTGATACACTGCTGATTTTGCAGGTTTTCCTACTTACAAAGCATATAGAGGTCTGTAATTTTTATCATAGGTACACTTCAACTGTGAGAGACGGAATCTAAAACAAAAATCCAGAAAATCACATTGTATGATTTTTAAATAATTAATTAGCATTTTATTGCATGACAAGTATTTGATCACCTACCAACCAGTAAGAATTCCGGCTCTCACAGACCTGTTAGTTTTTCTTTAAGAAGCCCTCCTGTTCTCCACTCATTACCTGTATTAACTGCACCTGTTTGAACTCGTTACCTGTATAAAAGACACCTGTCCACACACTCAATCAAACAGACTCCAACCTCTCCACAATGGCCAAGACCAGAGAGCTGTGTAAGGACATCAGGGATAAAATTGCAGACCTGCACAAGGCTGGGATGGGCTACAGGACAATAGGCAAGCAGCTTGGTGAGAAGGCAACAACTGTTGGCGCAATTATTAGAAAATGGAAGAAGTTCAAGATGACGGTCAAGCTCCCTCGGTCTGGGGCTCCATGCAAGATCTCACCTTGTGGGGCATCAATGATCATGAGGAAGGTGAGGGATCAGCCCAGAACTACACGGCAGGACCTGGTCAATGACCTGAAGAGAGCTGGGACCACAGTCTCAAAGAAAACCATTAGTAACACACTACGCCGTCGTGGATTAAAATCCTGCAGCGCACGCAAGGCCCCCCTGCTCAAGCCAGCGCATGTCCAGGGCCATCTGAAGTTTGCCAATGACCATCTGGATGATCCAGAGGAGGAATGCAGGTCATGTGGTCTGATGAGACAAAAATAGAGCTTTTTGGTCTAAACTCTACTCGCCGTGTTTGGAGGAAGAAGAAGGATGAGTACAACCCCATGAACACCATCCCAACCGTGCAGCATGGAGGTGGAAACATCATTCTTTGGGGATGCTTTTCTGCAAAGGTGACAGGACGACTGCACCGTATTGAGGGGAGGATGGATGGGGCCATGTATCGCGAGATCTTGGCCAACAACCTCCTTCCCTCAGTAAGAGCATTGAAGATGGGTCGTGCCTGGGTCTTCCAGCATGACAACGACCCGAAACACACAGCCAGCTAAGGAGTGGCTCCGTAAGAAGCATCTTAAGGTCCTGGAGTGGCCTAGCCAGTCTACAGACCTGAACCCAATAGAAAATCTTTGGAGGGAGCTTAAAGTCTGTATTGCCCAGCGACAGCCCCAAAACCTGAAGGTTCTGGGGAAGGTCTGAATGGAGGAGTAGGTCAAAATCCCTGCTGCAGTGTGTGCAAACCTGTTCAAGAACTACAGGAAACGTATGATCTCTGTAATTGCAAACAAAGGTTTCTGTACCAAATATTAAGTTCTGCTTTTCTGATGTATGAAATACTTATGTCATGCAATAAAATGCAAATTAATTATTTAAAAATCATACAATGTGATTTTCTGGATTTTTGTTTTAGATTCCGTCTCTAGAGTACCTATAATAACAATTACAGACCTCTACATGCTTTGTAAGTGGGAAAACCTGCAAAATCGGCAGTGTATCAAATACTCCCCACTGTACTTTTATTTACATTCATTTGGCATGGTTTATTACACTGAAAGGCTAACGTTATCCGCTCAATTGAAAATTAAAAAATTAATTAAAAAGCAGTCTTCAGCTTTGCCTTTAATGTGATCACCAAATGCATAATTTCTGTTGCTTGATGTTACATTTGTGGTGTTGTTTTGAGGTTAAACATGATGTGTTGTGAAAAGGGTATAGCTTCAGCCTGCACCTTACTTCAACTGCATAAGTAAATATTCAAATAGCCTCTTTGTCATGTGTCAATGTATATGAATTTAAATGTACACATATTGCACATAATACGTACATATTAATCATACCTAATGTATAATTTATAATGGATTATTTAAATACCATAAAAATGCTTTTCAATTCAATCACACTGAATTCAGCTTAATTAGGTGTGGCTGCAAACTGCAGCTGTAACACAAAGGGTGCTTTCACACCTGCCTAATTTAGTTCGGTTGAATCGCATTAGAGTTTGTTTCCCCCCTTGGTGTGGTTTGTTTGGGCAGGTGTGAATGCGCACCAAAAGCGGACCAAACAAGTGTACAAACTCTGGAAAGGTTTGAACCGCCCCAACTATGTGTATTCCGCAAGTCTGAGCTATGGCTCCTGTAGTCAGGTGTGTTTTGCAATCTGCGGTGCGGCAGAGCATGCAAACTGTAGCAGCTTGCAATGGCTACCCCTGCATTGAACGACCTGTGCCATCATCACCCCGTATAGAGAAACACTGGAAGGGAAGGTGCAGAGATGGTGGAGATCTCTGTTTTTCAAGGCTCTGCAGGTCCACCACACCTTTGTCATCACCTACTGTGCAGTGCTGCACAAAATCTGCCTCACAGCAGGGGACATGATTGAGCCCATACAGGATGTCGCGGACATTGGTGTGGTTCCACTACATCTAGTGAGGGGGGGGGGGGCAGACATGGCCAGCAAGACTGACTGGCAGGGCTGCTCTCTACTCCACCTGTGAACCCTGAGGAGCTGCAAGAACTTGACAATCTGTAGACGTGGGACATGGGCCATCACCCTGTATGTTGAGCTGTGTGCCCTCTACACCCTCTCTTTCCTGAATATGAACTTCTGCCATCAGGAAGAAGATTCCGTGTACCGAGATGTAAAACAAACAGACTAAAATTATCGTTTATCCCAACATCCATCAAGCTTCTGAACTCTAATAGTAAATCTTAGCGCAACAGAGCAGGGGTGCAATAAATGCACCAGCACTATTTGCACTTCGCACTTTATTACAGTTAATTCTTAGGATGTTGTGTTGTCTGTACTGTCATGTGTGTCCTTCTTTTGTGTCCTAGGACGCTTCGTTGATCTTATGTTTATGTTGATTTTATTATTTAGAAGTTTTTTCTGTTACATGTTTATGTTGTGAAGCAACAGATTGTAACACTATGTCCAAAACATAGTGCTACTTTGTCCTTGGGGACAATAAAGTGTATTCTATTCTATTCTTTTCTTAAGCCTTTTTTGATAGTTATGAATTTTGCTAAATTGCCTTTAGGTTTGAGTCGTGCCATTATTTGTAAAGGAAATCAATGAATGTAATGTCGTGCTGTACAGAAGTTATTATTACAAGTCTGATGTTGTTCATCATTGTCGTACCTGCCATGTGTGTCAAGTTGCTGGAAAACCAAACCAAGTGATTCCCCCTGCTCCTCTCTGCCCCATTCGAGTAATGGGTGAGCCAGTTGCCTAAGACTAAATCTGGAAATCAGTTCTTACTAACTGTTATGTGTGCTTCCACTAGGTTCCCAGAAGCCATCCCAATACGGAAAATGATGGCTCCTGTCGCCATCAAGGCTCTGGTGAAGTTCTTTTCAATGTTTGGTCTGCCAAAAGTGGTTCAAACAAATCAAGGCACCAATATTAAATCAAAGGTGTTTGCCAAGGCACTTAAAGTGCTCATATTATGTTCATTTTCAGGTTCATAATTGTATTTAAATCTTTTTTTGGGGGGGGCTTTTCCCTTTATTATATAGTGACAGTGGATAGACAGGAAAGGGGGAGAGAGATGGGGGATGACACGCAGCAAAGGGCAGCAGGTTGGATTTGAACCTGCGCCGCTGCAAAGGACTCAGCCTACATGGGGTGAACGCTCTTACTTATTTTTGTTGTACTGCACATTGCTGCAGCTCCTCTTTTCACCCTGTGTGTTGAGCTCTCTGTTTTACCTACAGAGTGAGGCATCTCACTTCTGTTCCATCTTTGTTGGGAGTCACAGATGTGCAGTACCTAGGTCCGCACTACAAGCCAGTCAGAAGGAGAGTATGAGGGCGTGCCACGCTAGCAGCTAGGCAAGCGTTATAACGTGTGTTACAAAGTGACCACGTTTGTCTCTGAAGTAAAGGCTGGACTACAATAGAGCTGTTTGGAGCAGTTTGTGAACAGTGTTTTCTGTTGGAGATGGTAAGTCCCTTTGGGGTGGACTTTGGGCTTTTTCACTTTGTAAATCTATTACATGCACAAACAAGATATATAACACAATAAAGGAAAGGGAAAAAGCCAAAAAGCATAATATGAGCACTTTAAATTTCATTAGGTGTTAACCATGTAACCTCTAGTCCCTACCGTACTGAAAGTCAGGGGGCACTAGAGAGATTTCATCAGACTATGAAATCCATGTTATGCAAGATCTGTAATGAGTCGCAGAAGAACTGGGATGACAGTGTGCCACTTGTTTTGTTTGCAGCCTATTAAGTTGTACAGGAGTGTCTAGGTTTCAGCCCTGCTGAACTAGTGTTGGGACACAAGGTTAGAGGTCATTTAAAGGTACTTAAGGAGCAACTGGTCATGCCAGAGAAAAGAGTCAAAAGTATTCCAGAGTATGTTGCCAGGCTCAAGGATTGCCTCCAACAAGCCTGCTCTTTGGCCAGAGATGCCTGACTTCTTCCCATTTCAAGATGAAGAAACGCTATGGCCGTAGAGCAGTTGCACACTTGTTCCAGCCAGGTGACAAGGTTTTGATTCTGTTGCTTATACCCAGTTCTGCACTCTCCATTAAATGTATGGTCCTTATGTTGGAGAGAAGAAAATCTGTGAAACCAACTACGTCATCCAAACCGCTGATCGCAGGCAAAGAACCAGAGTGTGTCATGTCAACATGAAGCTGTACCACTGCCGGGAGAGTCAAAGAGACTCAACCACAGTCCAGGGTGAGCCACCTGCTATATCGCCTATGGCTTCCATTTCGAAGGTGAGCCCTCCTGGTGATAATGATGGGTTGGTGATGCATGGTGCTACACCACATGGGGTAAGGCTGAGTAACACTGAAGTACTGTCCAACTTGCCCCGCTACTTGACTCATCTCCCTGATTAACAGAGTGAAATATGGAATTTCCTTTGTTGGTTTAATGACATTCTATCCCAAACTTCTGTCATAGCTCATGACATTAACCTGACTAGCCCTAGGCCACTCAAGCATCATGCCTATCGGGTTAGTCCCGTTAAGAGGGAAGTCATGAAGGAGGTTGACTATTTTGTGCAAAATGGATTTGCATTGCCAAGTTCCAGTCCATGGAGTTTACCTTGTCTTCTGGATATGAAGTCGGATGGAAATCCAAGGTTCTGCAAAGGGATACTAGGAAGTTCCTTTAACCCCTCGTGCTTCTAAAATGTCTGCTTTTGTGACAGCTGACAGTTTCCTTCAATACACTGTTATGCCCTTCGGAATGTGTAATGCTCCTGCTACTTTCCAGAGGTTGGAAAATAAAGTATTGGGAGATGTTTGGAGAGACTGGACTAGTCATTTGGTTACCTTGAGGGAAGTTTTCAAACACCTGTCATCTGCATCACTAACCCTCAATCTTGCTAAATGTGATTTTGGGAAAGATTGACCTCTATTTTGGTCAGCAGATTGGTCGGGGACAGCAGATGTGAAGGTTATGGTCGTTGCTACATTTCCTATACCAACTACCAGTAAGAGCTGCAACGGTTCCTGGGGATGGCTGGCTACTATCGACATTTCTGCAAAAACTTTTCTTCTGTAGCAGCCCGGCTGAGTGATCTAACCAGTCACTCGAAGCACTTTGTTTGGTCAAGTGAGTGCCAAAGTTTTTTTGAGAGCCTTAAAGGTATTCTGTGTTGCACTCCTGTCTTGTCTGCCCCAGACTTTTCCCTAGCCTTCAAGCTTGAAGTTGATGCCAGTGCGGTTGGGGCAGGGGCTGTTCTCCTGCAAGAGGACATCCATGGCATTGACTATCCTGTGAGTTACTTTTCATGCAAGTTTAACAAACATTAACTCAAATGTTCCACCACTGAAAAGGAAGTGCTTGCATTGTTGTACGCACTACAACATTTTGAGGTTTATCTTGAGTCAAGCATTAAGCCCATTAATTGTGTTGAATGCCGAAATGAATGTTGGGATATGGGTGCTGCCAAGTTTATACAAGTTACCAACCAATGCATCCTCGATAAAATGGGCGTGTCAAGAAAATTTCCGGGAATCTTAACTGTTCTTGGTGAAATGCGAACTTATGTATTGTGACAGTACTTTGGCAACACGAGATGACGTTTCACAGGGACACAAGTCAATAGAAGAACATAGATTGAGAAACGCCAACAGTTTATTAAACGAGAGTCAAGTGACACTAATCACGGAAAACATAACCTTAAACAGCAGGAGATGACACAAACCAGGTCAATTATTTCTTTTGACACATTTAAAAGTCTATAAGTCTATGTAAGTAATGACAGGAGGTCTATAAACTATGGATTTCGGTATGGCCTTTATGCCAAATGGCATGTTGTTCCACTGCAGGGGCCTCAATTATAAACGTGGCGTATGCACAAAAGAAGACGTACGTTGCTCTCTACGCAATAATTGGGATTTATACAAAGCAAATTGGACGGGAAAACGTGCAGTCCTACATGGACACTCTGATCCAGACGTACCGTGTTACAGAACGGCACTGGAGATTGGATCCAAAAGCAGACGACAAACAAGAAATAAGATTAAGTGATTTAATGCGTGAATATATATATATATACACAATAATTGTGCTGGTGGCAGAGGGGGGGTTGTGTCAAGAGGATCCAGTGGTGAGTGGTGGGTGCAGTGTGCTCTCCAGAGCGTGCCCAGTGAATTGGTGGCGATGATCATGTGGCATGGCCTCTTCCAGAGTCCAACAAACAATTGAGACTTGAATCCAATCCTTACAATGAGAGAGGAGCAGGCGGGAGGAGCAAGCAGGCAGGCAGGCAGGATACACAGGAAGCGTGAGCACAAACAAGCAAGGCAGGCTGCAACAAGAGAGAACACAGAAAACATTTTAGCTACACAAGCTACATCACCAGGAACACAGATAAACACAGGGAACCAGGAATGCACCTATACCACGCTAGTAGACTGTACAATCTGGCGACGAGTGGATCACAGAGCCGGCCTTAAGTACTGCAGGAGGATGATTAGGGAATGTGCTTCACCTGGCGCCAGCTAAGCCACGCCCACAGCTCACAGTCATCAGCACAGGAGGGAGAAACATGAGGGGAAACAAACACAACACACAACAATCTTTGCTGAGTTGTGTTGGTGGCCATGATGTTGTGGCCCGCCAATAACGTTCAACGAATATAATTCAGTTTTCAAATCTAAGTCTTTAATTTTACTCTTTATATAAACGGTGTGGATATTAGGAGCAGCACTTGTACTAATAAGCACATTAGAAAATGCTTTCTAAATTTAAAGAAAATAACACCTCGTGGGAAACTTTTCTGGAATTCTCATTTTACTGATGTTAACTGGCATAGGGTATGGCTTGTTCCCTTTAGATATTGTATCACAAACAAAGTTAGGGAATTACATTTGAAAATATTACATAATATATACCCTACAAACATTTGTATCTAAATTCATGCCTGTTGATAACTATTGTAGTTTTTGTAAAACAGAACAAGAGTCGTTAACCCATCTTTTTTATGGTTGTTCATTTTGTATTGCATTTTGAAAAGCTTTGAAGATTATATGGTATCTAAAACAAAACATACAATCACACTTGAAGGGAAACATATTATTACTTATTTTGAATGTAAAGATAGAAAGTTATGTAATATTGTAAATCTCTTTATTTTATTAGGTAAAGGCAAAATTTTTCCAGATCAACACCGTGCTTCAAACTATTCCAGGTTGAATTTAATATGTACTTTGAGTCTCTTAAGTTGGTATCCAATAAGAAAGCTATATTAATATCTGATGTCTACTCTAATCTCTTTGTTGAAGTGCTCCTGCTGTCTACATTATTAACGATTTTTAATAATTATTAAGTCTGTCCCCTTTGTATCTTTATTTCCTTCTATTTAGACTATTATTTTCATTTTTACTTTTATATTATATTATTTGTATATATTTTTGTATTTTATATGTTTACGTATTGCAATGACTGAACTTCTGTAAACTACTTTTTTGAAATAAAGTTAAAAAAAACCTCTGCGTCGAGGTATAAACCTCTAATTATATGTGCACCTGCTCTACCCACTGAACCAACCCGGCCACAAATGAAGATATATTTGCAAAAGGAAAACTCAATCATGTTCTGTAATTATATTGGCATGTTATGTCATTTAATCTCAAATAATACGGTGAACAGGACAAAATGATGTTTAAGACTGATTCTGTTTTTGATGCCCCTGTCTGGCGGAGCATATAGTTTTAATATCGTTATCACATACAGAATCATAAAATTGAAAGGTGCAATAAATAACATCTGCACAGAACTATTTCACATTTACAATTATATTAATTCCAATACCTGTAGCTTATTAGATATAATGAAATTGATGGGTATAAAAAGGCATGCCATCACAATGCGTAATGACGCACAATGGCTGATTGGTTAGAAGATGTGGCAAATGGAAGGATTCGGAGGGACAGAATCTTCAAACAGCAAAAACACTTGCTGGCAAACAAGGACTAATGGTTTATGAGCCAGTTCTGACTTCCTCGGGCTGTCCTGGTGGATCTCTGCATTCTTTTAGGCCCAGCTTTACACAGGACCACTCAGAGAAACCACGCCGTGCCAGGATTTCTGGCGACTGGGACTTTCCAGAGGGAATTGGCTGACAGGCCACGGATATCTCGGCCAACCCTTAGCAATGTTATGCCAGATGTGTTAGGAGGTATAATAGGTTTGTCACATCTCTACATAAAGTTTCCTTACACGGTGGGTGAACAGACAAACATAAAAGCGCAATTTGCAATAATGTCCAGATTCCCAAATGTAATCGGTGCTATTGACTGCATTGATGTTGCTGCACTATAAGGGCACAGAGTGAGTATTTTCAGTCAATCAATGTCCAAATAATTTGTGATGCAGACATGTTGCTCATTAATGTAGTGGCTCGGTGGCCTGGGTCAACCCATGACTCATTCATTTTGAGACACAGTAGTGTTAGGCGCAGACTCGAGGCATGGCTGTGCTTGGTGGCTGGCTTCTAGGTAAGCTTGATTAATATAGATATATCGTTTACATTTTTTCTGTACTTCAGTGTCTAATCCATTCACTATCCTTGCAGGGGACAGTGGCACAATCCCAAATTAATTATTAATGTCGCTGCCAATAAGTTATGAAATGATGTCCCTCCCTCTAGTCATGTACTTCATAGGGCCCTAACTTGGAACGATGTGGTTTAAAATACATCTAGGTACCAACATTCAGTAGTAGTCAACAGAACATTCTTTTGAGTGAAACCACTTTTGTGTCTGTTAAATATGAAACCACAGCACACCACAATTATTTTAGGATTAAGCCTGGAAGCAAGGGGAAACAGCTAGCCTGGCTCCCTCCAAATTGCAGTGACAACTGTGGTAGCCTCAAGTAACAATAACGAACCCGGTAGGTCCAAGAAATAGCCCAGGACATAACCCTCTTAAAATCACAACCCCATCATTTTTCACTTCAGCTTTTGTTACTAGTTAAACAAACAACATATAAGGTGCTAGTTGGTAGATTTGTGTTTCCCCTTGCTTCCACTCTTTATGCTAAGCTAAGACTACATTTACATTGCGAAATTTTGGTTTTTAAGCTGCGTTTGGAACCCCAAAACAATCTCTGTGCACACAAGAGTTTTAGCTACAGTAGTAATATTCCCTCTTCAAACTAACACGCCAAATCTCATGACTATTCACTTATACTGGGCATGTGCATGTCGATGTCAACAGGAAGCAGCATGAATACTCGCCCGGTTGGTGTTGCCATTGTTGTAGCTTTTAGTTTTAAAAGACACTAGAAAAAAACTGATTACTGAAAGTAACACGTGACTACAAGGCGACAAAGGCGGCAGACACTGTCAGCGGCAAAACAAGCACTTTTGTGAAGGTAAATACAAGCTGGACAATTGTCCTATTAACTTACATTGTAGCTTGTTTCGCCGCTGCCAACTGCAGCGATCTTGCTTAATACTGGATCAAAAGATTGTTGTTCCCATCAGTCACTTAGACACAAAAACATTGGAACATAGGGTCCAGGTTGAAAAAAAATCAGCTCCTGGTTCTAGCTCCATAATTATCATGCAGCGATAAGAGTAGTCATCGATCTTCTCATCTCACTCATGGTAGGAAAGAAAATAGGCATATTTCCCAAAATGTTGATGTACATGATAAATGTATTCTAATCCTGCTGGGTTCTCCTGGCGTAGCTTTTGACCCCAAAGGGTTAAAGAACAGGGACTACTTTCTTTCTATAGGCAATCACACATCTGAGCAAACAAATATTACTTTTTTTTTTTTAATAGGGACAGATGCTACGACAGACATTTGTGCAACAAATCCAATGTACAGCATCGTAGCATTTATAGCTATTGCTAGTTTCCAATGCCCATCCCTAGAAGGGCTTTTAAACGTCATAAAAACAAACAGATAGATCTTTATTGTCATTGTATGCAGTACAACGAAATTCTGCAGCATAGAGTAAAAAGATAGATAGATAGAGATATATCTATATCTCTATCTATCTACCTATCGATCTATCTATACACACATACATACACACAACACACACAAGCACATCTCGCACATACACACTCATCTCGCACATACACATTCATTCCACGTTCTCAATAAATAGCTAGAAAACCGTAAACACAGCAGTTATTGCACAGAGTCCGATTGCACTGAGGGGGTAAGGGATGTGTGTATGTTTTTATGTTTGTATGTGTGTATGATTTCTGTAATATGTTCACAGCTCTGGGGAAGAAGCTGTTCTGGAGTATTTGTGCGTGTGCTGGGGGTTCTCAGTCTGCCTGAGGGGAGGGTGGTGAACAGGGAGTGTTGGGGGTGTGAGGTGTCCTGCCTGATGTTTATGGCCCCTGTGAGAAGACGGCTTGAGTATATTTCACTCAGGTTTAGTAGGGGGGAGCCAATGATCCTCTCCGCCGTCTTGACAACCCGCTGCAGGTCCTTTCTTTCTGCTGCTGTGCAGCTGGAGTGCCACACGGTGCAGCAGTATGTCAGGGTGCTCTCAATTGTGCAGCGGTAGAAGCGTGTCAGAAGTTCCTGAGGGAGCCCATTGCATTTCAGGGTCCTCAGGAAGAACATCTTCTGCTGGGCTTTTTTAATGGTGTGGGAGATGTTCTGGCTCCAGGTTAGATCCTCCGCTATGTGCACTCCCAGGAACTTAAAGATTACCAAATTAAAATACATAAAGCACGTCAACATACAAGACACATCCATCTGTGTGTGTGTGTGTGTGTGTGTGTGTGTGTGTGTGTGTGTGTGTGTGTGTGTGTGTTGCTGAGTAGAGTCCTTCTAACCAAAGTACCCACACTACCTGCCAAGAGCTGACCCATATCATTAAGGCGGCACCGGGAGGAAGGGGATTCTCGAGAGATCACGAACTCTTTCTGAAGCTGCCGGGTGGGTCGATCATCCAACTCCACTAACAGGGGGCCAGAGAGGACCTTTCTAGATTTTTTTTTAATAGAGAGCCCCCTTTACCCCACACACACACACACACACACACACACACACACACCTTCATGATGAAAGCTTTTTGGGAGAATGTTTCATCTCAGTGTGCCTTCAGTTAGATAGGAAGAACAGGAGTACAAGTTTGAAGATATCTTTATGTGTGAGGTCTGTCTGAAGTGTGTGTGTGTGTGTGTGTGTGTGTGTATGTGTGTGTGTGTGTGTGTGTGTCTGTACTTAAATGTGAAGTGTTTGTAGTGTGCGCGTGCCTCTGCGCGCACGTGTCTGCCTGACGGCCCTGAGCTAGCTCCTCACCAGAGTGTGAGTTTCACATGCATTTCATTTCCTGCAGTCAGCATCAATTCAAACCCTCCAAGGAATTAAGTCTATCTACCTGCTTGTCGTTTTCTCCTGTCGCTCCAGGTGCACCTCTTGCTCACACACACACACACACACACACACAGAAAAGAGAAGTCACAGTGATGGATGGTGTGCATAGCTACCACACATTATACAATTACTGCATTATTGATTAATGTCTGGGCCTCCCACTATATAAGTACTCACACACGTTCCTGCCCAGCACCCCACATCCATGCTATCATTAGCAATTGACAATAATTTGCCCCTGAAGGGTTACGTTAGTATGGTGTTAAAAATATGTCCACCTATCTAGGAGTTTGGAAACTGGTTTTGAATTTTGAGTCCTCCTGTTTGCTTAACCCTTGTATTGTCCTTCGGGTCACCGGGACCCGGAGGACAATACAAGGGTTAACTATATGTTTATTTGATGTTTTGTATTGGCCTGGCGTTGAGTTTCAGGGTCCCCCCCCTCCCCCGGTTTATGTGAAATGACATCACGTAGTACGCGAGGGTCCCGGTGACCCACAGGACAAGATAAGGGTTAATTATGCCTGTGTCTAACTCTGCTGTCATTTCAGACCCTGCCACTTCCATCTGCCTGCCCTCCTATCACTTGATTCACTTCACCTGTTCATCCTCCCGACTCAGCTGTTCCCCATTTACTCATTAGCTTCCTAGTATATCACCAATTCATTTCCACTAGTCCTCTCCCAGACTGTCTCAGTGCTTTTGCCTAGCTTTCCAGTGTTTTGTTTGTTCATTCGTACCTAGTTTTTGACCCTGTTTATTCCTTTTGGACTTTGCCTCAGCCTGACCCCTTTTTGTACTTTTGCCTGCCTGAAGTTTGCATTTAGTAAAGATGTTTTGCTTCTACCTTTTCTGCTTCGTCAGTTGTGCTTTTGGGTCCCATTGTCTCAGATCCCTGACAGAAATAGCTAAAAAATACTGCTATTTTGCAGAAGTCACTGGCCCAATCCCAAAGTCCGGACTCACAGACTTTGGTGCGCGTTCTCGCGAAATTCGTAAGGGCTTAGGGTTGTCCCAATGTCGAATTTCAAAGGGCGTGAGGGTTTGAGTACACACTTACCGAGCCCTTTCTGTGAGTCTGCATCGATGCAGACTTCACCAAAGGGAATTACCCACAGTTCAAAGCATTGTGACGTTTAGCGCGGAGACCATAGGGAAATCCGGAAATTACAAAGGTAAACAACAGCACGACACATGACCACGGAACACAGACCAACCTGTTGTCCAGCTTGTAAAACAAGAGTTTGAAAAAAATTTGGAATCAGGCTGCCGTCTCCTGTGCCTTGGCCGTGTGGAAAGCAACAAACTTAAAATGATAATTCCCAAACCGGCAAGTGTCAGCAGCATCTTTGTTATTAAACGTCACCAAGGTAACATGTGATCTCGTGAAGTGCTGTCCCAATCCCATTTATACCTATCTGAGCCCATGTGGCCTCACACACTCACTCACTTAGCACCTGAGATCAATTAAGTCTGGGAGTCTTTAGTCCTTAGTCTTCAGGGCTCACTTTGGGATTGGGCCATTGTTTTGCAAGTCTCCAGTAAGTCTCAAGTCTTTGCACCAAAGTCCCAAATCAAGACAGGCAAGTCCCAAGTCAAGACTAACAAGTCCCAAGTCAAGTCCAAAGTCCTAAACTATGTTTTGAGTCCTAAACAAGTCATAACGCAATATTAACCAAATCTAAACAGGGTAATAATAAATACAATTTTCACAAATCATGATCTTTTCAAATGTGTATTTTATTTCTTTTAAACACATTTTACCAAGTGCTACTGAATTTAATAACAGACACTGCACATTTATAATGTTTTGAATTAAAAAGATAAATGTTAAAGAAAAAAACTCCTGTGTGCATGTGTATGAGAGAGAACACAACGGTTTGCATTAAAACAACATAAACAAAGGCAAACCATTTCATACACCCACAAGGTTGCACAATTTCTGTTACTTAGAGTTAAGTACGAGTTAGGGAGGGAACCCACAACACTTTGCTGACATGGCGCCTCTGTTGATTAAATGATTTAGCCTCGACTTAACATTACCGTTCTTTGTGCAGCTTCAAATGTCGAACGAAAGTCGTTGCTGTAATTTTCAACCCATATGTTTTGCACATTGCTATCTATTTTTTTGTTGACCACCACATAGGCTTGGGTGATCTCTAATATTTTCATCGCGAGTCTGACAGGTTACATTGAACACGTAATTGCACAAAACATATTATGGATATGTGGGGCGGCTTTCACTTTCATCAATGAAACTACACCGGTTCGGCTGTCCTGTGCTACCTCCTTCTTGGCTGACGTGCTGACATGCTTCTGTGTCGATAGCATCATATTCATCATTAAAGCGGCTAATAATCCACTTTACATTTAAACCTAATGTTACACTGGTTCACTCAGGCTCCATAGCAATCTCCTTTTAGTGACTTTCTCGCAAATCCCACAGGTATTTAATGTTTACACGCTGTTAGCTCTGTTAGTTACTTTAGTTTAGCAGTCAGAGGTGGTTTCTCACTCTCCGGCTCTCTGTTGATCTGGGCGTCAAATTTAGCTATTCCTATGACTCTTATTGTGACAATTGAACATGTAATAACCGTAGTTTATTTGTCGTGTTGGAGGCAAAGCTCCACACCAGGGAAACTCGGCTGTATCTTAGCCAACAGCTCATCAGGTGTCAGATCCATGGAAAAAGGATGGCAAACTGCTTTGCAATTTACTTTAAGCCTTTAACTCATGTTGTTTACCGGGGCTCAGCGGGCAGATTTACCGCTCCCCAGGAAAATAAACAGTAGGGTGCAGATTGTAGATAGTAATTCTGATAGTAAGTAGTCTTCATACGCAAACGAAATTATCTTTGGTAGCCAGCCACCCATCCATCCATCCATCCATCTTCGTCCGCTTATCCGGTATCGGGTCGCAGGGGTAGCAGCTCCAGCAGGGGACCCCAAACTTCCCTTTCCCGAGCCACATTAACCAGCTCCGACTGGGGGATCCCGCGGCGTTCCCAGGCCAGGTTGGAGATATAATCCCTCCACCTAGTCCTGGGTCTTCCCCGAGGTCTCCTCCCAGCTGGACGTGCCTGGATCACCTTCCTAGGGAGGCGCCCAGGGGGCATCCTTACCAGATGCCCAAACCACCTCAACTGGCTCCTTTCGACGCGAAGGAGCAGCGGCTCTACTCCGAGTTCCTCACGGATGACTGAGCTTCTCACCCTATCTCTAAGGGAGGAAACCCATTTCGGCCGCTTGTACCCTGGATCTTGTTCTTTCGGTCATGACCCAGCCTAAGGGTAGGAACAAAAACTGACTGGTAGATTGAGAGCTTTGTCTTCTGGCTCTGCTCTCTTTTCGTCACAACAGTGCGATAAATTGAATGTAATACCGCACCCGCTGCGCCGATTCGACCAATCTCCCGCTCCATTGTCCCCTCACTCGCGAACAAGACCCCAAGGTACTTGAACTCCTTCACTTGGGGTAAGGACTCATTCCCTACCTGGAGAAGGCACTCCATCGGTTTCCTGCTGAGAAGCATGGCCTCCGATTTAGAGGTGCTGATCCTCATCCCAGCCGCTTCACCCTCGGCTGCGAACCGATCCAGTGAGTGCTGAAGGTCACAGGCCGATGATGCCATCAGGACCACATCATCTGCAAAAAGCAGCGATGAGAGCCCCAGCCCACCGAACTGCAACCCCTCTCCACCCCGACTACGCCTCAATACCCTGTCCATAAATACTACAAACAGGATTGGTGACAAAGTGCAGCCCTGGCGGAGGCCAACTCTCACCTGAAACGAGTCCGACTTACTGCCGAGAACCCGGACACAGCTCTCGCTTTGGTCGTACAGAGATTGGATGGCCCTGAGAAGGGACCCCCTCACCTCCCACAGTATCTCCCGGGGCACCCGGTCATACGCCTTCTCCAGATCCACAAAACACATGTAGACTGGTTGGGCATACTCCCTGGCTCCCTCCAGGATCCTTGCGAGAGTAAAGATCTGGTCCGTTGTTCCACGACCAGGATGGAATCCGCATTGTTCCTCTTCAACCTGAGGTTCGACTAACGACTGAACCCTCCTCCTTTCCAGCACCTTGGAGTAGACTTTACCGGGGAGGCTGAGAAGTGTGATACCCCTGTAAATGGCACACACCCTCTGGTCCCCCTTTTTAAAAAGGGGAACCACCACCCCGGTCTGCCACGTCTTAGGCACCGTTCCAGACTTCCACGCAATGTTGAAGAGGCGTGTCAACCAAGACAACCCCTCCACACCCAGAGCTTTAAGCATTTCTGGACGGATCTCATCAATCCCTGGGGCTTTGCCACTGTGGAGTTGTTTAACTACCTCAGCAACTTCCACGAGGGAAATTGACGACAATCCCCCATCATCCTCCAGCTCTGCCTCTACCATATAGGGCGTATTAGTTGCTCCTTCCACCGCCCTATTACCTCCTCAGTTGAGGTCAACAGTGTCCCATCCTTACTGTACACAGCTTGGATGGTTCCCCGCTTCCCCCTTCTGAGGTGGCGAACGGTTTTCCAGAAGCACCTTGGTGCCGACCGAAAGTCCTTCTCCATGTCTTCTCCGAACATCTCCCACACCCGCTGCTTTGCCTCTTTCACGGCAGAGGCTGCAGCCCTTCGGGCCCTTCGGTACCTTGCAACTGCCTCCGGAGTCCTCTGGGATAACATATCCCGGAAAGACTCCTTCTTCAGTCGGACGGCTTCCCTGACCACCGGTGTCCACCACGGTGTTCGTGGGTTACCGCCCCTTGAGGCACCTAAGACCCTAAGACCACAGTTCCTCGCCGCAGCTTCAGCAATGGAAACTTTGAACATTGTCCACTCGGGTTCAATGCCCCCAGCCTCCACAGGGATGCACGAAAAGCTCCGCCGGAGGTGTGAGTTGAAAGTCTGTCGGACAGGAGCCTCCTCCAGACGTTCCCAATTTACCCGCACTACCCGTTTGGGCTTACCAGGTCTGTCCAGAGTCTTCCTCCACCCCCTGACCCAACTCACCACCAGATGTTGATCGGTTGACAGCTCCGATTATAAAATCGATCATTGACCTTTGGCCTAGGGTGCTCTGGTACCAAGTACACTTATGAACATCTCTATGTTTGAACAGTGTTCGTTATAGACAATCCATGACTAGCACAGAAGTCCAACACAAACAACCACTCTGGTTTAGATCAGGGAGGCCGTTCCTGCCAATCACGCCTCTCCATGTGTCTCCATCATTGCCCACGTGCACGTTGAAGTCCCCCAGCAGAACTATGGAGTCCCCCACTGGAGCCCCATGCAGGACTCCACTCAAGGTCTCCAAGAAGGCTGAATACTCCGAACTCTTGTTTGGTGCATATGCACAAACAACAGCCAGAGTTTTCGCCCCCACAACCCGCAGGCGTAGGGAGGCGACCCTCTCGTCCACCGGGTTAAACTCCAACGTAGCGGCGCTCGACTGGGGGCTTGTGAGTATCCCCACATATGCCCGGCGCCTCACACCCTGGGCAACTCCGGAGAAGAAAAGAGTCCAACCCCTATCCAGAAGTATGGTTCCAGAACGGAGACTGTGCGTAGAGGTAAGCCCCACCAGATCTAACCGGTAGCGCTCCACCTCCCGCACAAGTTCCGGCTCCTTCCCCCACACAGAGATGACATTCCACGTCCCCAGAGCCAGCGTCTGCTGCCCGGATCTGGTCCGTCAAGGCCCCTGACCTTCACTGCCACCCGTGTGGCAGCGCACCCGACCCCAGCGGTTCCTCCCACAGGTGGTGGGCCCATGGGATGGAGAGATGTATGCCACGTAGCTTTTTTGGGCTGTGCCCGGCCGGGCTCCGTGGTAAACCCGGCCACCAGACGCTCACTGACGAGCCCTCCATCTGGGCCTGGCTCCAGACGGGGGCCCCGGCAGGGTCACTCCATCTCTTCCTCGGTCACTCATAGGGTTTTTGAACCAGTCTTTGTCTAGCCCCTCACCTGAGACCACTTTGCCCCTGACCCTACCAGGAGCACAAAGCTCCAGACAACACAGCCCTCAGGTTCATAGGGACACACAAACCTCTCTACCACGATAAGGTGATGGTTCCCGGAGGTGATGGTTCTTTGGTAGCATAATTTCAAACTGGCACTCAATGACATAACTTCACCTCTTCATACTTCTCTCCGGTCTGCGGTCTGTGAGACTGGTTAACGTGGATTTGGGAAATGATGCGTTCATGAAGTATCAACTTGCTGGGATTTAATAGCGTTTAGGAAATGAACGGAAATCAATTTATTTGTAAATCATTCTGTTTGTGTTTGTGGAAAGGTATCAAGTCTTTTCAAGTCAAAAGGCTCAAGTCCAAGTGAAGTCCAAGTCGAGTTGCAAGTCTTTCCTGAAATTCTCGAATAGAGTCTAAAGTCATCAAATTTGTGACTCGTCCACACCTGCTATTTTGTAACATGATCTGTATTTGTATATTCTGCAATATTTTGATAATGACTTCAGTGTAGCTATGACAGTTTGTTGGTCTCAGCCACTACTTATGCATTACTATTTATATTACTTTTGTATATTTGTGTGTGTGTGTGTGTGTGTGTGTGTGTGTGTGTGTGTGTATATATATATATATATATATATATATATACACACACCTTTTTAATTAGAAACTCTTCATAGTATCATTAAATAGCAGTCCACTTCCATGTTTTGGTACAATTAGTTTTCAAACCTTTAAGGAGTGCACATGAACCATAATCAAGACCACCTTTATTGGTGGACTCGGGCACAGATCGACCATGCCCAGGTATGGTACGCATTGTTCAGACTTATCAAACGAACTGGACAATGGGGTCAAATATGCTCTGATGATCAGCCCCGGTCCCTGATGTGAAAGCCCCCAAAATCAAGCCACCTAAAACAGTACTTCATAACAAAATTGCACAGTTAAAGTCAAAAATTGGTGCAACAGAACCAGAGTGTTATGATCCTGTGTTTGTTTCGGGTTTTGTTGTTGGATTTTTTTGTTTGTGCTTTTTCTCCTATCCTCTCTGCAGGCCATGTGTGTGGCAGTGGGCAAGGCTGGCTTCTCCAGGCAGCTGACGAGGCACACCTGTATCCATTCACCTCATCACTCTCTCCATATAAGCCTGGTCTTCACTCCACTTCTCTGCCAGATAATTACATCATGTTTCGGTAGCACTCAGCTTTCTGCTGGGTTTCCCTACCAGTGACAGAAATTTTCTAATTCTGATCTCTGCCTTTGTCCAGTCGACTTACCTGTGATTTGTTTTGTTTACTCAGCTCTGCCCAGCCTGTTTCTGATTTCCCACCCGTTATTCCCCTCTTCCTCCGAAGACATTTCCAGCCGGCCAACTCCCTGCCACCCCTGCTCTTTTGTTCACTTTCCTACAAGTTTGCGTTCTCTGCTTTGGGGTCCACACGCCACTAATTCGCAACACAGAGAACGTCTTTTTCATTTCACTCAATCCTCTTCCTTGTCAAACATGCAACCTGAGTGCCGGTAGTTTGGTTTGGAGATAAAGGCTTCAATTCTTGTTGTAAAGGGCTGTTTGATGGCAAGGTAAATCAGTGATAATATCAGGGTACAAATTATGATTTCATCTTTGTGGGGGTCTCTTTAAAAAAAAGTACTCTATTAGCAGCAAATTTTGAACATTAAACATTTCATTTCCTGCATTCTGGTGAATTTTTATGCACGTATTTACCTTTTCCTGAATCAATGTATGCTGGAAATATCTTTAAAAGGGAAACAGATTACAATCCAAATATAAAAACATAATGGAATATATTACAATAAGGCTCTCAGGCGTTCTGTATTGCTATTTATTCTCCTGTATTCTCTGAGTCAGCACACATGTAGCCTAGCATCATTTACTCTTCCCTCCTCTTTTGCGTCTTTTGTTGAAGTAACCTCCTTAAATGTGCACATGACAATTATTCACCTCAATGATACATTATTCATTTTAATGGATTAATAAAGCCCTGGACTGTAATATTTCAGATGTGTTAATCCATTAAAATGAATAATGTATCATTGAGGTGAATAATTGTCATGTGCACATTTAAGGAGGTGGGATATATTTTGAATTCAAAATTTATCCCATCTGTGCTCTCTGTGATTTGGAGGAGATATATATATATATAGATATTTAGAGAAAAGTGATAATAGGCTATTACAAGAATAAAGTCACTATATTTCAGAAAATAATCTACCTGCACCACAGTCTGCTGTGCATTACGTGATTGCTCTGCTGATACGGTAGATCTCAGACCGTCTGACAGACTCAGAGCCTCGTTTGAGACTCTGGTCTCTGAATGAGACAAAGTTTAGGGAAGTGGCTGTACGCTGCTCTACATCGGAGGTGGGAAACCAAAACTACGACAGAAATACACGGAGCTCAAACGCGACACATCTGCCGCAGCATGTCGGCAGCAGAGTGCGTCCTTTGTAAACCTGAAGCTGCACAGACTATGGACGGAAGGCGCGCTGCTCATCTCTATTTTTACAGCGAGAGTGGACACTAAGCGACGCACAGGTCTGCTTCAGAGCTCCGTGTGTTTGGGAAAAGTGCTTTATTTGTGATTTAAATAATGGTGCTGATGATTTTTAGAGACCCCCACAGGTGTATGATTTTACTGCTTTCATGGGAGCTCATCCTCTCTCTATGGGAGCTCAGCTCCCACTGGCTCCCATGTAATTCGAACCCTGGATAATATACTAAATATAGCGTAGACCTTGAAATTATTTATTATTTTTATGTTGGCCTTTTTTTTAGGCGGCTAAAACGCGTTCTGTTGTGTGCCCCTGTCTTTCGCATTACATTGCTTAGCTTCCGTGTTGGTACTCCTGTCTGCTTCTTCAAACTGGTGGCGTGCTGACTGCCACCTACTCACTAATACACTGACAGTACCTCATACAAATGCACTTCAACAGATCCAAACTATCCCTTTAACATAGCAGTCCTGACAGCTGACCAAATCTGAAGGATTCAATTTCCTCAGGCATCTGAGTTGAAGCAATCTTTCTGCCTCACCTTTCACATTATTAATCACCATTGGTGAGATTCCAGCCCTGACCAATGAGGGTGTGACCAGCATTAGCCACGGTAAAGTGCATCCTGCCCCTATAATGACTCATGTGCCCCATCAAGTAAAACCACTGCAAGATGACATGTTTACAAATCATTACCCAATCATTGTGTTAAAAAGCACAGATGTCGAACGAACTCCATTAACACACTGATCACTTAGTTCATCACTAGAACAGGAACCTCAGGGGGTCTCTATGAGGACTGGGACCACTGACTAAGCAAAAATGTCAATGATAAAACCCATCTAGAGCATAGATAAATTACCAAATCGGCCCGCAGGACACAGGCCCTATCATAGCCTCTGTGTAAAATTACTGCTGTTGATGTTTTTTTATTCAAAATGAAAGGGCTGAAAATCCCCCTAAAAATTGAAGGAATAACAAAAACTAACACTCAACTTACTTCGCCATAAAAGCTGATTCTGATACTTGATGTTGTCACAAGAAATTGTAAGAAAACGTTATGACCTCTTCAACAGAAGTGTAGATCCCATCTCAGTAAATGATCAATCTGCTGCAAGACGTCCTAAAACACTGTAGTTGTGAGTTGACCACCAAGTACAGCTGAGGATGAAAGGTATGTCATTAGCTTTGAAGGTCTTTGGTCATAAACCAAAGTATTGGAAAAAATTCAATTTTTGACCTGATGATGGAAAGTAAGGTCATCACCAGAGCCATACAAATTCATCCTCTAGGCATATCAAATATCTGAACCAAATGTTATGGTGATTCTTACAACAGTAGTCGAGACATTTCATTAAAAACAAAAAAAATGATCGTCAAAGGAAAGGTTCAAACACTCATGGTCCTATGTTTGCACAAAATCGTATGGCAGTCCGTCCAATAGTTACTGAGATATTTCAGTCTGGACCAAAGTGGACCATAGTGTTGCCGCAAGCTAAAAGAAAATCTAAATTAATAGATGCTGTGGTTTATAAAGGTTTTGGAACCTCTGGTCTTAGGGGTAGGAGTGCAACAAAAAAGTAAATGGTTGTTCCTGCCCCTGTTTCTGAACCAGTTGTAGAGCTAGACCAGAAGTGGGTAAAGTTCATACTAATGTGAGAATGTGCCAAACTGAAGCAATATAAGTCAAAACTGACACAATGTCTGCCTCTTCAACAAGCTGCTAACTAACCTTAAAGAAATAGATCAACAAGGTTTGGAGCAAGAGGACAGGATTAGGCCTGGCAAACTCGATTCCTTTTAAGGATTCGGGTTATTCTGGGTCACTCACTAAACTGATCCGGGTTGTGCGAGTCACTTGAGTCAGTATTGCTAAATCGCCAAGGAAACTCAGTCCTAGCCCATTGTCTCGAACCACTAACGTAGTAGAAAGTTCTGTGGCTTCACTCGGTGCAGACTCACTATTTTAGATCTCATTTATTCACGGGAAAGAAAGCATTTTGAGCCAGACTGTTTGTTTATTTATTGTCTTAACTTAGTGTAGCCTAAGCAATATATGCTTTCAATGTAGACATAGAAACAGGAACGGAGACATTTTGATATGCTACATCTATACACCAAACCTATAGCATATAAGCATGTTATTTCAGAAGTAAAAGAATGGCTTAGTGGTTATACCCTCCACTCACTCTTGTAAACAACATAAATGTGTAAGGGCCCCTGGAAATCCTGGACCACACTCTGGGAGCTTCTGATGTAGGCAACATCATCTATGTCTTGGTGGAATGCACACGCCATTCACACTTTGTTTTTCCCTGCTAGTGCCACAAACACACCACAATCCCATTTGATGTCTTCCTTCAGGAGAAGGGATAATTCAGCTGGTTTGAACCTAGCAGTGTTGGTCGAAGAGTTTTCCCTCTTGTCCTGTTCTACTTCCAGCTCACTTCAGCTGTGTTCATAATGGGAACTCAAGCTAGAATGTATTACTTTTCTCTGCATGCTCAAACATTCAATGCTGAATCTGGGAAATGAAATGCCACCACTGAAGCGGCACATTTTATGAAAAATGGATTTCCTTCAAATAGAAGCTAAAGCATGTTCTGGGTTGACCTTTGACTTTTGAGGCACTTCGCTCTATTCCACTCTTCTGATTGAACATCATTGTGTTCAAATCTTGAGAATAAGTACTTTGAAAAGCGAAACAAAAGAAATACTAAACGTATACTATAATGTAAGCTTCAAACGAGCTCCTAACTGTGTTCATTTCCACTCCTTCGCTATTTCCCTACTTCCTCAATGACACAATACTTAAAGTCCCCCTCCACTCAAAAATGTGTTTTTCTTATGTTTATGTCCCCTAAAAGTCTGGCCCTGACTATATTGAATTGTATTTGTGCAAAATGTATCACTAGACGGGGTTTTCACATCCCTCTTCTGAAGGTGGAGATGTCTGTGCACTTCTCTGAAATCTGAGCTTCAAATGTGTTCTGGGCAAGCTCGACTAGGTGCTTCATAAGCAAAAGCCAGCAAAGAAACCTGAAACCTTCATCGCGGAGCGGACTGACAAAAACACACTATGCACATTTGTCAGCCACTGCCAGTTACAAGCTTACAAGCCAACACACAAGATAACATATGCTAACTACACTTACCACTCTGTTACGTCTGCTAGTTGTCAATTTTACTACCTAACAGTCTCCTCATCTGAGTCTGGGCCTGACTGATGATGGGGTTCAGACATGACACCAAGGGGGTTGCACACGCAAGTGGCCATGTCGCGGGGCACCGCAAGACAGCCATCCCGCCTCTTCCTGTATGAACCGGGCGTGAGGCTCAAACATGATAAGCCATGGAAAATTCTCCAATGTTTCTAGTCAAGTAGCTGCAATGCCTCTGATGCCTTTGTCCCTGTTCCGCGTGGTTCTGGTTCTGTGATGTGTGGAGGAGAGAAACCTGGAACACCAATGACATTCATGGCCAACACAAACACAATGTTTTTTGTATAAATGTAAACTGTTTAAAGAGTCATGTTATACATCTAAAGCAGTATGACTGTAAAAGATGGGGAAAAACACTCACATACAATGTACAGGTGCAGGAATTTGTCTAGGGGAAGACATAGTCTCCCAGTGAAGTGTTGCTGGAGTCCTCGTTTTGTTCCTGATTGTCGTTCTTGTAAGGCACTAAGGCAACAAAAACACAGGTTACAACAGTTACGTGATAGTCATTCCTGGAAGGTGTTTTTTCCTAAAAGCTATTCAAGGTTATAGAAATCTAAGGGGAGCCTTTTTAATCTTGTTGTAGTCGGGGCTCATCTCACGAGGAGCGACGACAGAATGTAGTCCGGGTGAGCCTGTTCTTCATTTTTTAAACCTGCAGCAAGACAGCCAAAGCACTGCATTTGAACGAAATGTAGGATCTCACAACCGTCCTGACTCTTGCCACCTGATAGTCTGCAACTTCTCGCCGTCTGTTTATTCAGCAGTATATAAAACTTCAGATTAACTTATTAGAGTGCAGAACGCCACACAGCAACTTTTCGGCATGCACAAAGCAAAAATCAATCATAATCATTACAAAAAGTAAAGATCAAGCGCCTAACAGGATCTACGCGCGTTAGTTTACGTGGTTTGTTTTCCCCCACGGCATAAAGGATATGACGTTTTCGTGGGCGTTCCCAGTAATGTCGACCAAAGTCTATTGTTACTGTATTGATACTGCTTGGCCCTAGGCAAGGGAAAATGTAGTCTGGATCAATGACAGACTACATTTCCAGGATAATTGCCTTAATACCTCCCTCCCGTGAGTGTTACTGTTCTCAAACTGTTCGGGAAACAACAATGTAACAAAATCTGACAAAGATGGGTGTTAACGACCTTTTTAGCCTTTTAGAGCACTGCAGGAAATCTGTTTTTATCAGTGGTTCCCTGCCAACGCTGTTCCGTAGCGCAGAGCCCTTTAGCCAACTCCTCAGCCTTAACATCTGACATGCTCAGATGTTAAGGCTTGCTTCCTATTCTGAGCTTCTCCCTCCCTCGGACCACTGGCAAAGGTGGAGGGCTTGCCACGGTATTTAAATCCATCTTCCAGTGTCGGCTATCTGCATCTTTTACCTATTCTAGCGTTGAGCTGCAGCTTTTTGAGCTAAATGCCTCCCCTCCGATGCCGTTTGCGGTTGTATACCATCCACCGAAATCCAACAAGGATTTTCTGCAAGAGTTTGCTGATTTTATAGCGGGTATCATGTTGAAAGTATGACCACTTTTTAATTTGTGGTGATTTTAATGTACACATATGCTGTGAAGACAAACCAATGGTTAAAGACTAAAGAGTTTATTTCTAACCTAAACTGTCACAGGCCTCAGGTTTAACTCTTGTGTAAACCCCTGTAATTCTGCTCCTATCATACCTACATCTGACCTCTGTGATTCATTTCTTAAAGGTGCAATATGTAATACTGACAGCTAGTGTTCAAAATAGTTACTGCAGTACAAATTCAAAATACTGGAGAGAGACGTCTCCCCCCTCCTCCCCAGACTCGAAGTTCACGGAGGTTGCCAGGCTGAGACCGGAGCATCCGCAACAATGTTGCTAGACGCTTGTCTCACATAGCCAGACATTACTCCACAGAACAGTAGCTAACGTTAGATGCTGGCTATATTGACAGTCATAAAAGCCCGTGCTCACGTGGAGCTCTGTACACAACTGACAGACACACTTTTTCGGCTTAGAATTACCGTAGGAACTGCTAAAAACCCCACAACCTCGCCGTCCTCTCCACACGCCAGACAGACACACTTCCTCGGCTTAGAATTACGATATGGAACCGCTAAAAATACCACTACCTTGCCGTCCTTTTCCACCCGACTGAACACACTTTATTAGCTTAGAATTACGGCAACCGTAAACAGCCGTGGGTGCTTGCAATCAATGCTTTCATAACTTCACAACTTGACTACTGGGTTTAGTTTAGACCAGTCATCTATTCAACGCCTGCAGCTAGTCCAAAATGCTGCTGCCTGCCTCCTGACAGAAAAAAAGAGGGACCACGTTACACCTGTGTTGCGCTCCCTCTACTGGCACCTGTTCATTACAACAGTGGTTCTTTGCACATGTTAAACAAATGTTTACAACATGTTTGTTTTGTTTTTGTTTGGAGGCCACAGTTCGGAGACAAAAGGAATTTAAAGGGGATAATATATACAAAAGTATGTATGTATACAAAAGTCTGTATAAAAACTATATATTTTTGTTCTCGCTTAAAATTGTAGGCAGGCTACTTAGTAGGCCAAACCTCCGGGACCTCTTAACCTGGGACCCTTGCTGTCATCAGGTCAGCTGCTAGCTGCTAGCATCCTCATTTTTCCTGCCGCCACAGCATCACTATTTTATGAATGAAACATGGCGGAGAAACGTAAAAGTGCTGATAACTCCTCTGTATCAAAAAGAAAGTAAGGCTCTATCTCGAGAGTGACCTCAACTTCGGTTTCGGAGGGGGGGCTCAGCTTTTCTTAAACATAAGTAGGGGGGGGCGCCCAAAGGTTGGGAACCACTGCATTACAAGATTGATTTTGAAATCTTACTGTTAACTTTTAAATCTTAATAGTAGAAAATATTTTTCTTTGTGATATACTCTGTACTACAATTATTGTGTTATTGTTGTATTTTACCTTGTAAAGCACTTTGGTCAACCTCAGTTGTTTTAAATGTGCTATATCAATAAATTGACATTGAAGGTCCTCTTCATTACTCATATTTTGCAGCATGAGTATTCTGTAGCACATTACTGGTAAATGAAATAAGGCACATGCGTGTGACTGAAGGCGACTGACGTTGGGTGAACATACAGATGCTTCTTTTTATGTTTGTGTGTTTATTAATGTTACCTGTTGACTGTTGGAGCAGACGATGCAAGAACATTTTCTGTGTGACCAGACAAAGTCTTATCTTATCTCAAAGTTTTGAATGTTTTATTAAACATTTCAATCAGGAGAGACTTTGTTGCAGATATGCAAAGATGTATTGTACGAATGCATGCTATGACATATACAGTCTTTGGAGATTAGACTCCATCATTATGAAATGATATATATACAGTCATGTGAACAAATTAGGACACCCATGCTAAAGTTGACTAAAAAGAGGAATAAAAAAAATGATCTTTAAGAAATTGATCTTAATGCCTTAATTAAAAAAATGAGGAAAAAATCCAATCTTTAAGGATACCAATTTTCTTTGTGAATGAATAATGTATCATGAATAAATAAATGTTCTTCCTTAAAATACAGGGGGCATAAGTCAGTACACCCCTATGTTAAATTCCCATAAAGGCAGGCAGATTATTATTTTTAAAGGCCAGTTATTTCATGGATCCAGGATACTATGCATCCTGATAAAGTTCTCTTGACCTTTGGAATTAAAATAGCCCCCCCCACATCTTCACATACCCTTCACCATACCTAGAGATTGACATGGTTTTATTTCAGTTAGCCTAATAGCTGGGTTGATTTGCATTTGTTGTTTTGATTTTGGGACATCTGGGATCTGTCCCTTGGGGTGGGGGTGGGGGGGTACTGTCAGGATTTTGGGATTTTGTTCCGTCTTATTGTGCTAGTCTTGTTTTTCCTGTTATGTTCTGTTTCCTGTTTTATTTTGTAGTCTGTCTTGTCTCCCTTGTCTTGTCCAGCTTACTTCCTGTCTTTGTTTGTTTCTCGCCTTTTTGATTGTTTTGCCCCACCCTGATTTGTTCCACCTGTTGTATCACCTGTCCCTTGTTAGTGTTCATTACCTGGTGTATTTAGTTCCTGTTCTGTCTTTGTCGGATTATTGTACGTTCTGTTGCTTGTGATGTTTGCTTTGTGTTCTGTGTGTCCTGACAAGACTACAGACTCTGAAAACCGCCTTAACCACGGAGCACACAACTTCACACACTACACAATAAAAAAACACAAAGTTGTTGTACTTTACCAATAACCACATACAATAGCATAGGTGGGGCTTTATGCATGCTAACAATACTTTGCTAACACATGGAAACACTGGCGTCGACCGCTACACATGAATCCATCGACATCCATCCAAAGTCAATCTCATCTACAATGTATCCAGTTACAAGATGAACACCGATATAACTTTAACCGTTTGTACATACATGTTTGCAATTCAATTTTGCAGTCAACCAGTCATAAAAAACAAACACAACAAAGTAAAAACCATCGCAATCATTCAAACAACCAATCACATCCTGGAATGTATGTGTGGTGTAGCACACCTTACTCCGCAGCGCTGTGGCAATGCGAGACTAGACACATTTGTGTAGTTTTTTTTAAATATTGAACAAAACTATGAGAAGACATGCGTCTTGTGTTAACCTTACGTCGGCGTTTACATTGACGTTACACAGTCTGCAAATACTTTCAACTTCACCGTAAAAAAATGTAATCCATTACATTTTCTACAAAAAACGTACAGTATTTGCTAATGGAAATCAGTTGTATGAATGTACATGGTAGCAGTCAAATGCTATGCGGTTTGATTTTCAGTCACCACCTCATTCTTAAGTGGCCAAAGCTGTCAGTGTTATGATGCAATTGTTTTTTACTGCACCACATTCTTATGAAAATACCCTGAAATAAAGAGCTTTCCTTCACTGGGATATTGAAAGGCAACACATCAAAGCAGTGCGATGCACCGTAGGTGAGAGCACGCCTCAATAAATAATACAGCTATAAATTAAAATGCATAACCCACTCATCAGGACTCATTGGTGATTTAAAGCACTTCTCCAGGAAATAAAAAAAAATAGCCTAATTTCAGAATGGAGATCATTCCCAAATTGCTTGAAAGTGACAGTTTTATTTTGTGGCAGAACAAAGGTAAGATATCCTGAATCTTTTAATGTCTACTTTAAAGAAATTAAGCCCATCAAATATGAGGGTTTATTGATGCAGAACTTTTTTCCCTCTAAAGCAGTGCCTATTTGATCCAACATAAAGCAGATATCTTCCCCGCTGTGGTTTGGTTCACTTCTTATAGGGAATTTAACAAGTGTATTAAAACACATGAAACTCATCCTAACAGTTTTGGCCATGCTAATGCTGTAATCCAATTAGCAAAGTTACATTTGTAGATTATGTGCCACTCATTCTAGATTCCAAGTCATGTTAGTTACTACACACAGAATGAACGGAATTAAAAGATAAACATTCTCATAATATTATATATTAATATTTTGGCCCCACTAGTGTCACTCTATAAACACTGTGAGTAAAGACCTATTGTATACCGTCTTCAGATTCATACTTGTATTTCATGTTTCTACTAGAACATGTTTACATGCTTTAAAGGTCAATTCCGGCGCAAAATGAACCTAGGGGTTAATAACATATGTGTACAGAGTCGACCGTTCTCTGGAATATGTTTTCATGCTAATCAAATGTGTGTCTAGCTTGAAACAAGCTAGCGCAAACCACTGATTAGCTTATAATGCTAGTCTTCGGGGCAGAGGGTAAAGTAAAAAGAAAGCTTTCTATACCACTAACAAGGCTCAAAATAGCATCACACACATATGGTATTAACCCCTAGGTTCATTTTGCGCCGGAATTGTCCTTTTAATGTTCAAAAAACACAATTTTTCTCAAAATGCTCATGGCTGCTGCGCCTGTATTCACCCTCCGTCTGGGACGCTTTGTTGGAGCACCTGCCACTTTACGCTCCCCTCCCGAATGACAGAAAATACGGAAAAGCATAATAGGTCACAAAGAGAACACAATTTAGTGTTGTCTTTTGTGTTAATCTTCATGTTCCAAAAACAGTTTATTGATGCAGGGAGAGGGCCAGCAATTCGAACCGCCCCTTCCACTAGTCTGGCTACAGGCCTGCTTAAAACTAAATAAATGTTTTTTTTGGCCACTTGGGGACAACCGAACAAGCTGAAAACACAACATTGGACATACTATCGCCTTATAAAGTTTAAAGTCTAACATTATAGAAAACTGTTGCCTGCTTTTATATATGGCAGACAGTGCAACAATAACATTACTGTATTGGCTCAAATATAGTATGACATTGATTATAAGACAACCTCCTTTTCCAACATCTCTTTCTGGAAAAAGACTCTTTGAAGATAAGAAGCATGTTATCAGAATAGTCCTGTTGGGAAAGCACTGAGACACTATTAATCCAAAGATAAGACCCTCCTGATATCAAAGACTTGCCTTTTCTAGTAAAATATTAAGTCCTAGGTAAACCCTATAAACAGAAGTTTCACATTTGTGTAGCTCAAATAAAGTGCAGGTAATTCTTCATTCTGTTTACCAGTCACATACTCACATACTCTCCTCTCAAAATTGAATCTGTCTCAACTTTTCGCCACAAGCCGTTTTCAGCACCCTCCTGTGGCCCCCACTGCCTAAGGCCACGTTCGGACTAGATCAGGCGGTCTGGCGAAAAACGTCAGTCCTCACATTCATTTTTTGGGGGTAGTGGGTTTAGGCTAGAGCAGCATCCAGAAGTCTAGTAGTTACAAAGCCACATTTTCAGTCGTGTTTCTGGCCACCTGACTTATATAAATCACATTCACTCTCTTTTAGCTCTGTGTTTGGTCTTCAATAACTTAAAATATCTGGCTCTTTAGCTGCTAAATGCTCCACTGTGTAGCATTAGCTATCTAAGTTTGTCAGCCTGACAATTGGTGCCCACGCAGAAACCATGCTTGATGAGCGTGGAGTTTGCAGGCCGAAAAACAAAAAAACTATAAAGTTTTTAAAAATGCTGAAGGACTAAAAAGGAGCCGCAGAGGTGGCTGGTAATTATGTGAGTTTGTCACTCAAAACAGGTAGATACTAGATCGGACCCGATGGGCGTGTTGATGTCAATACATACAAGTCATACAGGCTTTAACACAATTAAACAGACCGTTATTTGGACCCTGCTACAACGCGACTGTGGTACCGTCCGTCCTTGAAGCCGGGGACTGATTGTAACGGAGTAAAGCATCACGTTTTACTGTGAAATAGCAAAACCCTCTGGGGTCGAGCAGGATTAGAATCAATTTGTCATGTATTTAGATTAATAGCTTCCCAAGTTTTTATCACACAAGCATGACTAAAATATTGACAGAAACGTTTTATTTCACACTTTCTAAGATGTCAGCTGCCAAATAAGGTTATTTTTCAATTACGTGAATTAGATTAAACAAAACGTTTAATATAATTCAGTCACAGCAGAGTTGATACCACTAAGTACACCAACCCCACTATTCACATGGATGATAAAAGCTTTCAATCTATCAGTTTCAATTGGTCAACTTTGAGTTTGTGAAAAGCGCTACATAAATTCAATTTATTATTATTATTATTATTATTATTATTATCTTGTGGAGAAGGGCAGTGAGAACTCCCGGAGTAAACACAACAAAATGTCCTGCAGGTTGAAGCATAATTCATTGTTTTGAGTTAAACGTTTATTGGAAGCTGGCATGCCGGTATAACGTACAGCTCATCAAAACCTGAGGACTGTGACACTGTTGACGAGCGACCCCATCCAGCTAAAGACCAGCTCACGGTCTGACCCACCACTGCTGCAGCGCCGCTCTTTTTTTACGGCATGCATTTTCTTCTTCTTTTATCATTGCTTGCTTTTTTTTTACAGACAGTGTAGAATAAAATGTAGCATTCTCATAGCTATTTTTTATGTGCACCTCCTCTTGTTCAACAGTAAATACATATTCAACTGCTGTATAATTGGTTATGATTTATTCAGCCATACCTTGTTGTGCATACAAAGTTGTTATTCTACTTCTATTTAGTTCTGATATTCTGTCATAGTCAAATAAATGCAACAAAATTACTTTAGTCTTTGTCTAATGTCTATACACTGGCATTCTCGATTGAAAGAGTGTGTATGTGTGTGTGTGGGGGTACACCTGTGAATAACCCTTTTGCATATTCAGTGGAAAGAGCGTTACCACACACATTTCCATCTCTTGGTTACAAAACAAAAGGACATACATTTTTTGGATTGCAAATTAGTTTTAGAAACAATGGAGCAGATGAAGTTGGTTGTGCTTGTTACATAACTAAGACTTTACACAATCACCTGATCAAAACGCTTCGTCACAATGGGTAAGGTAATGTTTTTTCACAAATTCCTTCTAAAACTACTTTCTACAACTGATTTATTAACCAGTTATAAAAAAATAAATAAAGTACAATCATGAAATTATCTAATTAGATAGTATTGTAGGTGCACTTGTGCTGAATACAAACCAGTGATGGTATTTTAAAAATACAGCTTAGATTTGTTCAAATTGACAATATCACAATATCAGAGTATGCCAAATTTATCCGTGTCTGAAAACACCATCGGACCCAAGACGATTAAAGCTTCCGAACCAAAAACGACACAACTGGACATGTTCCAGCAGGAATGTGATCTGAAATTGAGGAGAAATGATCAAGATCAGCAACCAGGATTACAGGTTTCCCTGACTTTAGCATGTAGCTACATGTAGCAGTGTATGTAAAATGTAAACACGGCAGTATGTCTAAAGAATATTGATCGGGGCAGCTTTATTGTTGTTGTTGCTCCTCACACAGGTTGCATTACAAGTGTTTGTCACCATAGATAGCCTACCCGTAACCAAAATACCAACGTTTTGCTTACCTTGGCTTCTAAGAACAGAACAGCAGCAGAGACGTTCAAACAGATAATGAAAACAATGTAGCTTGAATTGCAACACATTTATTGTTGTCATATTTAATTGTTGTCAGAAAAAAGTGCTCTGATTGTGACTTTGAATCAGTTTCGATATTTTTCTCACCACAATAGTCCAACTGACAAGTTTTTGTTAAAGGCACTCTTTGCTTTAAAGTGATTCTTTTCCAATGTTCTTCAAGATCAATACCAACAGGCGCACGCACGCACGCACGCACACACACACACAAACACAAACACATTTTCAGATGTATTCAAAGAGGGAGAAGGCTGTTTGATAATGGTGCACTGGGGAGCAGCATGAGACAAATGAAATGAAAACAGTGAAAGGCATGCAGTTTCTTTGCCTGTGTTGCTCGCAATAGGCCGAGGTATATGCAACATATTGAGACACCTGCTGAGTCAGTGCTGGAGGGTGGTGGGTCATACATTATGGAATGAGACCTTGAAGCACAGTGTGACACATTTGAAAACACTACGCCCAACGGCAGATGAGGCAGGGGGAGTGCATACTGATGACATGAACACTGTGTCAATGACATGTACAACAAGCTGACGATGCCTTTGGATTGCTCCAACTAGACGTCCCATCACCTCAGAGTACAAAACTACACAAAGGCGTCTCGCAAAAGAATGTATTACATTTAGTTATTTCCCCTGAAAGATGTTATTATTTGAACGTCATGTGCCATTATGCAAATAGTTTTTCCAGTGGGAAATACTACTGAACTGCTAAGTTATACACTAAACGCACAATACAGTAGTGTATGTTCATGTTCATTAGAGCTCATACATTGTCATAATTTAGCCTACTGAATTACAACATCTAACAAACCAATCCAATTGTGTTCTCAATATGCAAATGGTTTGTGTGACTGTGTGTGAGTGTGTGTCTAGTTGTCCTGATTGAGTTCAGGAGGATAATTGCCGACTTGGGCGGGTCGTCAGCTAATGTAGCTAACCTGGTCAGCCTGGGCTCTATTGGCTATATAGCTGGCTTATTGGCTCACTAGGTCATACATTTATCCAGCGTGCACTTAACTAAAATGTCTTCATACCTCCCACATCCATGCATTGTTTCCTTTGATGACAGCTCTAATTTCCAAAATATATTGTTTTATTGACCTATGTTTGGTTTCTGTTTTATCCCTTACACCCCCTTTGTCATTCTTACTGAGCCTGTTTGTGACACTGTGTGTGTCTGCTTCAATTCTAAGGTCAAATATGCCTTTCTGTGAGTCAAAGATGCAATTATCCCTTTATAACTGAGCATGCTGACCGGCACAATTTTTCCTTTGTGCCAGATTTTAAAGTCTGTCCTACAGACCTTGCAAAATACATGATTTTTTTTTTTAACTCTGCCAAGAAGATTCTTTAAAGGGGTGATAGAATGCAAAACCGATTTTACCATGTCATAGTTGAATAACGACAGTTCGGTGGGTAAATAGGACATACATAGAAGCTCAAAATCCCATTGATACCCCTTTACTATGCAAATCTCACATTTTGAAACTGCCGCTAAAAACGAACGAATCTCAACAAAGCTAAAAATTGACGTCAACATCTCAACTCCAAGTCTTTGTCACGCCCCAACATTTGCATAGGCTACACCACTGACCTGAGGTCAGCTTAGTCTTCTGAATCTAGCTAGGTCATGCAGATCTCCAGAGGTCCGCTATTTAATTTCTAAATTCATTCTGAGACTTTTTTATGCGAGAAATCAACTATGTAGAGGTCAAATATGGGCCTTTTTACGAAAATTGATGGCTAATTGCAAATGTTGTCCGACTGTGTGTCACAGTTCAGCAGGAGCTCAGCAGTTAATATCATTCCCAGGGGATCCATGCAGAGCCGGTTCAGGACTTGGTTGTTAGACCAAAGCCATCCGCCAGGAGTGTATGCAAATCAACACTCTATCAAGCATACACAGGTAATGTTACTACTGTAACTAATATCATACTGTTGGCTGCCATATAATACATAATTGTATCTTGCCACTTTTATACGTAGATTATGTAGCAAATATAACACTGCAGTGAGCAATTCTCCAGAAAGCCAATTGAAAACCAAAACAAGCTGCAAGAGATGTCTGGATAATTTAACTTACTGTTTTTAATTTTACGTTTCAGGATCCCTCCCTAACCCGCAAGTCTTGTCTCTTGGGAAAGGACTGAAAAACCTCAGGCCGCAACCACTAATATCCTCAGTGCTGCATGGCTTGTCTCAACTCTCCATGGCCGACTCCAGGTTCGGACCTGTGCCGCGAGGTTCACCCCTGTCCTACCACTGTCCTGTGGTCGAACGTGGAAATTATGACCAACACCCAGATGCACCAACATTCCATAAACTGCCTTTAGAGGGGTCAACATTTCCCACTACTTTTCCAAACTTTGACCCAAACTCTCAATAGTTTCTCCATTTGGACAGCTTAACTGTGACACACGAGATGGCAGCTGAGAGAGAGGAGCAGACACGTGAGCAGTCTGAGTGCCCATTATGGCAAGCTTTACGCAAGCCTAGAGTGACAGCTAGTAGGTTCTATGAGGTTAGCCATGTGAAAGGTCCGTCTCCTGGTCAGACCCTGGCAGGGCGGATACTTAAGGGAGTACGCTAAACACCCGCCATGAAAAGGGGCCTTGAACGCGAGCCACAGGTGCTCGTGTTCATTCAAAACATTTCATTGTAAATGTTTCACGTTGTGGATTTGTTATTCATCCCGATGCTCCTCACCTGCAAAGGTATATGATGGCAGGTACACCCTGTGACTATACAAATCACAACATGTAAATAGGAACATGTTTGCATGTCGTAGTTGGAACCAGTTACCTGCATGATCTGTGCTAGGCTAAGCTAATGCTGGGGGCGTCAGACAGCGTTACAGCACGCACGGAGATGAGAAGGGTATCTATCGACTTGGTAAATAAGCTAAAGTCCCAATAAGTTGGCGTGTTCCTTTAAACCATAGGTAGCACATCCTGTCAGGTAGGAAATGAGAAGAGAAATCAGAATGCCCTACTACCCATTATATTGGGTAGCACATCCTGATAGACATTTCTTACCTGACAGGGTGTGCTATCTATGGTTTAAGCACAATATAATGAGCAGTAGGGCATTCTGATAGACATTTCCTACCTAACAGGATGTGCTACCTATGGTTTAAGCACAGTATGGGGTACTGGTAGGTCATCATGAGGAGGTAGGCCAACATTTCAGAACACCGGCAAACACTGACATACCTGGTTTAGGAGCAGAACCGTAATCATGTTCTGTCATCACCACCGAAGCTGCGAGCTCCTCCATCGCCTCTTCCTCACATAGCAGGGACTGCTCCAGAGGAAGGGCTGGGCAAACGTCATGGCCTAAGCGAGTTGATGCTCTTTTATAAGCGGACTCCCTTCTTGGCAGTCCCCAGTTGTTCCACTGGAAAAGGGAGGGCACAGACCCGATTTTCAGACGCTTGATGCGAACCCGGTTGGTAAAGTTAGCCACCTCAGCTAACGCTAGCCTGCTAGCACTACCTGTAACGTTAGTGTAGTCTGATTCACTAAAGTGCCGGCTACAAACAAACGTGCTACCTTGTTTTATTTTTAAGTTTGGCCCTTCATCACGGCGAACCGCTTTAATCCACTTCTTCCTTAGACTCAATTTGCTCGATGGTGTTTTTTGCCCCAACGGCTCCTTCCAGGCAGCGCTGCGACCGCTGCCTCCAAGGCACCTAACCATAACCATAACCAGTGCCTAATCCTAGTGCCTTCCAGGCAGCGCTGGCTGGAAGGAGCCGTTGGGGGCAAAAAACACAGATAAACACTCAATTCAGTCGGGAATCCATGAAAACTAGTGCTGTCAGTTAAATGCGTTATTAACAGCGTTAACGCAAACCCATTTTAACGCCGTAAATTTTTTTATTGCGAAATTAACGTTCTTTTTGGCCTAGCAAACGTTGTAGTTTTTTCACATGCTGTTGCAACAACTAGTAACGTTAAAAACTACAACACCACACCGGATCTAGCTAGACCGGAAACAAAACAACAGACACACTTGTTTTGGCTTGCGAGCCGGCCAAAGAGTAGTACATACCTGCAAACTAGTCGCCGAGACCCGGTGCTAATACGGCACCGGTGCCTTAACGACCGTTATCTACCGATTAGCAACGCGGATTTCGGTGCCTTATTTAGGTGCCACTTAAATGCCTGCGCTTCTCTCTGATGCTCTGAAAACGGACGTTAGAGGGAACTGAAACATCGCCGCACGGGACGCTAGTCAACACTACACCTAGCAGCAGCTAACGTTAACCTACTGTTAGCTAGCAGCTGGAGTAAACACGGTTAAAATGCTGACAGCTAAACGGTGTAAAGTGTCTGTATTTCACTGTAGAGGATTCTAACACCAGACTGTAGCTGCTGTTGTCAGCCTCGCCTCGCCAGCCTCGTGGTGCATTCAAAGTTATTGTAAAATATCCCTTTCCCATCCAGTGGTTGTTTTTGCCGTTTTGTGCTCCTTTTTTTTTTTAGATCAACTTTTTATTGTTTTATATTTTTGAACATACAGAACACACAAATACAATTGAACAAGGTGCTCGTTTTTTAAATATATATATATCTTTCGGTTCAGGCACCGTTTTAAAAGTATTGTTGTATCATGTTGATAAGAGCATTAAAATGAGAAAAAATAATGGGACAAAAAGAAATCAAGGGACAGTTAGAATAGAGAAAAATGTGTGATTAATTGCGATGAATTGCGAGTTAACTGACATTAATGCGATTAATCGCAATTAAATATTTTAATTGTTTGACAGCACTAATGAAAACTTAAGTAGGGCTGGCGTTGTTTGTTCGATTTACAAAGTGGACATGCACAAAGTTGACAAATCCTGCCCATGAAACCCGGAAGCGTGATAATCCCCTATAGACAGACGGTGGCGGAATGCCCCGACACTTAAATTCAACTAAAATGTAACAGTGAACAATCAACGTTGAGAAAAAAGATCCATATTTTGCCGTAATCCAATGACACGGGAAAAAAAAGTAATCCACAGCGATCAGTAGATACACAAAAAGGGTCACGGTGTATCCACCAAGGCATATACGAGCGTCACATTCACCAGCCAGCTCCCAAACAGGTGAACGAGGCCTCTCCACTTCGCCATTTAAACAAAGTGGAATAAACGTATAAAAGTCTAAATCTACACAAAACGCGCAATCAATTAGTAAGCTGACATCACATTATATTATATTATTATATACATGGCATTTAGTTGGCACGGCAAGATGTCCAGACTAGTGCAACAGTTATTTTCGTTTTTTGCGTCCTGCTGCTCCCATCGTCAGCCAGGTAATATTTTTTTTTACTAAAGCAGTATATAAAATCAGATGTATTACCTACTACCATTTAGTTGTTTTGTGTTATTTAAGATATTTATAAAATATCTGGTCATGCCAGATGTAATTATTCCACTCATTTTTGAAACAATGCAATTACCCGTTTCAGCCATCCATTTTTCCATCCCATAAATACCAAACAGTCCCTTAACATATTTAGCAACAGCTATTTTTAGTTTGGCGCCCATGTTACCCAATCTGTCCGGCCTAGCAGCGTAGCATAGACCACAGTGCAGCCGGATACAATAAACACATATCAAAATAAAACGCCTAGGTTCATGGGGATTTTTCTGCTTAAAAAGTAAAAAATTTGCTCTTTAAATTTTATGCAATCCAACTTTGTTAGGTATGAATGTTAAAAATAATTATTTTGCACAAAATAGAGAAGACAATAATGTGTCTTTTGATACTTTAGCTGAAGTGCTATGTTGAGCTAACCTTGAGATTAAGCCAACATTAGGACACGTCAGTTTGGGGCAAGTTGTCTCAATGACTTTGGGGCAAGTTGTCACATGTGACCAGCCAGCAAAGGACAAAAACAACGCAAATAAGCTATTCTTACTGACACGCCAGTGAAGCAGCAACTAGAAATAGAAAAGAATAAGGCACAATCTTGCAAAAAGTTGTTTCAAAAGTAAGGAAAGCAAGGGGGGGTAGTCAAAATCTGGAAATACGAAGAACAAGGCAGCTAAAAGAAGAAAAATTATACAAAAGTCATAATCAGATGATGAAGAGTGCTTCTGCCTCATCTGTGTGGTGTTATTTGCAAACAGTCGTCCAAAAGAGACCTGGGTTAAATGTGTAAAATGCAACAAATGGGCCCATGATGCTTGCACCTTAGGCCAGGCAATTTATGTGTGCCAGAATTGTGACTCTGAAGATGAGTCTGATTAGTCAAATACAGGGCATCTGTTTAGTTCAGAGGTTAAACGTGTTAAGTTAAGCAAGTTATCTGCAGCATTCCCTGCAGTTATCATGAATCTATGTGCAAGCCAGAGAAAGAGTTTAAAGTTCAAAGTAAAGTGGTCTTGCCACTTAATGTGTTTTGATTGAAAATGATTGAAATGTGTATTGCTTTTCCAGATTCTCTAGGCATGAATGTTTATATTTCCAGTTCTGGAAATCAATATTCACAAATTAGTTGTGTTCTTATTTTTAGATGATCTAGTGTGACAACTTAACCCGCCGATGGGGAAAATTGTCTATTCAAAAGTCTACAACTCCGTAATGAGATAATATACAGTCAGGTCCATAAATATTGGGACATCGACACAATTCTAATCTTTTTGGCTCTATACACCACCACAATGGAGTTGAAATGAAACGAACAAGATGTGCTTTAACTGCAGACTTTCAGCTTTAATTTGAGGGTATTTACATCCAAATCAGGTGAACGGTGTAGGAATTACAACAGTTTGTATATGTGCCTCCCACTTTTTAAGGGACCAAAAGTAATGGGACAGATTAACAATCATAAATCAAACTTTCACTTTTTAATACTTGGTTGCAAATCCTTTGCATTCAATTCCAGCCTGAAATCTGGAACGCATAGACATCACCAGACGCTGGGTTTCATCCCTGGTGATGCTCTGCCAGGCCTCTACTGCAACTGTCTTCAGTTCCTGCTTGTTCTTGGGGCATTTTCCCTTCAGTTTTGTCTTCAGCAAGTGAAATGCATGCTCAGTCGGATTCAGGTCAGGTGATTGACTTGGCCATTGCATAACATTCCACTTCTTTCCCTTAAAAAAACTCTTTGGTTGCTTTCGCAGTATGCTTCAGGGTCATTGTCCATCTGCACTGTGAAGCGCCGTCCAATGAGTTCTGAAGCATTTGGCTGAATATGAGCAGATAATATTGCCCGAAACACTTCATAATTCATCCTGCTGCTTTTGTCAGCAGTCACATCATCAATAAATACAAGAGAACCAGTTCCATTGGCAGCCATACATGCCCACGCCATGACACTACTACCACCACCATACTTCACTGATGAGGTGGTATGCTTTGGATCATGAGCAGTTCCTTTCCTTCTCCATACTCTTCTCTTCCCATCACTCTGGTACAAGTTGATCTTTGTCTCATCTGTCCATAGGATGTTGTTCCAGAAATGTGAAGGCTTTTTTAGACATTGTTTGGCAAACTCTAATCCAGCCTTCCTGTTTTTGAGGCTCACCAATGGTTTACATCTTGTAGTGAACCCTCTGTATTCACTCTGGTGAAGTCTTCTCTTGATTGTTGACTTTGACACACATACACCTACCTCCTGGAGAGTGTTCTTGATCCGGCCAACTGTTGTGAAGGGTATTTTCTTCACCAGGGAAAGTATTCTTCGGTCATCCACCACAGTTGTTTTCCGTGGTCTTCCGGGTCTTTTGGTGTTGCTGAGCTCACCGATGCGTTCTTTCTTTTTAAGAATGTTCCAAACAGTTGATTTGGCCACACCTAATGTTTTTGCTATCTCTCTGATGGGTTTGTTTAGATTTTTCAGCCTAATGATGGCTTGCTTCACTGATAGTGACAGCTCTTTGGATCTCATATTGAGAGTTGACAGCAACAGATTCCAAATGCAAATAGCACACTTGAAATGAACTCTGGACCTTTTATCTGCTCCTTGTAAATGGGATAATGAGGGAATAACACACACCTGGCCATGGAACAGCTGAGCAGCCAATTGTCCCATTACTTTTGGTCCCTTAAAAAGTGGGAGGCACATATACAAACTGTTGTAATTCCTACACCGTTCACCTGATTTGGATGTAAATACCCTCAAATTAAAGCTGAAAGTCTGCAGTTAAAGCACATCTTGTTCGTTTCATTTCAACTCCATTGTGGTGGTGTATAGAGCCAAAAAGATTAGAATTGTGTCGATGTCCCAATATTTATGGACCTGACTGTATGAAAATATTATGAATACAACATATGTTCCCAAAACTTCCTTCTTTCATTTGGTATGACACTTATACCATTGTGATGTATGGTGCTCAGTAAATGTTAGACAGTGTGAAAAGTGTGACAACATACCCCGGTCTCCCCTATAGAGCTGCTGAAAGAATGAAGCTAGAATCTGGAGTAGATATGTTAAGTAGTAAACTATTATTTTAGGCATACAATTATGCTTTGTCAAAGATGCATTGTGATCCCAGCCAAAACCAGGAAGACATTACGTGATTTTAAGACCGATTATTACCCTAATTTTGTGTAAAATAGAGCATGTGATCTTGTAGTGTGTTGGGCTTTAGGATTCAATAGTTACCACCAACTTAGCCCCAGTCCATCCAGTCGTCTTTTTTTTGCCTTTGACTGTATGTGAATTATGTGATGCCCTAATTCAGTTTCTAATTGACTGAGGAGACAAAAGCTAAAAACATGGAAGAGGTATACAGTAGTACTGCAATATAACAACATTAGCAAGAACCTCATCTTGTATCCAGTATACCAAGAGGGTTCCACTCAAATTATTACACCAGCAGATAACTGTTACAAGATTTCACAGTTGATTTGACACAAGTAAGGCTCACGCTTCCACTGTAATTAACTCAGCCATCAAAAGTCTCATTTTACAACAGAAAAATGAAGTGTTGCTTTCCTTTCAGCAGAACAATTCACAGAGAATATACACAAAAACAAGATACAATTGTCATCTTTTACAGTGAGAGGAATGTCAAATGAGCATAACAACAAAGAGGTGAGATGAAAATAGGCAATGGAGATAAATAAAAAGGCAGCAGCAGGTGGAGGTGGGGAGGAGAGAGGGATATAAATAAGGTGAATGGAAAGTGTGAGAAGAGGAGAGAGTGGATTGATTGTTGCCCTGCAGCTCAGGAAACAATCATGGAGCAGCAGCGTTCATGACCTCCTGCAGAAAGCTTTATTACTCAGTGTTATCTGCTGTTCAGAGGACCTCCCCATGCTGCTGTTGCTGCTAAAGCCGCTCTGTACATTTCTACAGACCATAGTCTGCTGAAATGTAGTGCAACTTTAAACGCATCGGTAAATGGAAGTTACATTTACAGTTAGGGGTTAAAGGTTTCGAAAGAGGCATTTTTTTACTGATGTTAGTTACAACACGATCTCACGGCAGTTCGTGAAATTGTCACGTTATTTTTAATCTATCGATTCGTGTACACGGACACGTTCATCTCGTTTTTTTCGTGGAGGTCAGCACGAAATGGGAAGCATCAAGACCGGGAAAGGAAACCTCACACGTGGGGGACCGCGGAATCGGGGGGACGCCGTGGTCTCTCTGGGACGTGCGACAACAACGGGACAGTTGTCTTTAGGAAAGGAACGTCACACGCGGGAGATGACCGCGGTCTCTGGGAGACGCACAACAACAACGGGACGGTTGTGTTTAGGAAAAGAACAACGGGGCAATGAAGAACTACGGGGAAATGATTCGTCACACGCGGGACAAAATCCCCGGTCTCCGGGGTGAAAGTCCTGTGTTGTTTGACCCATCCACCGCCCCAACCAACCTCCCTGCGTGGATTTTCGGCTTTTCATACTACTCACTACCGTAGTCGTGCTGTGACCACGAAACATGCTTCCCATTGAAATACATTAGTTTAAAATTTGTGCTCACCACCACAAAAAAAAGAGAGTGAGACTGGGTTGTTAGTTACAACCGCAGAATGGATTGAGATGACATTTTACACAGATATTTATAAATTATGTGTGTTGTCGCAGTGTGTACTTTCGTCCATAGCAATCCTTTTTAATAGTAAATGCTGTGAACACATTTCTTGTAAATCTTTACAATCATCCACATTTTCTTCAAAACTTGCCATCATCAGCGTGTAGCTTGCTAATTTGAAGTTTGTTGTTGTTTTCCGAAGCGAACCAAGTTTGATAATGACGACACACAGAGAGTGGAAGGTGAGGGACATCTGGGCGTAAGGCAATTATCCTGGAAATGTACTTCCATTGTTCCAGACTACACAGGGATTGAACCTGACAATATGGACTGGTGATAAATGTTCTGACAGCTAATGACAGCCTACCATTCACTAGAAGACTAAAGAAATACTTTGTCATAATATTACTGACTTTTTAGTCACTGACTATAAGATTTTGCAATGGTCACAATTTTCTTTTTTATTGACCAAGCTAGCTGGCCATCGCTAGCGTTAGCTTGTAACAGGGAGAGATTAAGTTCGCCGATTTTCTGTTCTGCTGTACATGAGGTACATGTTTATATGCCGGTAAAACTTTGTTGGATGACTCGCTTCAGGAGGGTTGAAAATTGGTAACGTTCCTTATTTAGCGTTTAGCGCAGCGCAGTGCCATTGCAATCATAAACAACACTGGCTCTAGCTAGTTTGCTGCTTCCTGTTTGGTGCTGGAGGGAGCGCACCCATTGGTTGTTGACAATGTTCACGTTATTTAACTTCACTACCCAGACTAAAACTCGGACTGAGTTTTATGATCACCTTACACCAAACCACTGAGACGACGGGAGCACACTCCAACACTAGCAAGACTCATGATTTCATTCTGATTTCGGAAATTTGTCTGCGACAGTGGAATCGCTTGAAAAGTCGTTTGGTGTAAAGTCGGCATAAGTTAAGTGGATGTTAGTAGAGTTAAGTGACAGGCTGTGGGGGGAAAAAACTACCAGTGGGGAGATGCTGAAACAGGTTGTGTCCAGGGTGTAATGGGTTTGTAGTGATGCTTCCTGCCTGTTTCCTGACTATGGAGGAGTATAAGGGGGCAGGTTGGCGCCAATGATTTTCTCTGCAGTCCCATGCGGCCTGTTCCTATCCTGTTTGATGGTTGATCCAAACCACCATTAACTGGACTACATTTTTACAGTTTCATTCCTCTATACACTGTACTGCACTTTATATAGATGGATGATAATTAACTCTCTCTCTTATTTAATAATTTAGCCTTGAATTAGCCGCAGCCGAAAGCCTTTGGCTACGGTAAGCAGAACCTTCACCGAAGGGCCATGCACACCCATCTGCATTTGTAGAACAGCCAATAGAAACTCTCTCTCTCTCTCTGGAATGACCTGTGATTGGCCAACATCTCTCTAGTTTTCTCTTAGACTACTTGATTACAATATGTTGAAAAATGTAATGAATACTTGTCCAACGGCGCAAAAAATAAATTGCATACCCCAGCTTTAAGGTTTAGTTATGTTTGTTCACAAAAAGTTCCTCGCTTAGGAATGTGTTCATGTTAAATTAAACGTACAATATGAAACTTTCTGCCGCTAGGGGTCTCTCAACCAAAACAATGGATTGTAAACACAGACGTTTGATGACATAGGGAAGTTGCGTGGAATTATGGGAGTTTTTATTGCTAAACACTCGTTGATTAGAATGCATTTGTTCACGGACCAGTTTACCCATTCAAGTTTATTCACGTTACGTTTAGTAATGTTTATTCATGTCATGCTAATAAAATAGCTGCAGTTTCCCCAACATAATTACGTTTTTCTTGATTCAATCTGTATTGGTAGCTGGCTGACCAGTTAGCTAGTGAGCCAGCAAGCTAACATTAGCGGCTAACGTTAGCAGGTTTTACCACACTATCACAGTATATTTCACATGCCAATGTCACCTTTTGGATTTTACTGGGCAGACGGGGTTTGTTGTAACGCTAGCTAGCTACTCAACGAGGCTGAGAGATTGGTGTGGGAGGGGATTGCAGGGGGAATCTCCGCGATGATGTTCGATGCCTGTTGTGCAGCAGCAGAACATCTCCCAGCTGCCCCATCTCCCCCTTCACTTTTCTGTTATCTTAACTATTCGTTTTGGTGCTTAACCCACCTGTTGTTGGGTTAATTTAGATAGCTAACTGTAAAGACAGCTAAACGCGAAGGGGGGAGAAATTCGGCAGGGAGGAGATTTTCGGAAACAAACACCGTTAACGTTTACGGAGACGTAGCTAGCTAGCTAGCTAACATTATGGATGGCCGATGTTGTGACTAGGATGTCTGGGCTAGCAGATGAGGTGGCCAAGTGGTTAAGGTGATGTCTGGGTCTGATATTCTCTGTTTCCTGACGGCACCAGCTGGGACTAACGGTAACTAGCTATTGCTACATGTCCCAGCTGTGTTGTCAGCTATCATCCCGAATGATGTCTCTTTGTGCTGGGGGAGTGAGGCAGGCAGACCGGAGTGTGCTAGCTGGCTAAATTAGCATTAGATTAATCGTCTATCTAGCTATACAGCTAACGTTAACGTTACTAGGGAACTTATTCGTGGGTTAGCGCAGTGCTGCTTTTATCCATGGTCAGAACAATCATGCTACTAATAACTTTATGAGCGTGATGAACGATGTTGTAACCCTATGATGTTATCCACCAAGCATTAGCTAGCATGAATGTTAGCTACTTGTCAACCAGCACATACATTGTAGTAACATTAAGCTGGATTAATATTGATATGTATCAATAAATAAGGTTTCTGCTGTATTATTATATTATATATATATATATATATATATATATATATATATTATATTATAATATTATTATTATTGTGTTGCAAAGTGGCATGTAGTTAATCACAAAATGATGCATTTTGGCAGAAAAAGCAGTGTTACCAGTATTTTTTTCTGTGACATTGTATGATTTACAATTACTCAAACGTAGCATCTGGGTGCCGTTGTTTTGCCGGAAGTAACGAGTAACTAGAGGGTGAAAGGTTATATGACGCCACTGACGGGTGACTAAATGAAACGTGACGTGTCTGAAAATAAAATAACAGATTTCTCTGCGTTTGCCATTTGATGGAAACATTTGGGATAGTGTAACTACACAACTCAAAAAAATATATAGTATGGTCCTTTTTACATTTGCAGTATTTACGCACAGTATATGTAATTTGCTGCCGCAAAAAAAAACAAAAGTTCCAACCAGTTACAGACCAAATAAAGTTTTATTTCAGTCAATTGAATTATTTTTAATTACCATATTGTTTGCAGTTAATTATTTTTAATTACCATATTGTTTGCATTTTTCTATACAGGTATAACGTGGAATAACCTGCCGCTTTCCCTCAAAATTGTAAATACCAGAGGGGCTTTTAGACATCAGGTTAAGGCATTTTTTATGGAATAGATTAACCGATCTTTTTAATTAGATTAGACCGATTATTTTATGTGATCTGTGATTTTCTGATTTTAGAATGCTCTTGAACCTTGGATGATTTGTGTTAAATGTTATTGTCTTTGTCCTGCAATAGGTCTTTGTCATGTGTTAAATGTTCTAACACCAAGGACCATGTTAGAAATAAGTGTTCACACTTTAACATGTTATACTTTGGATTATGTTGTCTGTCAAATCCAAAATAAATCAAATCAAATAAAAAAAAATTGATTTTGTTATACATATATACACTTCGCTGTTGACATTTGTTTTGACACTTGTTTTCCAACACATTGAGGCTGATGTCAGCCTGTAAAAATAATTGGAAATCCACCAACTAGTGTTATCTATTGCTGCCTTGCATGATTTTACTTATAGTAAAATTAATGAATACTTCAAAGGTTATCTGTGGTTTGACCTTAAGCATAACTCATTAAGATGTTATGTAAGAGTTCTAAGAGGTCTACAGGCTTTAGATTAAGTTTTATGGACATTATTTAATACTTTATTTGGTAATGTGTAGGAATGTAGATCTTTTAAGACATGTTTATGTTGAAATATTCAAAGAAGTTTCCCTGTGGTGGGGAAGCAAGGGACCGAGCAGCCCACTGCATGCTTTCATGCTAGACTGGTTACACCGAACAAAGTTGTCACCCATTTGCCAATACCGATGTGGCTTCCTACGATGTGACAAGAGTATGTTTATGAAACATTAAGTTGTTAAATTTGACCAATTAAGTTGTGGGCTGGCTGGCTGGCTGGCTAGTTAGATGGCTTGCTTGCTTGCTAGGGGGCTCAGTTCTCAGTGTAGCCCCAATCACAGTGGAGAGGGAGAGAGGAATTAAAGGTACTTTACTGTCACATACAGTGGTGTGAAAAAAGTGTTTGCCCCCTTCCTCATTTCCTGTTCCTTTGCATGTTTGTCACACTTAAGTGTTTGAACATCAAACCAATTTAAACAATAGTCAAGGACAACACAAGTAAACACAAAATGCAATTTGTAAATGAAGGTGTTAATTATTAAAGGTGAAAAAAAATCCAAACCATCATGGCCCTGTGTGAAAAAAGTGATTGCCCCCTAAACCTAATAACTGGTTGGGCCACCCTTAGCAGCAACAACTGCAACCAAGCGTTTGCGATAACGTGCAATGAGGCTTTTACAGCGTCCTGGAGGAATTTTGGCCCACTCATCTTTGCAGAATTGTCCTAATTCAGTTACATTAGAGGGTTTTCGAGCATGAGCGGCCTTTTTAAGGTCATACCACAACATCTCAATAGGATTCAGGTCAGGACTTTGGCTAGGCCACTCCAAAGTCTTCATTTAGTTTTTTCTTCAGCCATTTGGTGGTGGACTTGCTGGTGTGTTTAGGATCATTGTTCTGCTGCAGAGCAAGTTCGTTTCAGCTTGAGTACACGAACAGATGGTCGGACATTCTCCTTCAGGATCTCTTGGTAGACAGCAGAATTCATAGTTCCTTTTATCAAGGCAAGTCTTCCAGGTCCTGAAGCAGCAAAACAGCCCCAGACCATCACACTACCACCACCATATTTTACAGTTGGTATAATGTTCTTTTTATGAAATGCAGTGTTCCTTCTACGCCAGATATACTTGGACACACACCTTCCAAAGAGTTCCACTTTTGTCTCATCGGTCCACAGAATGTTGTCCCAAAAGTCTTGGGGATCATCAAGATGTGTTCTGGAGAAATTGAGACAAGCTTTGATGTTCTTTTTTGCTCAGCAGTGGTTTTCTCCTTGGAACTCTGCCATGCAGGCCATTTTTGCCCAGTCTTTTCCTGATGGTGGAGGCATGAGCGCTGACCTTAACTGAGGCAAGTGAGGCCTGCAGTTCTTTGGACGTTGTTGTGGGGTCTTTTGTGACCTCTTGGATGAGTCGTCGCTGCGCTCTTGGGGGTAATTTTGGGCGGCCGGCCACTCCTGGGAAGGTTCACCACTGTTCCATGTCTTCGCCATTTGTGGATAATGGCTCTCACTGTGGTTCGCTGGCATACAGTACATGTAGCGAAATTCATTCTCTGCATTTAACCCATCCCTCAAGGGAGCAGTGGGCAGCCAATCACAGCGCCTGGGGACCAACTCCAGATCTGAGCCAGTGCCTCGATCAAGGGCATTGACTGGAAAACCTAGTACATGTTTTTTGATGGTGGGGGAAACCGGAGCTCCTGGAGGAAACCCACAAACATGGGGAGAACATACAAACTCCACACAGAATGGCCCGGAATGACCTGGATTCGAAACCCAAAACCTTCGTGCTGTGATGCCACAGTGCTAACCATTGGGCCACCATGCTGCCATTGAGGTCTACAGTCTTTATAATATGTTTTCATGGACATTATCTAATAGTTTATTTTGTAATGTGTAAATCTGTAAATCTTTTAAAAGATTAAATATAGTAAATATACGCAAGTCATTATCATAGCCTACATTTGCCCTCTTATGGACATAATATGCAAAGATAGATATTCCAGTAGTTGGAACCTATGTAGGTTTTTTATAGAAGGAACATTCAAATGACATTTTTGACAGCCCTATGAGTATTGGATTGATCAGATGAGATGAAGATTAAAAATGTAAAGAGACTTCTGTGTGTGCCCTCTCACAGTCGTTTGCTTGCTACAGATTTTCTTCTCGTACACTAATTCACTTAAGCTGAATAGCCAATCTGATGGTTTCCCCTCACCAGTGGCTTCGGTGGCAAAGGCCAATGGGTAATGAATGGGCATGACTCACATCAAAAACGACGTGAGCGTCCATCGTTCACCGTCATAATTTGTCCGACAGCCGACCATCTCCTTGGTATGTTGAAACCTTTGGTCTGAATGCTGTGTGAGATAATATGCCACCCCATAACCCAATCAAGGGTATTTTCTGGCATGGAAATAGTCAAATATATTGATGAATATCAGCACAAAATATTGTCTTTAAGCATCTTCAGTCCAGAAACATCAGCATTTGTATTAACTTTCAAAAAACTCTTTATTAGTCAAAACCACAGTTGTACATCACAGTAATGACGAAATGATAAGATGGGTTGAATTTTTGCAATGTTACTGAGATGAAAAATGCTGTCTTGGTAATAGCCTTGATGTGAGACTGGAATCAGGCAAGGATCACATTTTTTGATTTAAGAGATAATACAACCATCAATGTTAATACACAGATTCTTAAACAAGTGACCATGTTTGGCTGGTCTTACTACTAATAGCTTTGTTTTATCAGCATTCAGCAGCCTAAAGTTCATACCCATGCCTCTAAATTTAGGAGTTGGGAAAGGTTGTTTGGCTGTACATGTCAAGATTTCATCATGGCAGCCCGTGCTTCTTCTTGTTCTGTGTGTTTTTGTTTGTTTCCCCTCATGTTTCTCCCTCCTGTGCTGATGACTGTGAGCTGTGGGCGTGGCTTAGCTGGCAGGTGGCGCCAGGTGAGGCTCATTCCCTAATCACCCTCCTGCAGTATTTAAGGCCGGCTCTGTGCTCCATTTGTTGCCAGTTTGTACAATCTACTAGCGTGGTATAGTTGCACTCCTGGCTCCCTGTGTTTATTTGTGTTCCTGGTGTTTCAGCTTGTGTAGCTAAAACGTTTTCTGTGTTCTCTCTTGTTGCATCCTGCCTTGCTTGCTCGTGCTCTCGTTTCCTGTATATCCTGCCACCCTGCCTGCCTGCTTGCTCCTCCCGCCTGCTTCTCTCTCACTGTAAGGATTGGATTCAAGCCTCAATTGTTTGTTGGACTTTGGAAGAGGCCATACCACACGGTCATCACCACCACTTCACTGGGCATGCTCTGGAGAGCGCGCTGCACCCACCACTCACCACTGGATCACCTCAACACAACCCCCTTTTGCCACCAGCACAATTATTGTGTGTGTGTATATATATATATATATTCACGCATTAAATCACTTAATCTTATTTCTTGTGTTTGTCGTCTGCTTTTGGGGCCAACCTCGTGTGTCGTTCCGTAACAGTACAGGTACATATAGCTGGGTATCATAAGCATAGCAGTGCAATTTAACATTGTATTTGCTAATAATGTCAGCTTGAGAAGCATATAGATAAAAAAGAGCATTGGGCCAGGACCGATCCCTGATTTCACTCTAGAGGAGTCGGTATTGTTGTAGTTGACATGTTCAGTTCTATTTGATAAATATGACTGAAACCATAAGAGGGCTGTCCCCTGTACACAAATATAATTATTCAAACGGCGTAATAGTATGCTGTGTTCCACAGTGTCAAAAGCTGCACTTAGGTCGAGGAGCAGCAACGGAGCTAGACGAAGAGTCGGCAGTAATTAATAGATCATTTATTACTCTGGTCAAGGCAGTTTCAGTTGAGTGACAGGAACAGAAGCCAGAATGAAATTTATTAAAAAAGATTGTTGTTGAATAAATGGGCAGTAAATTGGTTCGCAATAGCGCATTCAAGGAGTTTTGACATAAAAGGTAGAATAGAGATTGGCCTGTAATTGTTAAGAACTTGTGGGTCAGTATTTGTTTTTTTAAGCAGTGGTTTAATAACAGCGGTTTTAAAAGCTGAGGGCACAAAACCAGATTAATAATATTAAGACTATATCTACTTAAAACAGGAAATAGCTCTAAAAAGGTTAGACGGCAATGGATCTAGTATGCAGGTTGTAGATGTAGAGGCAGTTACCAGACTGGCAAGGACCTCAGGGGAAATGGTTTGGAACTGTAAGAGACTGCTGTTTGTCTGGGTCGCAGTGCCAGGATCCACCAAGATACTGGAGAATTTGTAGCTTAGATTCTGAGATAAGTGTGGACCAGTCAAATGATCTCTAATTGAGTCAATCTTGCTTGTGAAGAAGTTCATAAAGTCATCAGCCGTCAAAGAAAAGTTGTTGGCAGGGGCACTCTATGTAAAGTTAGCCAGTGTCAAACAGAAGCCATGGATTATTTAAAGTGTTAATCAGATTGGATAATGTTGTCCTAGCAGCTGAGAGTGAGCGTGTCCTAAAACTCTCAGTCCAGCCTACGTGAGAAGTCGCATGTTTAGATTTGTGCCACCTGCGCTCAAGTTTTCTACATTTCTGTTTGAGTGCACGAGTGTAATCGGTGAACCATGGCGACGTTTTGGTCCGAGTGCGTTTCCTGGTTATAAGAGGTGCAACAGAGCTAACACACAAAAGTGTGTTAGCAACGCACTGTTCAGGTTGTCTGTGATATTATCAAGGGAAGTAGTATTGCAGGAACCAAGTATGTCAGGTAAGCACTCAGCCAGTTAATATTGCTGTCAATATGGCGATAGGTGTGTGTCAGGCTCTGAAAACTTACTTTGAGTACGGAGAGAGAGACTGAAGAAGACACAACTGGTCAGAGACAGGAACCTCCATGACAGATAAGATGTTAGCATCAGTGCCCTTGTATGTATTTCTACGGTTGTGAGTGGCGCTCTTCACATGACTTTTTACAAGGTCCATAAATCCCACTGCTCTAGTGTCTGAACAGTCAACATGCAGGTTAAAATCGCCAAGTAAAATGACTTTGTCATATTTTACAAGAGCAATTGACAATAGTTCAAAAAACTTGAATAAAAGCCTGGATTGTGCTTTGGGGGTCTGTAGGTAGTTATTGCAAGAATGGGTTTGTGAGTTTTATATTCCAATGTTTGGGAGAAAACAGTTTGTCCTGAAGAGAGTGTGACAGTTTGGAGAAGTGAGAAAAATGAATGATTAATCAAAGCCAACAAGTGTCCTCTGATGACACAGTGCAGTGTTATAATCATTTTCAATGATCCACAGCTAATGAATGACACTCCTGCACTTGTCTTCCACAGTGACTGGCAGCTCAGTCTCTTGCCAGCAGTTAGAAAGCAGCCCAGGATATTTCTCTCTTTCTCCTACATGTCAAACTGTCTTTTTTTTGCTTCCTGACTGCTTCCCTTCTCTTTCATTTTGTCCCACTTTTCCTCTTTCACTGATTTCATAATGTGGGGAGGAGACGATTGGTGAGTTTTGGCTTAGTTTTTGAGGCTAAAATGTTTTTGTTAAGTTGAGGTTAAGCTGCTCTGATCAGTAATTTTCTATTGAATTTCTAACGTGTAAGTTGTCACTTATGGTGATAAACCCACAGAGAATTATGACTGCAGTTCCCTACAGCTCTACGTAGCAAAGTTAGAAACTAGCTGGTGAACATAATAGCATCTACAGTAAGGAGCCAGATATTTCATTCAGAAGTTGGTGGAGAGCAAAACAGAGCTAAAAGGAGAGTTATTGTTGGACAGACATTCATCAGATATCCATAAACCTGACTCCTAAACCTGATGTTCAGCATTTATATAGCACCTTTCTACCTTACCAGACAAAGCATTTGTGTAAATGTGTGTGAATGTTTATCTGATGAGCAGGTGGCACCTTGTACGGCAGCCCAGTCCCATGGCAGGTCGTGAAATGGTCACGTTATTGAATCTATTGATTTGTGTACTGAACACGTTAATGTCGTTATTTTCGTGTGGTGAGCACGAATTAATTAACATTAAAGAAGTAATGTATTTCAATGGGAAGCATATTTCGTGATCACAGAACTATTACGGTAGTGAGTAGTATTGATAAGGCGAAAATCCGCGCAGGGAGGTTGGTCGGGGTGGTGGATAACAACACAGGACTTTCACCCCAGAAACCGGGGATCACGTCCCGCGTGTTGCAGTTCCTTTCTGCATTATTCTCTTCCTAACCACAATCGTCCCGTTGTTGTTGGCGTCTCCTGCGTGTGAGGTTCCTTTCCCTGTTCTTCTTTTCCTAACCACAACTGTCCCGTTGTTGTGGCCGGTGTTGTTGCGTGCCACAGAGACCGCGGATCGTGTCCCTGTGCCCGGGGATCGCGTCACGCGCGTGGTGGTCCGTCCCGTTGTTGTTGTCGCCGGCGTATGGCCTAACGTATATCCCCGTTGTTGCGTCCCCCAGAGCAGCCCAGGGTCATGGCAGTTCGTGAAATGGTCATGTTCGAAAATCGTGACCTGTACACCAAATAAACGAGAAAATCGTGACCTGTACACCAAATAAACGAGAAAATCGTGACCTGTACACGAATCAATAAATCAAAATAACGTGACCATTTCACGAACTGGCGCGAGACCGGGTTGTGTACGGCAGCCTCGGCCACAGTGTATGAATGTGTGTGAATGGTGAATGGTTCCTGTACTATGTAAAAGCGCTTTGAGTAGTCGTTAAGACTAGAAAAGCGCTATATAAATACAGTCCATTTAGATTTACATTTAAACATCAGAATAGTTGATAATGCCAATGCTGGTGGCTGTTTTTATGTGACCGTGGTGGAATTTTTAATAATGTGGCCATTCTATTTCAGTGCACAACTAAGTAAGATATAATAAGATGATGATGATGTGTCAGTATTGCATTTGCAGCTTATGTGCTTAAAGCTTAACACTTTTGGTTAACATTTCTATCAACCATGATAATGTTGTACCTATCAAAGTAATAATAACAACTTCTTTTATATTTGACAATTCCACACCTCACAATTTACATCCAGTGACAATATTCAGTACCAGTGCAGGAAGTACTGTTTCCTATATAGTTCCCAATTCCCTCTCCTTCCAGCAACACATAGAGCACCTTCATTCTAAAGTTAAGTCTAGGCTCGGCTTACTATTCCGCAACAGGGCCTCCTTCACTCATGCTGCCAAACTCGCCTTGGTGAAAATGACAATTTTACCAATTCTCGACTTCATTGATGTCATTTACAGAACTGCCTCAAATTCTCTCCTGAAAAAACTGGATGTTGTCTACCACAGTGCCATACGTTTTGTGACCAGAGCCCCTTCTAACACCCACCACTGCAACCTCTATGCATTAGTCGGCTGGCCCTCGTTACACATTCACTGGTACCACTCACTGGTACTAACTAATTTACAAGTCCTTGCTAGGCAAGTACCTAAGCTCACTGGTCACAATAGCTTTACCCACTCGCAGCCTTCGCTCGAGAAGTTATATCACCTTGGTCACCCCAAAAGCCCACACCTCCTTTGGCCGCCACTCCTTCCAGTTCTCAGCTGCAAATGACTGGAATGAATTACAAAAAACCCTGAAACTCCAAATCCTAATCCCACCAACTGCCTTTAAAGCACGTCTGTCTGTGCTCTATGCGATCACTGTACGTGCTAACTGCTCTCCATCTCCATCATTCATGCACCGTTTTTTTTTTTTTTTTGCACACCCTAATTCCATTATCTCTGTCATGCCCCACTACATTTTTGCTCAGATGCACAGCTGCACCTGCCCTTTTGCACCACTCATCTACTCTTCTGTATATTGATTGATATATTCTACTCTTCTGTATATTGTATAATTCTGTTATACTTGCACTAACTGTATATTGACTCTTTACTACATTCAGCATTCTTATAGACTCTTGTCTTTTCATGTTTACTGTGTTATTTCTGATCTACATCACTAACTAGACCACAACCTGCATTAACTGTATATTGGCTCTTCACTACGTTTTAGCTTCTTACAGACTGTCTATCTATGCATATTGCGTTATAACTGTTCTAAATCACTAACTGGTCCTCAATTTGCAATATCTGTATTTTGACCCTTTAAGCGGTGATACAGACTGTCTATTAATGTATACTGTGTTATCACCATATCACTTTCGCATATCCTTCGGCTTACTTACACCAAACGTTGGTGCCAGCTTTGTAATGCCTACTTAATCTGTACTTAATGTAGCCTATTGTATTCTGTATTCCTGTATTGTATTGAATGTGAAACTGTATGTTGTCTCGCACGCTTACGCTTCTCTTAGCCAGGTCGCCGTTGCAAATGAGAACCTGTTCTCAACGGCCTACCTGGTTAAATAAAAAATTGTTGTGGAGGTTAGGGTGGTGAGTGTAAACGACTAACTTTCATGCATGAGAGCACAGTTATTGTCCTGTTACAGGCCTGCAATTACCGTGAACACTTTCATTAACCATAACCGCAGTTTTTCCTTACCTTATACTTGCTGTGCAGAGATATTGTATAAAGTCAGAATATTAAAAATGTTGGCATTGGACATAATCCATGTCTGTTGAGAGTTGGTTTTGGGATGAGACAATCACGTAGGCACTGTGTCATTCATGAAACAAAATGTTTACTCGTTTCTTTCCGAAAATTTTATTGCACCTGCTATCTCAGCCTTCACTTTCTTCCGCTCTATATAACCCTCACCTCATTGCTCAGACTGTGATGTACAGGGCTTCATTAGAGACTCTCCTCTCTCCCAAATGTCTCTACAAAGAGACATCAGGAGTAAAGAACCTATTTGTATCCATGCTAATGAGGCTGAGTGAGTCCATCCCTCCTGGTGAGCATGCAAGCACACACTCATGCACACACACAGCACATGAACAAGCCTTCTCCACAGTGATTCTACAGCCCACGGGAATATAATATTCTCTTTTTTCTCCATATCAGGACTGTCGGAGGCTCTCCTCGGTACTATTTACTTTAGTTAAGGCTTTTCAAATTGAGAGAGTTATCTGCTGGTGATGGGGCTATAATTAGAAGGTCTCAGCAGTCACTCCATAGAGAGGCCTGCAGTGTTTCATCATGGCAACACGAACCGAGACTGGCTAAGTGCATCAGTGCAAAGAAAAAAAGAGGAGAAAAAAATGAGGAAAGGAAAGTGTTACTGTTGGGAGTTTGCTCTAATATAACAATATATTCCTTGTAGTTTAATATATAGTTTAAAGAGTTGTGTAAAGTTAGTATAAAGTCACAGTCTTGTGAAAACTAGGCAAAGCTGGAGCACCATTAGCAGAGCGGTCTCAAACCATCTTAGGTGCCAGATCTTCTCCTTGAGATCATCACATTTATTTTTTATTCACATTAATTGTTGTGGCCACAAAATGTGTTTTCCCCCCCCCCCAGTCATTCATTTATAGAAATCAGTTAATTTTCTGGTAGCGCTGCAATGATGCATTAACACCTAGAACACCCCAAAGTTAAAGGTTTTGGGATGTATAATTATTGGGCTGTTTAAAAGATTAACATATTTAATCACAACTAATGACATGCTTTTTCACAGTTAACTCGCAATTAAACACGCATTTTTATCTGTTCTAAATGTACTTCAAAGGGATTTATTTCAAGCTTTTAATGCCCTTAACATGGAAGCAGACAAATATCCTTGGACTTGCTGCTAGCTCAATTAGCACGGTTTGTTAATGTTAGACTAGCTAATGTCGTTTTAAGCTGTTATACTCTTCTGGATTTTACAGGGATGCCAGCTTGCCCTGTGAGGACAGTGTTTTGCTCCAGAAAGCAAATAAAACGATTGTTGACCTGGAGGAGGATATCCTGTACTTCTGTCCAGGTACATTAATGTGGCCTTACGGCAGTCCAAAAGGATTGCTGATCTCAGCCCCACCATCCAAGATACTGCTCTGTGGGATCCCTCTACCTGCCCGCCTGATGGTTTCTGCGTTGAGCAGGAATGGAGCCCACTTCTGCTCGACGTCGAACCATCAAGTCGTTCTGGGCTGAGGTGGTGGTCCGGGGCCTTAACAGACACTCGGACGGGGCTGCCTCGCCACCTCGCCTCAGTCTCTCCAATCAATATGTAGTCCTGAAGGACGATACTCAGGTTCACCCCGCTGATGCTCCTGCGGTCCTGATTCATCCCTTCTGGATCCCTCTCCGAAGACGGCATCTAGTGGCACTGCAGTTTCTTTTCCACTGGCGGCTAGCAGTGTTCGGGTGGTTCCCCAGTCCACTAAGGAACCAAATATACGGTCACCTTTCCGTGGAGCGTCATCTTCTGCGCAGCGGAAGATAAAGATGCTGAAAGAAGCCGTGAGCAGACGCTCCGGAGTTTCCCCCTGCTCTGGCCCGCCGATGACTTCAACAGACAGTGTGGAAACAGCTTCTGCACTCTCTGGCCATATGAACCCGCAGTCATCATCTCGCCGTCCCCTCATCTCCCCGACCACACGAATCGTTGGGGATTCCATAATCCAAAACATCAGTTTCTTCAAAGCAGTTCCCCAATGCCTTCCCGGTCATACTGGACAAGCTTCCTGGGCTGTTATGGTCACTCCCATCCACTGTCACCCGAGTGATTGTGCATTTGGGGAGTTGTGTTACTACTCATCAGCAATCTGAGCTGACCAAAAAGGATTTTAACAACCTTTTTAACTCATTGAGTAGCTGTGGCGAGTCTGCTTTTATCTCTGGTCCGATCCCGTTTCAGCAGGATCCTCAGTCTCCACCCACTGCATGAAAAGTGGTAATGGCCCAGTGGAAATGACACATGCCTTTGGTGTGGGAGACCTGGGATCGATTCCCACTGTGATACATCAACCAATGTATCCCTGAGCAAGACACAAGACCCCTTGTTGCTCCAGAGGAGTGTGACCTCTGACCTATTGCAATTGTAAGAAATCCCCCTAAGAAATGTTCGGCAGTTAACAACAATTTACAGCCTGTGAACGTTGCGTTGTCTGTGCCACATATTGACGGAAACGAACCATGACGTATGTGGAGAGCTCCAGCGGAGGTGCTAATAGCTCTAATTAGCATATGAATAGCAGTGACTGGCCAGAGAATGTCTGGCCTGGCTTGAATTTCCTCACTCAGTATTGGATGAAACCACTAGTTTTAAAGAAGAAAAATGATTGTGATTGGTTGGCAGGTCTGTCACGGGTTAGGCTATTGGTCACCCTGGGTCATTATAATAATCATAATAATAATATATATGTTTATTTATTTAATTTAATTTTTTTCATATGATATGCTATGTTGTATATTCATGTCATTGTTATCCTAAGGAAAATGATTTGCCAGGAACGTGCTGTTTATTCAAAGATAGAGCTTTATTAACACAAAACACAAACGCAATCAGAAAAAAAACTATGTACAAAGCATAGGAGACACACAGCACACACAACAAATATCCCACGCTCACGTCAACTGTCTGCCGCGGCTGCCTCAGAGCTGTTGGTAACTTGCGGCATTCTGTCTGAATTCGGTCCATTTTGCAGACGTCTGTGGTGCGTTGCACTGTATTTCGGATCATCAGGTGTATGGTGGCGCACTTCCAAATGTCCACCTCACCCTCAGCCAGCACACTCTGTCTCGCTTCCAGCAGCTGTAAAATCAATCAATAAAGACAATCAGTACTGTGTGATGCACTGCTTATGGACACAACACATCTATGAATGCACCTGAAAAATATTCACATTGACCAAAAACGGATCTAATCTTACCCTCTTTTCTTCTCGACCGACTCCGAGCTGGACTCTTCACAGCTTCTGCGATGCCAGATCTGGTTGTTTCTACCTGAAGCTCCTGCGTGCTGTCTCGTAACCCAGATAGCAGACACATTTGGGCCACTTTTGGCACTTACGGTTCAGTTCCGGCAATGGCAAATGTCGAGTGGGCCAGATGTGGCCCACTTGTAACCAGCTGCACCCAACTTGGGTTACGACAACTGTCATGTGGGCCAGATGTGGCCCAAATGAAATGAGCCAGGCCTGACTTGACGTACGGCGAGTGTCGTGTGGGCCAGACCTGGCCCAACTATAAGGAGCCAAGCCCGACCTGGGTTATGGTGAGTGTCGTGTGGGCCAGACCTGGCCCAAATGTAAGGAGCTGGCCCCAACCTGGGTTACGGTGATGGTCGTGTGGGCCAGACCTGGCCCAAATGTAAGGAGCTGGCCCCAACCTGGGTTACGGTGAGTGTCATGTGGGCCAGACCTGGCCCAAATGTAAGGAGCCAAGCCCAACGTGAGTTACAGTGACTGTCATGTGGGCCAGATGTAGCCCAAATGTAAGGAGCCGGCCCCAGGCTGGGTTACGGTTAGGGTCGTGTGGGCCAGACGTGGCCCAAATGTAAAGAGCCAAGCCCGACCTGGGTTACGGCAACTGTCATGTGGGCCAGATGTGGCCCAAATGTAAGGAGCCGGCCCCAACCTGGGTTACGGTGAGTGTCATGTGGGCCACACGTGGCCCAAATGTAAGGAGCCGGCCCCAACCTGGGTTACGGCGACTGTCATGTGGGCCAGATGTGGCCCAAATGAAATGAGCCAAGCCCGACTTAGGTTAAGGTGAGTGTTGTGTGGGCCAGACGTGGCCCAAATGTAGGGAGCTGGGCCCAACTTAGGTTATGATGAGTGTCGTATGGGCCAGATGTGGCCCAAATATAAGGAGCCAAGCTCGACCTGGGTTACGGCGAGTGTTACGTGGGCCAGACGTGGCGCGAATGTAAGGAGCCTGTCTAGACCTGTGTGGCAAATGTTGTTTGGGCCACATGTGCTCCCAATGGAAAGAGCCAGGTTTACAACAAGGGCTGTGTGAGCCAGACCAAATTTTATGGATGACAAGTATGCTGGCCTGTCTTGTAGAGCAGATAGCCTTAATATGATACACTGGGCAAGAGTTATGTCAAAGTACATAGTGATGTTATGAGGCAAATAAATCTAGGCTATTTATTTGATTATTGATTATTTTGATTGACACTGCCCCATGATGCTGCACTGCATTGCATTATGTTATCCCTGATAGGTCATGTCTCAGCAATATTAGCCACAGCGGTGTGCACAGAAGCATCTCAGACACACAAAATGCATAAAATGTTGAAGATTGACTACAACAGCAGAATATTCCTATGCCACTGGATAGACACATTTTGAAATTATTCACTTTTACTGTAATAGTTGTATTTTGTTTCTCCTTACATAAATATAGGAAGACAATCTATGAGTTCATAATATTTTATTAAATAATTAATAAGAAATGTAGTTTAAAAAATCTTTAATTTAAAAAAAAATCAATACCAAATATTTTTAAGACTTAAAAAGGAAACTTTTTTCTTTTAGATACCTAGAGAAGGTCGGATTAAAAGCCTTTTTCCTGGTCAATTATTGGATCAATTATTATTAGTTTATTTATATTTTTATTTATTTAATTGTTGATTTTAGTTAGAATTGCCTTCAAATGAATGATAACTAATGTCTCAAGGAACTTTTTTCTTTCTCATTTTGATTTATTTGCACACTTTAATCATACTTTGTAGTCAGATTGAATTGTAATAATGTAGCATACCTTTTTGAGCCATGAATTGGAAAATATTTGTTTTAATCAATTATATAAAATTCCAAGCACACAGAAAAATAATGGTTATTTAACGGTTCTTCAAAGGACTCTTTGGTTCTTTAAAGAGCCATCACCAAATGAAGAACCTCTATATTTAGGGAATGGTTCTTCAAGCATTTTATATGATTCTTTCGAGTACTAAAGGTTCATGGTAGCCAAAAAGCATGAAGTTAGGGCACAAACAATTATTTTCATTATTGATTAATCTGCAGATTTTCTCGATTGTTTGGTCTGCATAAAATATTAGAAAGCAGTGAAAAATGCTCAGCACAGTTTCCCAAATCACAAGTGTTTGGCGTGGTTAGTTTACTGCAGTAGTAAAAGTACTCAGAGCTTAGTGATTAATAGGACTGGAAATACTTGGTAAATTACCTGCATTAAAAATGTTACTAAAGTAAAAGCAATATTGATGGATTAATGTAAATGTCACTTAAATTTTGCAGCTGAAAAAGGTGGGTGTAATTTAGAGATGTTCTGATACCGATACAAGTATTGTTATTGGCTCCGATACTGCCTAAAACGCTGGTATCGGTATTGGGAAGTACTGGAGTTTATGCACCGATCTGATACCACGTAATAAAGCCCTAAAGAAAATCTACGTTAAAGTAGTTTATTTATGTTCTTTTTCTGTTATAACTGACTGTCAAACTGGATAATAAAAGAAAGTTCTGTGGCGTTGATTGTTCATGTTTCACAAAGAGTTTAACCTGAGCCAGACTGACAACAAATATAGAAATAATATCACATCTATACAGGGATAGATGTTAGATATTAGATAGATAGTAACAGTTGTTAATATAATAACATATATGACACACTGGTATCGGATCAGTACTTGCATCGGCCGATACGCAAGTTCAGGTATCAGAATCCGTATCGGGAAGCAAGAAATGGTATCGGGCCATCTCTAGTGTAATTGTATTTACTTGTAACTAAAGAAACCAAATAAATGCAGTGGAGTATTAAAAAAGAATTACACAAGAAGTAGGCCTATACTGTACAGTAATTGAGTACATTTTTGAGGTAGCCTGTAGGTCAAGTTAGTTTATGTTCTTTTCCCCCTGATCAATACTTCACAGACACACACACACACACACACACACACACACACACACACACACAGTCATGAGTCATGACATGGTAAGGGAAGATTAAAAAATGTGACATAAAGATGTATAAAAACCGTTTGTTTCGTATCATTACATCAAACATGATCAAACATTTAAATCCCCACCCGCTGGATCGTCACACAGGGAAAAAAAGAGCGCGCCTCATCAACTGGCGTAACCCAGACGGCCACACATCGTCTCTCTAGTGATGGGACAACCGACTCTTTTACGCGAGTCGGTTCAACCGGACGGTCGTTGGTTGGCCTACCGAGTTAATAGTTTGCGTGCTCTCGGCGGCGGGCGGGGGGGGGGGGGATCACATGTTTACTTCCCTGGCCAGGAACCAAGACACCGCGGAAGACTCAAACGTTTGCGGTTACATTCGGTCTCGACATATTACACACTCATACTGACCGTCACTAGACTCACACACTGGCCACTGTTACATTCGGTAGCCTGGTGCGCCTCCTCCTTGTCTCCTTGTGACAGTCTAACTACCATGTAGCAACATTCACTTCTAACATTTAACTTAACATAACTACCAAGATAACATGATAGTGTATTTGTATGTGATATAATACTTTCCCCTTGGTAATGTAGCCTATGAATTTCCATGACTTCCCGAGAACCTAGACACCTGTTTGATTACATAGACTCATGCACTAGGCACAGTTACGGTCTCGTTCAGTAGCCTGGTGCGCGGTCTCCTGGTGACAGCCTACCTACCATGTAACAAACATTTAACTTAAAATAAGATAACATGACGTGTATTTGTATGTGATATCCATCGATAATGTAGCCTATGAATTTGTATGTACACAATCATCTAAGATGCACGAGAAATAAAGGCTTCTGGGATCGGTTGATAACTCAAACTTGCCGAGAACCTAGACACCCGTTTGATTACAGAGACTCATGCAGTACCCTTGGTTACGGTCCTTATGGTCTCGTTTAGTAGCCTGGTGCGCGGTCTCCTTGTGACAGCCTACCTACCATGTAGCAACATTCACTTCTCTAACATTTAACTTAACATAACTACCAAGATAAGATGACGTGTATTTGTATGTGATGTTCTTCCCCATCGAAAATGTGTGAATTGCCATGAACACAATCATCTAAGATGCACCAAAAACAAGGCTTGGTTAATAACTCAAACTTGCCGAGAACCCAGACACCGCTTGATTACATGACTCGAGCGGGCCGTTACATTTGGTCTCGTTCAGTAGCCTGGTGCGCGGTCTAGGTAGCTCATTTCCTGATTGATTCTACCACCACCACTCCAGTGGAGGCGCTAATGAGCTAGATTACTACACACACAGTAGCAGAAGAATACCAGCTACACACAACAGCACGAATGAGGTAAAAGGAAAAAACAGGAGTGAGTCGGTTCATTGACGTATGGCACTCGATTCTCCCGGTTCAGTGACACGAGTCAGGTTAATTAACCGGCTCTTCGGTCAGTTCGTCAACACTAGTCTCTCTATCGGTGAGTTGGCATCGGACCAGCAGCTTATTTTCTCCTCTAAACGACACTTCGGTTCCTGGGGCAGGGAGGCGGGGTAAGCATTTTCATTTTACCGGTAGATTGTTGCTGAAAATCTGCTTGTTGAAACAGTGTTTCTAGAATAAACTCTCTAACGTTACATTAGCTAACGTAACTTAGCTAGCTAGCTAGCTTATGAAGGGTAGTGACATTTACCTTAACGTTATATCAGAAGAGTCGTTCATGGAGACATTTCAAGGCTGTATATCTTTTTCATCTTCTATTTCTGTTTGCACATTCAAATTTACGTTATCTAATAATAGTTTTTTATTAGGATATATCTCAGTCATCGTATGCTACATTGGCTGACTAGCTAGCTAGGTTAATGCTATGACAAATGTTAGCACGCTAAAACGTAGCTAACGTTGATTTAGCTCGGTTTAAGGAGAGGTTTATGAATAAAATGTTACTAACGATAGCTAATCCACCGACCGTTAGTAACGTACGGACATTTGCCAATGGTAAATTATTTTTGGATATTTTAATTTAGAAGTTTAAAAATGGGCGGCAAAAGCTTTTTTTCACCGGCAGCTGTCACCGTCCTCAGCCTAACGTTACGTTACGTCTGTATTAAAAGACGAACGCCGCCATCTTGCTCGCTGAAAAATGGACATGCAGAAAAAGGAGGGAAATTTGTATTCAGCTATCATGTAGCATATTTTGAATGCTCACGTTTCCATATTGCATGTGTTTTTAATTGTTTGTGTAACATCACTAAAAGTTATGTATTAAGTACTTTAGTATGCTGACAAAGACAGGGGGACACATCGCTGGTCTGGCCTGGCTCATGACCATCACCGTAACCTAGGTCGGGGCCGGCTCCTTACATTTGGGCCACATCTGGTCCACATGACAGTTGCCCTAACCCAGGTCGGGCTTGGCTCATTACATTTGGGCCACGTCTGGCCCACATAACACTCACCGTAACTCAAGTTGGGCCTGGCTCATTCCATTTGGGCCACATCTGGCCCCCATGACAGTTGCCGTAACCCAAGTCAGACACGGCTGGTTACAAGTGGGCCACATCTGGCCCACTCAACATTTGTCATTTCCGTAACTGAGCCATAAGTGCCAAAAGTGGCCCAAATTTGGCCCAAATGTGTTAAGGGTTAAGTACTTTAGTATGCTGACAAAGACAGGCGGACACATCGCTGGTTAGCTCTGATTTATACACAACTACCTGGAAGTTATCTGTCATTTTATTTTTAACGATGAATATACAGAACAAATGTATAGAGTAGATTACACACATTTTTACAGAGGGAATTTTGAACAGCCAAGAATTAAATCTACTGTATGCCATTTTTAGGTATAACCTTTTACATAAATCAGGCTTTTGAATAATATATGAACTAATCTCTAATGTAAAAACCTTCAGAATATAGAGAGGAAGGAAACTGGAAAGTTTGGTATAATGTTATGTAAGTTCCATATATTACAGGTGAATAGGTTAATACATTTTAACAATATGACATTTCTTCCCTTTTACTGACATTAAGACAATTATTTTTCTGAAATGTTTCTTTAAGGCTTTATCTAATGCTAACTTTTGGGCAAAGTAGGGTAAAATAAACATCTAAATGTGCATCTGTTTTTTTGTAATAGTCTGAAAGAAGACATGCTATGGAAGAAAAATATCCCTCAGCCTCCTCCTCAACACACACAGGAGCAGCTAGACCCTATTGGGGAGCAGCCTCCGTTCCTGCTGCTGGACCAGCAGGAAATTGAGCAGGAGCCAGGAACAATCCTGAAAAACCTTTTCCAGGGCACCGGACATAGCCATGGAATGAGGAACCTGAAATTCCCTCCTTCAATTGGTAAGAAAGAAAAGTAGGACATATATATGTGTGTTTTAATGTTACTCCGATCATTTTAAATGTGTGTTCAAAGAAAACTACCTCCTGGACTACCAGCGGTACCACGAGGGCAGCTGCCCCACTGCCAAGGAGCTGGAAAATGCACAGTCTAAGGTGTCGAGGGTCAGGTTTTTCATATTTTATCTGGCAAAGGCACAGACTGAATTGTTCAGTTGGCTGTTTTTAAGGAACATTGACGGCATCCAAAAGTAAGTGTGACTTTCCAAATGAATTATTGTGAAGTGGTTATGACACACACCTGATGTGAACAGTGCAGTGTTTCCCACAAATACACTAATGTGTGGCGGTGCGCCATACTGTCAACACCGGCCGCCGCACATTGCGTTTCATTATTAATAATTTTTTTTAAACGCTATTTAAAACACGTTCAGCTGTATTTCCTTTTCCTGCCCTCCACCGTCTCTCTGTCACTTGTGTCTCACTCACACACACACACACACAGCTCCTCCCACTGTGCATTTCTGGTGTTTTTATCCCCCAACGTCGCCTACCAGGCAACACGGCAATGGTTATGTTTCAAGGGTTAAGGTTAGGGTCAAGGGGGTAAGCTTCTCCTCGGACCGCGTAGCTCCTATGGCGCCATTTTAATGCTACCAAGCCATCACCTCCCGTTAGCATTCCATTGACTGCCATTCATTTTGGCGCCACTTTGACAGCGAATAAGTTTACTTCTGAAGCGTTTAAAGACTCTATTTGTCCATTGTTTATTTCTAAAGGAACACGACAATGTATAAAAGGCTCCATTACCTTGTATCTCACGTTATGGCTCCGTAGCAGACATTTTTGTAAAAATAGGCTAACGATTGTGTCATAACCATGCGACTTACACAGTAGAGGAATTACCGTATAGTACAGGAGAAGCACGCAGGCAGTTTCGTCTCACATTAGCTGTTGAAGTGTAATTACTAATGTTAACTAGCATTTTAGTTAGCAATAATTAGCCTGTGCCTATGTTATCTCCTTACATATACCTACGCTCTCCAACTGAAGCCTGCCATGCAAAGTGATGTGTCTTTGTGTGTTTTTTTCTTCCCCTCCGTGTACTGAAATACTTTTTGTCTTCTCTCCCTCTCTTTGGGATCTCTGTAAGTATTAACATCTTGACTTGTGTACTGTTGTCATCACTGCTTGTGAGTGTGTGTTTTCTGTGTCAGGGAACACAAGACAAACAAGTCATTTGGGGCAGCCCAAATGTTCTTGGAAACTGAGTTTCGCTGGCTGGAGAGTTGGCTGCAGCTGGCCAACGGCCAGCAAGCCACTGAACCACCACCAATTTCAGCGACCTGAGGACCGCCGTGTCTGTTCATGTGAGTTCTCCTCAGTCACTCATCTGTTAATGCTGGATTTCATTAAAACTCTGCTGGCTGTAGCAATCTTTTCTCTTCTACTGTTTTAAGGCCAAGAACAACCTGCCTGCCGAGCAGCAGAAGATGGTTGCCACCTTTGTGCCACAACACAGCCACAACTGACTGCTTCTACTCCCTCAGCCTGAACGTGGCCCAGTCAAAGAGGATGAGGGAGCATTTCCGCCTGGCCCTCACCCCCACTGTACCATCACCACAGTCACCAGAAGCCTCCTCCTCCACCACCAGGAAGAGGTCCCGCAAGCCTGAGTCCTCCTCCTACTGTTGTTGGTGATTTACAGAGGTGGAAGACTTACTCAGATCATGTATTGCAGTAAAAGTAGAAAAAAACTGTGTTGTAGAGTTAAAAATTACTTGTCAGTTACAAGTCCTGCATTCAACATCTCCCTTAAGTTAAAATACAAAAGTATTATCAAAATATACTTAAAGTGCTCATTATGCAGTGTAATATATCTTATTTTATTGGATTATATTATATTTCAATAAATTGTATTAAATATGACTGATAATTTAAATAAAATGTTTTATTCAAGTAGCTTAATTGTACATCGTTATTTTCTAGGGTTGAAAAATGTATACAGTTTTTACATGTTTCCCTCATACTTCTGTCGGAATTGTTATGGGTTTGGTGTGTTTTGTCTGATTTTGGTAATCTGTTTTTTCTGTTTTGTATTTTTGCCCTGTTTCCTGTTTTATTTTGACGGTCTTGTTTTCTGTCCTGTACTTCCTGTGTTTTCCCGCCCTTGTGATTGCCCTAATGTGTTTCACCTGTTTCCCAGCCTTGTGTCACCTGTCTTGTGTTTCCTCGTTACCCTGTGTATTTAGTCTTTGTCTTCCCTCTGTCCGTGTCAGATAATGTTTTTTGTAGTATGTCCCTGCGTCAGCGTGCTTTGTGGTGGTTTTTCCCCCATCAGTTTGTGTTTGTTGCTGTCAGCGTGTTGGTGTGTATTGTCTCCCTGTGTCAGTCACGTCAAGGTCTTTACTCCCTGGATTTCCTTTTATTTGTTTTCTTGGTTTTTGAGCTACTTCTGGTTTTTGGTTTTCCTGTCCTTGTGCTTTGTATTTTCAGACAGCTGTTTTTGCCCTTGGCTGTTTGGGACTCTCTCGTTTTGGCATTGTCAGTTTTTTTTTGGTACAATAAACCCCCGAGCTCAAACCTTCTCCTGCCTTCCTGCCTCATCTCTGCATTTGGGTCCACAAATCTCTGCTACACGTAACAGGAATGGGTACGAAGTTGGCATTGAATTTAATTTGAAATGGTATTAAAAAGGTCTTAAAAAGCCTTGAATTTAAGTTGGACGATCCTGGGGGTACCCTGACACACACGTAAAGTTATTTTATTGTTTTATAGATTGGTTAAGATTCATTTTATACTATAACATGTTCTGTTTTAGTACTTTAAGATTCCTTTTTTATTAGATGTTCTATTTTAGTAAATGTTGAAGTCCAGATTATGAGGCCATTTCAGCAGAGCCAACAGCTTCACATGCCATGGACACGTGAATATGGTGCTGAATTTGCCAGTATTTTAGTGGCCACGTCTGTCATTACCACTCTCACCGGACACCGTACCCATAAAGTCTATTATTGACAGGGCCTACCGTCCACACATTTTAAAAGGTGGTGTGTCCATTCGAAACCTTTGTCCGCTGCCTCGTGCTTCTGCTTGCTTTGCTGCTGTTCCACCCTCACCAGTCAAGATGACTCTGATCAGTGCACGGTGTATTGGAAACAAGTCATTTATCCTTAATGACCTATTTTGTAATAAGCATGGACTTCTTGTTTTTGACTGAAACATGGCAGCAGAATATGGATTATTCTCACTTGATAGAGCTTTGTCCTGCTGATTGCTCTTTTATCAGTACACCCAGGCAAATGGGCCGTGGTGGTGGACTTGCCATTGTTTTTAGAAACAAGTTTACATGCCAGCTGGTAACATCCAGCCTTACTCGTCTTTTAAACTGCGTGTGTGCAGAGTGGGGCGGTTAAATTCTGTTTATTGCATTTTAATTTACAGACAACCAGGCCCAATAGGTTAATTTTTATCAGATTTCGCAGACCTATTATCTTTTATAAAGCTGGACAAGGTTCTAATGGTTGTGGAATTTAATCTTTATATGGATGACTGTACAAGTACTTCTGCCACTGATTTCCTTAATCTTACAGAGTCATTTAATTTTAAGCAACACGTATCTGGCCCCCCCACACATGCCAGTGGGCACACTTTTGACCTTGTTTTTACACATGGTATAGATATTGGATCGATTAGCCCTAAGGATTTATATATCAGTGACCACAAACGCATTTTATTTGACATTTGCTTTAAATTGGAGTCTCAGCTGTGCCCAGTTGGCTCAGTTGGTAGAGCGGGCGCACATGTGTAGGGGGTTTATTCCTCGATGCAGAGGGTTCGGGTCCAACGTGTGACGGTTTCCTGCGTGTCTTCCCCATCTCTTTCCCCTTTCATGTCTAAGCTGTTCTATCATTAAAGGTGGAAATGCCCAGAAAAACGCTTAAAAAAATAAATAAAAATATATATATAGGAGTCTTAGCCTTCTTGCCATATGAGATGCACCCATTTTATTAACGAGGCTGCAGCTGTCAATTTATCTATGGTGTTCGAGAGCAATGTTGTTTTAGATGATAAAAACGTAGACACTGTAGTCTAATCATTTAACAACCATTGCTCTTCAGTGCTGAATAAAGTAGCTCCACTTAGGCTTCTTAAACCTTTAGGCGCCGGGTTTTATTTTTAAAAATATTAGATTTTGACACCTAAATTTCAGAAGTCTCTGGCTTGAAAGTGGTTTGAGATAGAGACAAAGTGTAAATGAAACAAATATTGAGAATGACCTAACGTTTATCTAGGGAGTAAATGTTCCCATCTTATTTGCATATTATGACGTCATATGGCGGCGGCCATATTGGATTATGTAATTTCCATGAAATACCTGATATTTTGAGGAGAGTTGAACTTATTTCATCAGATTTACCCCCCTCTATCCATTTGTTGTCCACATATCAAATGAACAGGGAAAAAGTAAATTGTAAGCCAACAGTCATAAATTATAACTATTACTACATCACAAAACTCATGTAAACAGTAGGTGTGTTTTTTTTTTTTGTGAGGGCTTTTGGATGGGGGAGGGGCTCACGGCAGCACCCGCTGCTCGTTGAGCACAGTAATTGTAGAGTGATACATGCTTTCACGAGTCTCCACAAGTTTCCAATAACACCAGAAAAAGTCGCTAGTCGCTTTTGACAAAAAAGTCAAGTTTGGATGGGATTTCGAACATTTTGCATTGAAGCATGATGTATTTCTGAACTAAGGTCTAGGTACGGGATGTCTGCCAACTAGTGGAGGGGAGTATGAATGACATATAACACTCTATTCAGAGAAAACAGCTGTTTGATTCAGTACCGCGTCCTGTCGCAATTTTGCGGCTTTGGCGCTTAAAGGGTTAAAACACCTTCCCAAAAACTATCTCCATGGATAAACAAAACAATCCGGTGTTTTAGGCGCAAATGTCGTGTGACTTAACGATTGTGGAAAACCACAAAGCTAGAAGTAGAGCTGGGCAATATACAGTCAGGTCCATAAATATTGGGACATCAACACAATTCTAATCTTTTTGGCTCTATACACCACCACAATGGAGTTGAAATGAAACGAACAAGATGTGCTTTAACTGCAGACTTTCAGCTTTAATTTGAGGGTATTTACATCCAAATCAGGTGAACGGTGTAGGAATTACAACAGTTTGTATATGTGCCTCCCACTTTTTAAGGGACCAAAAGTAATGGGACAGATTAACAATCATAAATCAAACTTTCACTTTTTAATACTTGGTTGCAAATCCTTTGCAATCAATTCCAGCCTGAAGTCTGGAACGCATAGACATCACCAGACGCTGGGTTTCATCCCTGGTGATGCTCTGCCAGGCCTCTACTGCAACTGTCTTCAGTTCCTGCTTGTTCTTGGGGCATTTTCCCCTTCAGTTTTGTCTTCAGCAAGTGAATTGCATGCTCAATCGGATTCAGGTCAGGTGATTGACTTGGTCATTGCATAACATTCCACTTCTTTCCCTTAAAAAAACTCTTTGGTTGCTTTCGCAGTATGCTTCGGGTCATTGTCCATCTGCACTGTGAAGCGCCGTCCAATGAGTTCTGAAGCATTTGGCTGAATATGAGCAGATAATATTGCCCGAAACACTTCATAATTCATCCTGCTGCTTTTGTCAGCAGTCACATCATCAATAAATACAAGAGAACCAGTTCCATTGGCAGCCATACATGCCCACGCCATGACACTACTACCACCACCATACTTCACTGATGAGGTGGTATGCTTTGGATCATGAGCAGTTCCTTTCCTTCTCCATACTCTTCTCTTCCCATCACTCTGGTACAAGTTGATCTTTGTCTCATCTGTCCATAGGATGTTGTTCCAGAAATGTGAAGGCTTTTTTTAGATGTTGTTTGGCAAACTCTAATCTGGCCTTCCTGTTTTTGAGGCTCACCAATGGTTTACATCTTGTAGTGAACCCTCTGTATTCACTCTGGTGAAGTCTTCTCTTGATTGTTGACTTTGACACACATACACCTACCTCCTGGAGAGTGTTCTTGATCTGGCCAACTGTTGTGAAGGGTGTTTTCTTCACCAGGAAAGTATTCTTCGGTCATCCACCACAGTTGTTTTCCGTGGTCTTCCGGGTCTTTTGGTGTTGCTGAGCTCACCGGTGCGTTCTTTCTTTTTAAGAATGTTCCAAACAGTTGATTTGGCCACACCTAATGTTTTTGCTATCTCTCTGATGGGTTTGTTTAGATTTTTTCAGCCTAATGATGGCTTGCTTCACTGATAGTGACAGCTCTTTGGATCTCATATTGAGAGTTGACAGCAACAGATTCCAAATGCAAATAGCACACTTGAAATGAACTCTGGACCTTTTATCTGCTCCTTGTAAATGGGATAATGAGGGAATAACACACACCTGGCCATGGAACAGCTGAGCAGCCAACTGCTGGTCATTATTGCGAATTGAACCCCCTTCAGGCAGATTCATGCGTTGCATGTCAAAACAAAATTGTGGGCTTATAAGGAATTTGCAATAACTTGTTTTTACGTACATTTTTACAGCAATAATAATATAACGGTTGTTTCAACACCATTATAACAACACCAGTATATCTGTGAACCTGGTATACACTACATGTTCAAGTGGACCTATTATATAGCTTTTTTTTTGGGGGGGGGGGCATTTCTACCTGTTGTTCACGAGTGTCTGGTTAGTTAGGTTTAGGAAAAGATGGGTGGGGTTACAAAATGTACGTTTTAGTGGCAGGCGGGACAAGAACAGGACACAAACTCCGTTCTCCTTGCTAAAAAGTCCTCTTTTGTTTGACTCATCCACCACCCCAACCTGCATGCAGATTTTAGGTATTTTATATTACTCGCTACCATTGTCGCTCTTAATACTAACCGTGCAGATCCACCTGGCCGTGCAACATTTCTGTCGCGCCGCGCTCCACTTTATTCCTATGGGTGACGTCAAGCGACTAACGTGCCCGCAAAGCATCACGGGAAGGCGGCGCAGCATTTAAAAAAATGCTGCGTGTCAAAAAGCTGGCCGATGCACATCTTTATGCAAATTAATCTGCTGAACGCGATGTGACTATCCAATAGAAGTAGAGCACAGGGGAGACTGGGGGAAGTCTCTCGCGGGTCCTATGTTCTAGACGTCCTACTACAAAAATGCTCAGGAAACTTTTGTCTGAGTAGCGGAAATGGAGGAGAAATTAATTGTGGCGGTTGCAGCATTTCCAAATTTATATGACCCATCTTTGTTGTCCTATAGGGACAACAACCAACGTAATTCTGCCTGGGGGAGGGTGGCCAAGGTCGTTGGAGTCCCTGGTGAGTTTGTGTGTAAAATAAAATGTTAATTCAACAGATGAGTTGTAATGGTAGCAGACAGCACATGGGCATCTGAAAGACACATGTTATAGGCTAGTAGTTCAATTCAATTTTATTTATAGTGTCAAATCATAACAGGAATTATCTCAGGACACTTTACAGATAGAGTAGGTCTAGACCACACTCTATAATTTACAAGAACCCAACAATTCCAGTGATTCCCCCAAGAGTATGCGTAAGTGCGACAGTGGTGAGGAAAAAATCCCTTTTAGGAAGAAACCTCGGACAGACCCAGGCTCTTGGTAGGCGGTGTCTGACGGTGCCGGTTGGGGGGTATGATGAACAATGGCAATAATAGTCACAATAAAGATATTGTAATAGTTATAATAGTTAATGGTGTCGTAGAGCACAGCAGGGCGTAACAGGGCGTGGCAGGGTGTTGGCCGGACATAGCAAGTCGAAGCCGGGCATTGCAGTGCGTAGCAGGGTGTAATAGGGCACAGCAGGGCGTAGGGCAGGACCACGGCGACAGCTGCCACCATGATGTAGGTGCCATCATGAGCCAAGATGATGATGCTGGGCGGAAAAAGAACATAAGGACTCCGGGGAATAAGCTCCCCGGAGCTATGTTAGTAACAAGCATTTCTGTTCCACAGGAGAGGAGCCTGATAGCTAAATGCTCTGGCTCCCATTCTACTTTTAGAGACTCTAGGAACCACAAGCAACTCTGCCTTCTGGGAGCGCAGTGCTCTAGTGGGACAATAAGGTACTATGAGCTCTTCAAGATATGATGGTGCTTGACCATTTAGAGCTTTGTAGTTCAGGAGAAGGATTTTAAATTCAATCCTGGATTTTACAGGAAGCCAATGCAGAGAAGCTAGTACAGGGGAAATATGATATCTTAGTTCTTAGTTCTTGTCAGAACACGCGCTGCAGCATTCCGGATCAGCTGGAGAGTCCTAAGAGTTTTATTTGAGCATCCTGATAAAAGGGAATTACAATAGTCCAGCCTGGAAAAACAAATGCATGGACTAGTTTTTCAGCATCGTTTTGAGACAGGATGTTCCTAATTTTGGTAATGTTAAGAAGGTGAAAAAAGGCTGTTCTAGAGGTTTGTTTTAAGTGGGCGTTAAAGGATATATCCTGATCAAAAATAACTCCTAGATTTCTGACAGTAGTGCTGGAGGCCATGGCAATGCCATCTAGAGTAATTATATCTTGGGATAATGATGTCCGGAGGTGTTTAGGGCCCAGCACAATAACTTCAGTTTTGTTTGAGTTTAACATCAGGAGATTGTGTAGTACTTATGATAGCAGGTAGGTTGGTAGATAGAGAGATTTTGAGGGACTTTTAAAACAATACATGAATAACTCATGACAGATCTGACCATTGAAATGTGCATATCAATATGCAGCTTAAAGCCAGATGAAAATAATAGCTTAAAACCAATAATTAGCAGTAGTTGCACAGCCATATTCATAGCCTACATGTAATTTTCTCATATATATATTTTTGTATTATCATTAGAGGATGTGTTTCGCTCCAGGAAGAGCTTGAGGGACCAGTTTAAAAGGGAAAAGAGGAAGGAGAGGGAGAGGAACAGGAGTGGGACTGGGGCCTCATCAGCTCGGCCATGGACGTATATGGCTGTGATGGGGTTCCTGGCCCCATTCCAGGAGGGCAGGCCAACCACCCCCAACCTTCCCCGCCAAGCTACCCCTGCCACACTCCCCCCAGCTGCCCCCATCCCACTGCTTCACTCCCCCCCAGCTGCACCCACCCCCCTAGCTGCACCTACCCCGTTGGCTGCACCCACCCCCCCAGCTGCAGCTACCCCGTTGGCTGCACCCACCCCCCTAGCTGCACCTACCCCGTGGCTGCACCCACCCCCCCAGCTGCAGCTACCCCGCTGGCTGCACCCACTCAACCTCTCACAGAGGTGGTGGGAGACCTGGAGGAGGCAGGCCCTTCCACCTCTGATTTCAGGCCCCATATGAGGAAGAAGAGAGGGAAGGCAATATCGGTGTTTGAGCGTGAGCTATTAAGTACACTCCAGGAGGCAGGCAATATGGAGCTAACACCACCTCCTCCTCCTCCTCCTCCTCCTCGTCCTCCTCGAGTAGCTGTCCATAGCAGATGAGGATGAGATTTTTTTTTTGAGCCTCTTGCCCGTAATGCGGGTGGATGACCCTGGCCAAGAGGGCCGAGGTGAAATTTAGAATATATAGTTTAGTGTATGAGGCGGAATTTGAGGGGAGTAATTTTCTTTAAAATGTTATTCATGTTCATGTTTGTGTTGTACGTTATACATATTTATATTTATGATGTAATATCTCATGTGTGAGATGATTTAAGTTTATTTTGTTCAATAAGTTCAATAAATTATTGAATTGTTTCAATGGTGTGCATGATCGTTCCCATCAGTGTTCATTATTCTGTCGGGTTTATGCTAGCTGTGCACATTTGCTAACCAGAGATAGAGTGATAGATAGATAGATATAGTTGTGTTCAAAATAATAGCAGTCCAACATCACTAACCTCATAAATCAATTTTTTTGGTAGAAGTGATATTTCTACATAGCAAATAATTGACTAAGTATAAGTGTCATAGAAAACCAACAGACCCAACAGTCATGACATGCGTGCTGCTCATTCTGTGTAATTGAATCTGTAATTGAAAGGGGCATGTTCAAAATAATAGCAGTGTTGTGTTCAATTAGTGAGGTGATTGATTCTGTGAAAAAACAGGTGTCAGTTATGGCCCATATTTAAGGAAGGAAGGAAGCAAATGTTGTGCATGCTGGTTATAGTGCATTTCACACTGAAATACTCAGCAAAATGGGTCGTTCCAGACATTGCTCTGAGGAACAGCAGACTTTAATTAAAAAGTTGATTGGAGAGGGGAAAACATATCAAGAAGTTCAGAAAAGTATAGGCTGCTCAGCCAAAATGATTTCAAATGCCTTGAAATGGCATCCAAAGCCTGAACGACGTGGGAAAAAACGGTCAACTACCATTCGAATGGATCGAAGAATAGCCAAAATGGCAAAGGCTCAACCAATGATCAGCTCCAGGAAAATCAAAGAAGACTTAGTTACCTGTGAGTACTGTTACGATCAGAAGAAGGCTATTTGAAGCAAAGCTATCAGCTAGAAGCCCCCGCAAAGTCCCATTGCTGAAAAAAAGAGATGTACTGAATAGTTTGAAATTTGCCAAAGGAGAAATGGGGCAACATGCAGTGGACTGATGAGAGCAAAATTGTTCTTTTTGGGTCTAGGGGCCGCAGACAGTTTGTCCGACGACCCCCATGCACTGAATTCAAGCCACAGTACACTGTGAAGACAGTAAACCATGGTGGTGCAGAAATCATGTTATGGGGATGTTTCTCATACTGTGGTGTTGGGCCTATTTATCGCATACCAGGGATCATGGATCAGTTTCAATACATCAGAATACTTGAAGAGGTCATGTTGCCTTATGCTGAAGAGGAAATGCCTTTTAAATGGGTCTTTCAACAAGACAATGACCCAAAACACACCAGTAAGCGAGCAAAGATTGATGTTCTGGAGTAGCCAGCCCAATCCCCAGACCTCAATCCCATAGAAAACTTGTGGGGTGACATCAGAAATGCTGTTTCTGAGGCAAAACCCAGTAATGCAGAGGAATTGTGGAATGTAGTTCAATTGTCCTGGGCTGGAATACCTGTTCACAGGTGCCAGAAGTTGGTCGACTCCATGCAACACAGATGTGATGCAGTTCTCAGAAATAATGGTTATGCAACTAAATATTAGTGCAGTGATTCAAAGTAAAGCAAACCCTTGAGACATGTTTCAGTTTATACAGTAAATGTTTGAGTTTGTAAAGAAAAATGCAAATACTGCTATTTATTGTAACTGTACAAGTACAATAGAATGTTGTTTGGATGAATCCTGTTGATACCCACATGAAAAAGAGATACTTCAGAGGTAAAACTAATAACTAAACAAAAGTAAGTGGAAAAAAGGTAACTGACAATATACAGTATGTATTGTATATACACGGAATGAAGAGTTTAATGACAAGGTTGGGTTAGAACAGGTGAGTTGTCACAAGGGGTCAGAGGAGGTATCTAGTAGTGTAACATCCCTGTGAAATGTTTATTTAGTGTGGTTGTTCAGGCTAAAAGGGTTCAGTGTTTTTCCGAACAGCATAAGGGGTGCCAATGCTGTGTGAAGGGGGGTCAGGTGTATCACATATCTATGCTTTACATTTTCATGTGTTATACTTATGGAACATGGACCTTTGCTTTTAAAGGGCAATGTATGTACAGTATAATGCTTGTGCTACTTTGGAACTATGCTTTTAAAGGACAATGTGGGTGGCTCTTAAAAGAGCTGTTGTGTTATGCAGTTGCTGGATTGGTTTATGGCTCGACCTGCCAAGGAACTGCGCCCGCTTCGCTGAAATAAGAGGTGAAGTTGCCTCTCACTCTCAAGGCCTCCCGTGGGGCGTTGTTAGCAGACATCCTGGAAACTCCCTGGAGACAACTACCATAACCAGGCCTACAGTAACTACCTGCCCTGTGCCTTCTCCTAAGGATCATGACGCGCAGGTAGTTGTGGAGAACGCAAGTGGCTCTGACACGTCTCAGCAGTGGTGGGGATGACAGCCATCACTCTTCTGTACATTCTCCATGTAGACAGAATGCCAAAAGCACACTCAACTACAAGCCTGGCACAACTGAGGCGGTAGTTGTACACCCTCTGCTCTCCATGGACATGGGCGGCCAGGGAAAGGGCGCATGAGGTTCCAGCGGAGGGGAAATGCCTCATCTCCCACAAACACAAAGGGCATTGGACCACGATGCTCAGACCCAGGGATGACCACATATTCAGGGAGGTCCAGGGTGCCATCTCGGAGGCCCTCACCAAAGGCCGAGTTGTAGAGGGATCCGCCGTCACTCGTCCTGCCATATCCACCAACATCAACTACCCTGAAGAGGTAGTCGGCATCGACCACTGCCAACAGCACGATGGAATATCCGCCCTTGTAGTTATAATACAGGGAGCCAGAGTTGTCTGGGGCCTGGATGACCAGGTGCCTCCCATCCACCGAACCAAGACAGTTGGGGAAGTTCCAGCGACGGCTGAACCCTTCTGCAATGGCACACCAGTCCTCCATGCATGGTGCAGGCAGGTACTCAGGCAGCAGGGCATCCCAGATGGCAGCTGACAGCTCTTTCACCACTCTTCCCACAGTGCAGCGGCCCACCCTGTAGCTGCTGGATATTGTCCTGAATGAATCCCCTATTGAGAGGTATCTGTGAAGATATGAAGACATATTGAGTTACATTTGCATGTAGTATATTCAGGTAGTACACATTAACCAGTATATGTAATCACTGTTTTAGATATCACACGGTAGCCAGGTCACACAAATAGCAAGGTGCTGAGCAGGACCAATTGCCTGACGAAAAAAGGTGTTCGTCTTGGCAATCCACCCCGGATTCATGCCAGCTGTTCAACTCATGCCAGCAGCTCGTTGAACAGCTCCTTGGACAGCCTGAAATGTTCCCTGAACATGTCATCGTCAAGCCGGAGCTCCATCAAAAGGCGGTGGTACTCCCCACACTCCTGCTGGGTAACTTCACTCCGGGTAGGGTGAACCCAGTGGCGACGACGTGGCTTCTTCCTCTGGAGGTAGAGCAGAGCAGCTACAATGATCCTTCTCTGTTTTCGATTCATGGCTAAATGACTGCTCAACAAAATCCATATTTATACACATCACTTCTCCCTCCAAATTTCAAAAATACGAGAGGGAAGAAGTTGGTTTCGAGCAAATGTTTTAAAAACACAACATTCCCCGCTGGCTCAAAACCACGGCCATAGCGGTAAACTTGAGAAATGCCCATCAACGTACAAATGAGGGGTGGCGTCGCGTCACCACGCTTCAGTCGTGTCGCAAAAGTGGATGTGCAGCATAAGTCATCTTACAGCGCCGCGGTAGAGCTACAGCTATGCCAGTGCGTCCCATAGAGACACTAAAAACGCTGAGAGCCACTGACCATGCATCATTATTTGATGAGTTGGGAATGAGAACGGGTTGGTTCTCAGCTGCAGTAAATACACTCCCAAACAACAGAGAGAGCCTGAAAATCAAAGGTGCGTGTGATTCCTGTTTTTTGTAAACATGTTGTATAGTGATGGCAATCCCATAAAAATGCTTCCAGGAAAGAAAGTAAACATACTGATCTATGTTTTACTGCTGCTTCTTACAACTTCACTTTATTGGTCTTTATATTGTTAATCAACATGAAATCTGGATCTCAAGCTAAAAGCTCTACATTGAAAACAGGCCAGATCATCCTCTATAAAAGTGAAATATAACATTAACATCTTCACCCCACTCTCATGTCTTTACGGGCTAAAAGCATGAAGCAAAAGCCAGTGAAGTGATATTGCCAGGGACACCAAAGCACAGTAAATGTGCTATTGCCTGAACAACAATCCCCTTGAGGAGACATTATGTGTATTAAAAGTTGTATAAGTTTTGATTCACAATTTAGAAACGGCACAGAGGCAGTGGGACCAGTGGGGACTGCCTATTTCTCCATTGTTCTGACCTCTCAATAACCCGAAAAATTCCCTTTGGTCCTACAGCCCACTAGTCCGACGTCCCTCTGGTGGCGAAATTACGAATCCCACTATGGCCACGCCAAGACCCGCCCTACGAAGCAGCTTGATTGGTTGGGGTTAGGCATTTGACCTTGAGTGGTTAAGGTTAGGATAACCGATTGGTCAGGTGATAGGACCTGTACAAATAGGGTTACGTTACCTTGCGTAAGTATGGACGCCTGGCCGATAAATGCTATTGAAGTGCGGGTCTTAGCGTGGTCATAGTGGGATGGTGGACGTTGGACCAATGGGCTGTAGGACCAAAGGGAATTTTTCGAGTTATTGAGAGGTCAGAACAATGGAGCGTCGGAGAAATGACATGGCACCGGGACCAGTGGCGGATCTAGAAAATTTTACATGGGGTGGCAAAGGGGTAGCGAGAGATCTTGGCAGGGTGGCAGAGGAAGACGGTACATGGGAACCCCCATATGTAAACGCACTGCTATGCCCTACTATGCCCCGCAACACCCTGCTACGCCCTGAACTGCTACAACTATTATTTCTAATCATAGTTCCATTATCTTTATTGTTACTATAATTGCCACCGTTCATCATACCAACTGCTATAATTATCATGAATCATATTTCTCTGTATCTGTATATCTGTATCCGTCTCTGTGTCCCAACCGGCAGCAGCAGATGGCTGACCACCAAGAGTCTGGGTCTGTCTGAGGTTTCTGCCTAGAAGGAAGTTTTTCCTCACCACTGTTGCACCAAATGCTTGCTCTTGGGGGAATTGTTGGGTCTGTAAATTATAGTGTGGTCTAGACCTACTCTATCTGTAAAGTGTCTTGAGAAGAGTGAACTCTTGTTACGATTTGATTCTATAAATAAAATTGAATTTAGCTGAAATTGAATTGATCTGGTCGGCTTGCCATGTCACTTTATGAGGTTTTTTAACATTGTATAACATAATATGAGTTCCCCCAGCCGGCCTTTGGTCCCCCAGTGGCTAGAAATGGCGATAGGTGTAAACCGAGCCCTGGGTATCCTGCTCTGCCTTTGAGAAAATGAAAGCTCAGATGGGCCGATCTGGAATCTTCCCTTTATGACGTCATAAGGGGAAAGGTTACCCCCCCTTTCTCTGCTTTGCCCGCCCAGAGAATTTGGGGACCACTAAGGCCTATATAAAGAGACTTCAGATACAGTATTAGGGGGACCACTAAGGCCTATATAAAAGAGACTTCAGATACAGTATTAGGGGACCACTAAGGCCTATATAAAAGAGACTTCAGATACAGTATTAGGGGACCACTAAGGTCTATATAAAAGAGACTTCAGATACAGTATTAGGGGACCACTAAGGTCTATATAAAAGAGACTTCAGATACAGTATTAGGGGACCACTAAGGCCTATATAAAAGCATCCAAAAAGCAGCATGTCATAGGACCTTTAAATCTTCCAATATTATTCGAATAATGGCATAGCACCTGTGCTTTAAAAAAAAGAAAATGTAAAAATCTAGAATCAAATCGAACCGTGACCTTAGAATCGAAAATGGAATGGAATCGAGGATTTGGAGAATCGTGACACCCCTATATATATATATATATATATAGTGGAAATAGCCAAAAACTGAAAACATGTCATGTCACTGAGTAGTTATGCTACTGTACTGCAATTTATTTGGAAGGAGAATAAAAACAAACCATATGGTCCAGGGGTAACTGCAGGCCTCTTCTGCCCTGTCTTCTTCATCTGCCTCCTCCTGATCACTCTCTGCCTCTGTCCCTCTCTCTGAATCTGCAGCCTCCTCTTCATCCCTCACAGTCAATTCTTCCTTTCCCTTTTTCTCTTTCACTTATTTCTGCATCTCCTTCTGTGGTCTTCTCCTGCTCTGACCTGCCTGGTCTCTCCAGTTTACTGCCTTCTCCTTCTTCATTTCCCTCCTTCTCTTCCTCCTGTGCACTACTCAGAATTTTCTTGAATGGCAATATCCCCACACTTACGCTTCAGTTAATATCTCCAGCTACTCTGGCCTGCAAACGTCAAGATGTGAACATCTCTGGTTATTCTTGTAATACATTACACTGTAGGGCCCTGTAGCTAATAAGTAGCTTAACAAACATAAAATCAGAAGAGATTTATTACATGCACACAGCAGTTATGTTTAGACTAGCCTTCATAATCCCATTGTATTTGTGGTTTTCCCAGTTTGACAGTGAAGGATGTCACCTGGTTTAATTTGTGCAGCCTTATTGCCGTGATATGTGAGAGGAAGTGGATTTTATAATACTCCTTATCTAATCACATACAAATGATCGGTCTCAGCAAGCACTGTGTACAAACATGCCAGTTTGTAATATTTTGAATTATGCTGTTCTTGTCTTTACTAAAATCAAAACTAATCAAAGGCCAGAATGCTCTTACAAATCACGAGGGAGCGTCACAGACGCACTGTTGTTGATGCTGACTCTCCTTTAGCATACATTACATTTATTACAAATTTAACCTTAAATTAAACGTATGTTTAAACTTCACCTGGGGAACCTGACTTCACCTTCAGAGGCTCGGGGGGGCAGCTTAGTCGCTCCAGTCTTTGCCGGGATGCAGGGCCACCACACTCTGCTGTGTGCGAACGCCGCTCTGCACGTTTGATGCAGGGACGTAGCTAAGTATTTGAGGGGCAGGGGGCTAAGATTACGCCTATACTTATTTATTATTAATTAATATAAATGAATTGTTTGTTTCAATGTTTTAAGAAGCTTGTAGACATAGTGGCAGTTTGTTTTGCACAGTTTTTTGAACACCAAAGTTAGGGGAGCAGCTGGCCCCCCCTTAGTCCCCGTGTAGATCTGCCCCTGAGTGGGACTGAGTCTAGCACTGTCATCCTGAGTGCATAAATAGTTCATTTCAGCTAGTAATTGCAGATTTCTGGTCAGTGAAAATATGATTTAAAAAATAGAGAAAGCCAAAGCTTTCAAGACATACTGTGTGGCAGAAAAGAAATCACGTTTTATAGGCTTGAGTTTATAGATGGATTGTGCTGTGTGCCTGTAAATGGTGCTCTGAAGCTCATCATTGCATGGTTATCAGACGTTTGAAAAAAAAAAATGAAATAAAAGGATCCAGAGTGCATCTGGTCCTTGCATAAAAGCATGCTGCTTCAATCACTATTACAGTTCAATTTCTCTCTTCAATTCTCTGAAGCTTCCTCGCTTGTTGAAATTAGAGGCATTTGGGAGGTAGCAATTTTCACTTTCTCTGCGCCTTAAACACCAATGCATCACTTTTTTACCGGAATCATTGATTGGGCACTTGAAAAGGATGTTGCTCAGAGTTATTGGATGGGATCCAGGTAGACTCCTCTGTGTGCATAAATGCCAGGACAGAAAGAAAGAAGAAAGACAATACAATGTGGGAGCTTAATGTTGTTAGGAATCAAACCAATCTAATAATTTTAGTCTACCAGCTTCCAGTTTCTCCTCTAAGGATTTGCTGCATTTTTATCTGTGTAAATAGAATATCTTTGGGTTTTGGACCTTTGCATTAAAACAAAAAAAACATTCTGTGCTCAGGGAAACAAACTAGTCTACATCAAGTTGGAGCAGAGTATGTAAATTAGGTGCTCAGCCCCCTCAGTCGCACAGAGCTACAGCTTCATGACAGGGTAGAGGCGGCCTCCTACTTATCTACGTGTTAACACACTGCAAGATTCTACAGCCATGTTGGCAGCTCTATGCGGCTTATGCCTGCCCGTGCTTTGAGCTAAATGCTATTGTCATTATGTTAGCATGCTCACATTGATAATCCTGATGTTTAGCAGGTATGATGTTTACCATGGCTACCATTTTGATTTAGTATGTTGGAATGCCAACAGTAGCTAAATAGCACAAAACACAATGTAGTTTGAAAATTTGGCATTTGGTCATAAACGAAAGTACGGGACAAATGAACATTTTCAATAGATGCTGGCACTATATATAACAAAAGTCATTCAAATCCCCTGGCTTATAACATATAGCTTCAGTGTGTGTGTGTGTGTGTGTGTGTGTGTGTGTGTGCGCAAAATTTATGCTTTAGTGTTTTAAAGGTGGAGTGTGTATCATTTTTAAACATCGCTATATCACTGTCAGATTATAGTGCTATCTTGGAACACAAATGGCACCACAGTGGATAAGATTGGTAGTCTCTGTCTCCTACTATATGGTATTGTTACCGCTAGTGTTTCCACAAATGATCTCCCCAGCTACTATAAACCCTGTTTGTAGATTTGATACCAAGCCATACATATTAATACTCAAAATTAATCCTGCATTCACTACAATGCTTAATTTACAGATGCTTAATATTTCAGAAAGTAGTAAAATATCAGTTGCACTGACGTTAAAACTTGGGTAAAACCTAAACGACTTAAAGCACTATGCATTCAATTTAAGTGTCATTGAAGTTAATTACTTAGACAGGCCTTGTGATGGTTTAATGTTTTTTAACCAAGGAACACAGCCTATTAGTTTAGATAGAGGTGGCACACACACACAACACAGATGAGACGAATTATGTAGGAATAGGTTTCATAGCTGCAGTGGGTAGAATGCAAAAAAAAACAACAGAATTTGAGAGAGACCTCTTTCTCCCTTCTCTGTCGCACAGGCAATGCATGCACAGATCAGCCAAAAGGAATGCTCTCTCTTTCTGAAATGACCTATGATTGACCAAAACCTCCCATCGCGTCAATCCAGTACACATTCGGCTGTCAAAACTGGTAAATAAATTACGTTTGAATGTTGCTTCTAAAAAAGAAGGGTTAACCCTAACCCGCCGGCAACCTGAGTTGCTCCGGCCTCCACTGCCAGCCACTAGAGGGGCTCCGCCTTCACTGCCGGCCACCTGAGGAGCTCTGCCTTCGTCAGCTGCCTCCAGAGAGGCTATACCTTTTTGCGCCCCCTCTGTCCTCAGTTCCTGAGCCCCCGCTGTCACCAGTTCCTGTGCTCCTGTTTTTTTCCCCATCCTTCTGTTCCCCAGACACTTGCTGAGTTACTTTGATTGGACTGTGGATAGATTTACTGCTCCTGCCACAGACCTGTTCCTGGGAACCCGACTGGCCCTGGGAGGTCCTCGAAGTGCCTGCCAGACACCCCAATGGCATGTCGTTCCAGAGCCCGTCCAGTCAGCCTCCAGTCTGCTAGCTTGCAGTCAGCTTCACTGGTAGCAGCATCCAGTCTCCACTCCAGCCTGCTAGCAGTCAGTCTCCACTCCAGCATGCTAGCCATCAGCATGCTAGTCTCAAGCTAGCACCCCAAGCGATTAGCCCTTTGTCTGCTTTCCAGTCTCCTGTGCAGCAGCCCCAGCTCCCCGAGTTCAAGCCACATATTCACCCCTTGAACTAAGATGGTGAACATATTAACTTGTTTCGCTCTCTGCATGAGGAGGATCCCGCCCTGGCAAAACATCTCATGGAAGTCCACTGGGAGGGCACAGAGAATGAGTTTTGCCATCCTGTCCCCAAGCCTGTCAGCCCCCAGCAGCCAGTCAGCTATCCTGCTTCCGGGTTGTTGACTCTCCCACAGTCTTCGCTGCTGTCCAGCGACCCAGAACCTCCTGCTGGCCAGCGACCCTGAGACTCTGCAGCCCAGCCTTGGGATGGACGACCAGCTGGACCTTAAACCAGTTTCTGAGTCGGGGTTCCCGATCAACATGTCATCTTCACCTGGGTTCCAATCGACCGTCCGGGCCGATTCCTGCTCTCCATGTCCAGCCTGCGGTTTGGCCGACTCCTGCCCCCTGTGTCAAGTCGGCGGCCCGGCCAACAACGGCCCCTTGTGTCCAGTCGGTGGCCTGGCCGACTCCTGCCCCAGGAACCCACATTTCCAGAGCTGCCACAGTCCCCTACTCCAGAGTTGTGGCAAAATAATAACAAAAGTAAATTTGGCTACCTATGTGGCAAAATTAAAACAAAAATATAAAACGACTTTCCTTCTGCACTTCCCACATGGCACGCTACAACCTAATCAATCAGCAACCTAGCTACCTGAGAAGCAAATTAAGAAAACAAGTGCAGCAGGAGCAAGTCATAAGTAAGCATGAACTGGTCATAATGTATGCTCAGAGCATACAAGTACAACAAATCAGTGCAGTGGAGCGTGTTCGCATCAGTGATTAATAATGTCTTTTCCTTTAATGTGTCAAGGTCATACGCCTGCAGAAACAAAAAACATCTTAGCAGTCTCTGATTTAGACATCTAAGAGACTGTAAAAAGGTCAGTGGATTGTGATCTGTATACACAATCAAGGATTTACCTCCTGCTCCTACACAGTGTTAGGAGTAACGTGTTACAAAAGTAACGCAATTACAGTAACGTATTCCTTTTTGCTGTAACTTAGTTATATAACATTAAACATAACATTCGGTAATATTATACCCGTTACAATCTCAGTAAAGCGAGTTACAACGCATTTTAACGCAACATTTAGTGGTGTTTTGTTCTTTTAAGAATTCACCACCACCGCGAAACATTTCTTCACAGGAAAAAAAAGCCGTGAGTATTATTTCCTGTTGCTGTATTCGATGGTTGAGATAACTGCAGAGACAGATACATTTGTGAGATAGACATTATTTTCAGGAGTTATTACGCTGCTTTGAAGCGAGCTGTCCCGTCACTGTTCCCGTGGTCAGAGCCAGAACCAGAGACGGTACGGACAACATCTGTGTCCCATCAGGTGACGGTACGGACAACATCTGTGTCCCATCAGGTGACGGTACATCAGCGCGGACAGCAGTGTGTCCGAGCTGCTGACAGATAGAAACATGTCGGAAATTAATGTTTAGGCTTGCTACACGTAAATATCATTGCATTTTATCAGCTGTGGAAAGTAAGTATGCCGTACTTCAATACAACTGTAAGGTACTTTTAATTGAGTATTAATTTTCTCCTACTTGCCCATTGTACGCTTTACTTCTCTATTTTTATAGCTTTAGTTACTTTGCATATCTATCTATAAATTGCAGAAACGTCTTTTCTGTCTGTCTGTGTGAGTGTTATGCACATATCTCTCAAGCCGTTAGGCCAATGGATTTCAAACTTGACAGGTGTGTCCGTGTTTGGGGGGAAGGTAACCTGCACATCAGTAGACGCCACATGCAGAACACTTTAGAACAGCGGGGGGGGGGGACTCTTTTCCTGCTATTGTATTAAATTGCTGTGAGCTGGCAGAACATAACGTAATCTCGGAGATTATTCCTTCAGAGCGCTGTGCAATGCAATCTCAGAGTTGAACCGGGCAGATACATCAGTTTTCATCAGACTCACCCTGGGTCGGGTTAATTAAGTCGCCAAAATACCCCCGCAAATCCCCTACTTCACCGTTAACCGTCAAGCCACTAAACCTGTTTGGAAATGAACACCTCTGCTGAAATGTTAAATTTGTTAACGATCTGACACGAGACAACACCGTCTCTCTGCGCACACACACACACACACACACAGGGTCCGGTTCTGGTGGTTGATTAACGCAGCTAGGTGTTGATTAGCTCTCATAACGGGCCAGGTGGGTAGCACACTGCCATGAGTCCATGACGCTAATGTCTGATTACTCCACATTTTCATTGTGATATTTTGTGATTACATTCTGAATCTGCAGCGTTCTCTGTCAGGTAAATACAGTAGTACAATGTCTTCCTCTGATGTAGACGTAGCCTACACTGTAAGTCAGTAGTAGGCGATACAGTGGAGTTGCATATGAAGTGGTTTGGGGTCCTTCTGTAAGTAATTTTGGGGTACAATTTGGTTTTGATGAATTCTACAAGCAGCAATATCACAGGTATTCGGCCCGTTCCAAACAGGCACATTTTTAACTGGCACTGCACTAGTTCATATTAATTATACAAAATATTATGAATAATCTATGATGTATTAAAGTGGATAAAGAGGAGACTTTATTGATCCGGTGGTGAAATTCACAAGCTACCTGCCAAGTCAAACTTCCGTTGTTATTTTGGTGAAAGTAACTCAAAAGTAATGCAAGAGTAGTGTAAAGCATTACAATTCAGAGACAGTAATATATATATATATATATATTTATTTTTTTTTTGGGGGCATTTTTAGGCCTTTATTTTCACAGGACAGATTAAGACATGAAAGGGGAGAGAGAGGGGGAATGTCATGCAGCAAAGAGCCACAGGTTGGAGTTGAACCTGCGGCCGCTGCGTCGGCCACGGAAGCCCCTCTTCCCAGTCCCAATCTAACTCAGTGCACTGCGCACGCACACAGAAGAGATTTCAGAGTCTGGTTGAACCTTTCCAACGTGCCCTGGCTCTGTACGTGGTAAGTCGAGGACTGGTTATGCTGTATGCGCAAAACTTAATACCTGTGCAAACATATACAATGTGAAATTTAAGCCCTTGTCACACTGTATGACCATCGGGATACCAAAAACTGCTATAAATTGAGTCAATGCTTTCACAACAGCTTTAGTAGTTATGATATATCATAACAAGAGTTAACACGAGACACTTTACAGATAGAGTAAGTCTAGACCACACGCTATAATTTACAAAGACGCAACAATTCCAGTAATTCCCACAAGAGCAAGCATTCAGTGCGACAGTGGTGAGTAAAATCTCCTTTTAGGGAGAAACCTCGGACAGACCCAGTAGCTTGGTGGGCTACTGCCGGTGCCAGTGATGTGATGAACACTGGCATTTATAGTCACAATAAAGATATTGGAACTATGACTAGAAATAGTTGTTGTAGTAGTTCAGGGCATAGCAGGGCACTGCAGGGTGTAGCAGGACATAGCATGACGTAGCCGGGCGTAGCAGGGCACTGCAGGGCGTAGCTGGACGTAGCAGGGCACTGAACAACGTAGCAGGGCATAGCAGGGTGTAGCAGGGCATAGCAGGGCGCCTAGCAGGACCACGGCGACAGCTGCAACCATGATTTAGGTGCCAGCCTCATCCAGGGAAAACTGCAGGGCGAGAAAACAAGCTCCCCAGAGCTAGGTCAGTAACAAGCATTTGCCCACAGATGAAAAGAGAGAGGAGAGAGGAGCTCAGTGTGTCAAAGGAAGTCCCCCGGCAGTCAAAAACTCCAACAGCATAGCTTAGGGCCACATAGAAGCAGAGAGAAGGAGGGGCGTGCCATGAATGTGGCTAGACACACCCTCCCCCGCCAGTCTAGGCGAACGCTGCAACTCCTAACTATATGCTTTATTAAAGAGGAGAGTTGGAAGTTCAGGTTTACGACTATACACGGCAATTTACAGCAACACCGAAAACTGCCGTGAATTGTCGAAAATTGCCGTGGGCCTTGCTTGGCAGTTGTCCCCCCATGACCCCCCCTCCCCCTAATTCTAGGGGAGGCTTTAACATGTAAATTAAAATGCTGTGAGCTATACAAATGCAAATCAGGGTAGCAGCACGGGGAGTTTTACCCCAGGTGACATTTTTGTAAAAAGGTATTAACTTCATTTTAAGAAAATCTCTGGTATAAATAGATCAGGCTCAGTAGAGCCTAATTGTAGACTCTTAAATTTAAGCTTGAATTGATTTATTTAATGAAAGTATGCTAGATTAATTACTGTGTATGTCATTAGCAATGGCCAATGTTATGTAAAAATGATACACAAAACAATTTATTTCAACAATTAGCTTTTATCAGGCTTTGCCATAAAGGTAAAATTTGCATTCCATGTAAACAACATCACAGTCTCCTAGAGCTCATCCACTGTGCATAGTGGCATGACTACAGTGACCTTTCTTTGGTCTTGCTCATCCAAGATTGTCTGGTGGAATGGAGACAGAGGCACCACTGTACAGTGTTCTAAGAGAAGTCTTTCTGTTGACACAAAGTCTCTGCGCTGTTTGCGCCCTGCTGGTTAATCTGCCTCATCTTTATCTTTCTCTATCACTCTGCCCCTCCCCCCCCCCTTACTGCTTTGATTTGAAAAATAGCGGCAGGAGATGAGTCCTCCGAGAGTTAGAGCAAAAGCTTCCAAAGTATGGGAGTATTTCAGGCCAACTGGTAGAAGAGTTGTCTGTACACTCTGTCAAACTGCACTTGCTTATCACGGGAGTACAACCACGCAGGAGTTGTTCAAGATGTACAAGCGTTTTTATTTTCTTCCCTCCATGTCACCATAGGCGCCGATTTATGTTTTCCTCCGTGGGTGCTCACGGGCGCAAAAAGAAAGTAGTAAAAAAATGTTTGCATTTCAGAACCTTAGGAAATGGACAGTGGCCGACACGAACACACATGCCTATTAAGTCGATAATAAAGCCGTAAAGTAGGCTTTCAACTCAGGACAACGCCACTTGAAGTTTAACTGACACGTAACCGTGATCAGCTTCGTGGGAAATTAAGAATCAATGCCACCTGTCTAGTAGCCTAGGCACACTATGACAGACGCTCCACTTAGCACCAACTGCAATGTTTCATTTTAAATGAATGGAGCCACTAGCAGTCTGGCACTGGGTGCTCGAGCTCCGGAGCACCCACGGTATCGGCGCCTATGATGTCACCTATGGGGCTCCGTAAAGATGCGCCCACAGAAAAGGAAAAGACAGCGTAAGTATATGATTATTAATGAAACGGCAAGCTAGTCTGTACTGTTTATTAACTCTTGAAAAGTACAATGACCTTACAACCGTACAATGATCTTTGGATGTTAAACAGGCTACTTAGACTTTGGCAGTAATGTTTTAAACCCCACCATGCACGCAAGTTTAAACGCGAGCAGCACAGCTGTGTGCCTGGGTGGCTGCTTTCAGCGCGATTCATTATTAGGCAGAGCTAATAAGCGGGACCAGTGTAAGTTGCTTTATTAAAGTGTATTTTTTTGGTCTTGTAATTTACAGGAAGCAGCACCGTCTTCACAACTCGGAGACAACTTGTGCAAGGGTAAGATTTGAAGAATATGCTCTCATTCTGCCGTATAAGGAAATAGATACGTTAACAGACCGATCTTAACCGTACATTTTGTTTTCACACTAACCTCGCCTCATAACGAGGCCGTGACCTATCGTTGCTCGGAGCAAGTCCAGATTTACATGATGCTGACAATGACGGCATTGTGTGTAAGTAACTTTTCCTGTTTTCTCATTCCTTGTTTAATTTTACTCTTATGTTTTATTATTTTTATTCATACCACTCTCATTTAATTGTTTTCCAGCGGTCCCCTAATACTGTATCTGAAGTCTCTTTTATATAGACCTTAGTGGTCCCCTAATACTGTATCTGACGTCTCTTTTATATAGGCCTTAGGGGTCCCCTAATACTGTATCTGAAATCTCTTTTATGTAGGCCTTAGTGGTCCCCTAATACTGTATCTGAAGTCTCTTTTATATAGGCCTCAGTGGTCCCCTAATACTGTATCTGACGTCTCTTTTATATAGGCCTTAGGGGTCCCCTAATACTGTATCTGAAGTCTCTTTTATATAGACCTTAGTGGTCCCCTAATACTGTATCTGAAGTCTCTTTTATGTAGACCTTAGTGGTCCCCTAATACTGTATCTGAAGTCTCTTTTATATAGACCTTAGTGGTCCCCTAATACTGTATCTGAAGTCTCTTTTATATAGACCTTAGTGGTCCCCTAATACTGTATCTGAAATCTCTTTTATGTAGGCCTTAGTGGTCCCCTAATACTGTATCTGAAGTCTCTTTTATATAGGCCTCAGTGGTCCCCTAATACTGTATCTGACGTCTCTTTTATATAGGCCTTAGTGGTCCCCTAATACTGTATCTGAAGTCTCTTTTATATAGGCCTCAGTGGTCCCCTACTACTGTATCTGAAGTCTCTTTTATATAGGCCTCAGTGGTCCCCTAATACTGTATCTGAAGTCTCTTTCCCAAAATTCAGCCTTGGTGTAGAATTACAGCCACTAGAGCCAGTCCCACAGTGAGCTTTCCTTAGGATGTGTAATTTCTGTGTCTGTAGCTTTAAATGCTATTGAGGAGGAGAGAGGGGGGGCAAGGTGGAGGGTGGGGGTGTGGCCTTGACCAACTGCCATGCTTCGCTCATTTGCAAGCCATGATGTCTCTCTCTCTCTCATGGGGGGCCAAATTCTCTGGGCGGGCAAAGCAGAGAAAGGGGAGGTAACCTTTCCCCTTATGACATCATAAAGGGAAGTTTCCAGATTGGCCCATCTGAGCTTTCATTTTCTCACCCTATCAGGTAAGAAAAAGATGAATGATTTTATTAGAGCACTAATAAAACTTACAGGCAACAGTGTCCAAGTAACGACGAGAAAAACAAGCAGTAGTCAAAAAATCCAAGGGAATCGGGAACTCAGGAAACAGGGAAAAACGATCGAAGGCTGCACACAAGGAAAGCAGACGATCTCGCACAGGAGTAAGGGTAAGACTGAACTTAAATACACAAGACAGGGGGGACAATGAGATGCAGGTGCAACACATAGGAGCGGGGACAGGTAATCACACAGGCGAAAAGGTGGACAAAGACCAGGAAGTCAACAGATCTGAAATGAGACGAAAAGGTAAGTTTCAAAATAAAACAGAAAATGGAAAACTAAACATAGACAGACAGAGACGAGACATGACAGTACCCCTCAGGATCTAATGTGTTGCTGGCTGACACCCAGGACCTTTCTTCGGGCCCGTACCCCTCCCAGTCCACTAGGTACTGACGGCCTCTCCCTCGTCTTCTGACAGCAAGAAGCCTCTTCACGGTATAGACAGGGCCTCCATCAATGATGCACCACGATTTGCGTGGTGTGACCTAACAGGCTGAAGGAACAAGGAGAACAGGAGTCAACCAGAAAGAGGGTAACCACAGGTGAGGGAGAAGTGTCTGCCCATACCCGGCTACCAGCCAAGCCGTTGCCCAAAATGAAGTGAACCCCCTCAATAGGCAACGCCGGCCGCACTCCTACAGCCACTTCACCCTGCACAAACTCACAGCCAAGAACCATTTTATGTAAAGGAATAGGCAAGACCAAACTGAGTCCACAATGTACGAGTCATCAGCATATGACGTTTTTGGAAATGGCCAAAAACGCACTACTTTCGTACAATCAATTCAAAATGGCGGACTTCCTGTTGGTTGACATGATACATATGCATACCAGATTTCGTGAGTCTATGTCAAACGTACAGCAGGGGCTCCATTTTTTAAGCTTTGTAGGGGGCGCTAGTGAAGGCATTTTTTCACACCTATCTACGAAACCCTGTTCACTGGGCCTGATGCGTGTACAAAATTTGGTGAGTTTTTGAGTATGATAAGGTCCCCAAAAAGGCAATTCATTTCCAGAAAAAAAGAAGAAAAAGAATTCCTTCAGTTTCTAATAAAAGGAGCATAGGAAGCCAAAACATCAAGGCTCACAAGAATCAGTGGAAGGATCATCAGGTAATGGCCTACTAACAGGCACAGTGAATGCAGCAGGTTTGACATTACATTTCTTCCCTTTAGCTTTTGAATGCAAAACTGGACAATCAGTTTTCCAGTGACCCAACTCATGACAGTAGTTACAGGGTTTAGTTTTATCAAACCTGTTTCGTAGTGTTTTCGGATCAGACTTAACAGCATTATTTTTCCACAGCCGTGTGTGTCAAATGGAGCGGCGACAGGTTTATTTTCCCTCCAACCTATGTTATCACGCGCAGTGAGCTCTCGAAAATTGCTCTTATGGAGTAGCACATATTCATCTGGTGACATAGCACCCTCAGCAGCAGTGGTCTTTTTTATCATTAATGTACTTGAAGATGTGACTAGGAAACACATTTTTAAACTGCTCCCAAACAACCATCTTTTAAAGTTTATCAAAAGTAGCGATCGCAAGTGCAGTCAACCAGCGTTTAAAGTGAAATGTTAGGTGACGTGCAAATTCGACGTATGTTTGACCACTTCTTTTCTCCCAAGATCTAAAACATTGGCGATAAGTCACTGGCATAAGCTCATACGCCTTAGGCACAGCTGATTTCATTTTTTGTAGCTTGGGCTGTCTTTTAAGCTCAGACGTTAAAGCCTCCTGCGCTTTCCTTGTCAGGACACACTGTAAAATGAAAGCACAATCAGCATCTGTTTAATTTCTAGTCTTTGCAGCACGCTTAAACAGAACAAAAAAAGATATTTGGATCTCTTTTGTTAAACTGTGGCAGTAACCGCAAATTACTCATGTCCATTGACTTTAAGATGTGAATAGAGGAAGAGGTGACTTTCTTGGCCTTGCCCCGACTTACAGCACTGTTGAAGGCCCCCTGATCAAATGCTTCCAATGTCCCTAGTCCTGTAGCTATGACTGATTCATACTTGTCATAGTTGGCTGGTCAGGGCCTCATACCGGTTTTGTAAAGTGATCACCATTTTTTGTGCCGTTTATTCCATTTTTTTTTACAAATTGGGTAGGATCTTCTGTGTACACACTGCTTGAGGAAAAAGTTATTATTAATATTCCTTTAGGCAAAGGTACTCACCAAGCCTGACAGCCTAGCAAATTAGTTTGTAATCTCTTAGTGCATTTGCGTTTTCCAAATTATCAACGAGTTATTAACATGTGATGTAGCGCTAAGCGATCACTGACCAGGTCTGCCCGGTGTAGATGGCAAACCACAGCACAGTAGTACCAGCCAGTCCCAGCACTGCTTTTTTTTGAGACTCTAGAAACCACAAGTAACCCTGTATTCTGGGAGCACAGTGTTCTAGTGGGGTAATAGGGTACTATGATCTCTTTATGATGCCTGACCATTGAGAGCTTTGTAGGTGCGGAGGAGGAGTTCAAATGTTAGTTTTGGATTTTACATGGAGCCAGTGCAGAGAAGCTAATATGGGAGAAATATCATCTCTTTTCCTAGTTCTTTTCAGTACACATGCCGCAGCATTCTGGATCAACTGGATAGCCTAAGCGACTTATTTGATACAACTCAGAGATTCATTATGGTGGTGCCGGAGGCCCGGGCAATGCCATCTAGAGAAGCTATACATTTAGATAATAAGTTTCGGAGGTGTTTGGGGCCACCTTGGGCCATGTTCCTGTTTGGATTTGCCCTACTTAGCCTCTGAAATAAGGTGTTGGCTTTGATACAGTCTTCCAGACAGTTTGATGTCCATGTTGTTTGCAGTAGTGCTCCTGTGGTTGTCTGCACCAACCACAATGCCCTGACCGTCTTAAACTTATGAAACCCAGAGGAATTAAGTCTGAGTGGAGCTTAACTGTCGTGCACATCTTTGTTTGATTTATGCTTTTCAACATCATCCTCAATCCCCAACACCCTCGCCAGGGACAATACTGATTACCACATCATTGTATTTTCCATTACCTTTCTGTTTAAATGTTAATGTTCCAATGTTTTCTGTTTTGAAGACAGAAAAAAACATGTAAATGGACTTCCACCTTACCAACAAGAACTGCAACTTCACATTGAGTGAAATTTCTTTTTTTGGTTTTCCTCTCTGCGGTGCCACGTGTCGGTATGAATGAATATTAATTGGGGGCGTTTCACTGACTTTTTATAGGCAACTATGGGCGTGACATGAAGCCAGCAAAGCTGCGCCACATTTACAGGTGATTATGATTTATAAAGGGAAACTGGACAGGACAAGAGAGTTATGTTAAAACAATAATTTCTTTTTATTGACGAGAAGTTTTTAAAAGAAGAGTCTTTAGAGGGATTCAAAAAAAGGGTAGGGCAGTGGGGCAGATCGGGCTGTGGTTGGAGGAGGAGGGACTTCGGCTTCCGCAAGGGTGGGACAGCGATGGGCAGGTCGGCTTGATGCAAGAGGAAAGGCTTATTAGGCTCTGCGGGGCTGGGGCAGCAATGGGCAGGTCGGCTTGATGCAAAGGCTGTACGCCATCTTTTGACATGAATCCTACTCACAAAAGAAGAATTATGGCACTTTCTATGCAAGATTTGGGATTCATAAAAAGTCAAGTTTACTTGAACAGAGCATAAATTACATTTACACTGATGCTCATTTTGATGCTGCAGTCTGGCAGATACAAGTGCAGTTTTATATATTGTTATATCCTTTTGTTGCATTTAGTTGGTTTCATCTCAGTGTTATAAATGCATTTAGTTCTTTTTGCTAAGCACTTGTAATTAATTTGAGCCAAACATTGCTGCTTGTGGATGATCATCAATTGTAAAAACACAAGAGATATGGAAAGAAATAACACTACTTTTTATCTTTCAGTGTCAAGTAACCCAGTGACAAATACAGGGTTACATGGTCACAGGTAGATAAATAGATACATTTATTAAAATAAAGTAAGGTCCTGTAACCCAGTGGGTGATAAGAGCATTGGAATATATTAAGATTATTTTATTATTTATTTTATTTCCACTATTCCTATTTGCTAAGATAATCTTTTCATTATTCGTATTAGTTAAAATAGTAGGCCAATCACTGTCCGTCCTGCATTGAATCGTTTCATTGTCAAGGAATGCTGATTCCTGATTGGATAGGAAAATTAAGCCCACCTCAGTCTTCGTGAGAGGAAAATAAAGAGTAGTTCAATACAGCTTTGAGTGAAATAAACCACAACGAGTGATGATTGATTTAAAAACTAGTTGAATTAAAAGTGGGAGTGAAACAATAATTGTATGCGTTTTGATATTTTTGTTTAAGAAGTGAAGGACAACCTGTGTACCAGAGGTAAATCGCTTCTGGCGTTGAGTTTCACGGAGTTGGGCTAAGGCTATTATTAGTAACAGGTATTGCCTGCCAATAAGGCTAGGCTAAGGCTAATTATAGTAACAGAACTATGATCCCTGACGATAAATGGCTAATGTGGCTAAATATTAGCTCATGCGTTTTCACGTGCAGTGTCACAGAGAGGTTTTCTTTGCTATTGTGTAGGTATTACGTAAGAGTGTTGATACTGTAGTTATAGCAGCATTATGGTATTAAAAGCCTAATATGAGAGAAGAACTGTGAGTCATAGTTAAATAATTTTACTTCAACGCTTGATTGATTTATTTTGCACAATTATTGTCTTTTATGCTGTACACGTGCAGCGTAGCTGTATCATTGTGCACTGTTAGCATTGATATTAATAAGTAGCCTGTTTGGGAAGACAATTGAACATGTGTACTTGAAATTATATTATTGAATGTGAGTTTATATGATGTGCTGTCAGTTAGGCTAGTTCATGACCTAAAGAAAGAAACAAAATGTATCACAGTTCATGGTCAAGGCCATGTGGCCTTTGGCGTGACAAAACATGTTGGGGCACAAAGGCCAATGAATGATTTGGAGCTTAGAAATAAACAAGACATGAAAGGGGAGAGAGAGAGGAAACAACCTGCAGCAAAGGGCCGCAGGGCGGAGTCGAACCCGCAGCAGCGAGAATTTCTGATTTAAAAAAAACAAAACATGCACGACATGAAACAAATTAATCACTTTTTTAATATCATACTTTGAATAGCTTATTTTAACTGATATGGAAATTGTTACATTTTAGAAACATTCAACTGTAAGAAAACAAACAAAACGCCTTTGAGTGGAGGCGGATTAAAAATGCAATACTGTGTGTGTGTGTGTGTGTGTGTGTGTGTGTGTGTGTGTGTGTGTGTGAGAGAGAGAGAGAGATTCCTTAATCTGATTCATCATCACTTGAGGATGGAGACAGGGAGATGCTGAATGGAGCAGAACTAGCTGTCTGTGGGTCAGGATTGATGTTCCGTCTAGGCCCATATGGTTGAATATTTGGTCTCTTGTTTAAGAGACCAGCTGCCCACCATCTTGCGACTGCCTCCTCGCTTTCATATTCAGCAGGTGCACAGCCCTGGGATTTGATTAAAAGGAGATTTCCAATGGTTGAGTTCTTCGGCCTTAAGCGCCAGTCTCCTTGCATTCGCTTCATTATGGAAAACTGACACTCCACTTGAGACGTGGAAACAGGGAATAGCGGGACGATTCTAACGAGATGGAGTAAGTCGGGGTACTTGCTCTCCTTTTCAGTCAGCATCCTCTGCCATAGTGCAAGGAAGGCCTCCCCCTTGTGGTGCCAGAGATGGGGACTCGGGTCTGAGACTCGGACTGAAGTCGCACTTAAGTCGCACAAACAGCTGACTTCAGACTTGACTTGCGACTCGACCCAAAAGACTTCAGATTTGACTCGGACTCGAGCTTTGAGACTCGTCAACAACCTGTTTTCATGCAATTATTGCTTTTTAAATCTAAATGTATTCATGTATTTCTATTTTCTTTTATTGGCGCATACACGTTGGGGAAACGTATGACGAGCTGTATGTCCCCTGGCCTGTGCCATAATGTGCAACGTAACGCATGCGCTGCCTTTCAAAAAATGCACTGATGATGGCGACACCAAGTCCTCCCAGAGTTGTGCCTTTTGTCATTAGCTTTGTCTTCAATAAATAAATAAGGACAGGAATGTACAACACCGCAGCATGTCGTGAACCGCGGGTAGCTAGTTAGCTAGCACTTACTGATAGCTCAAGCTGGTGTGCCATTTGTGTATTATATTGGTAACTTACCTTGATATGTTTCTTCAAATTCGACGGTGAATTTTTGAAGGCCATTATTTTGCAATCTTTCGGGAGGCAGAGTAGGCACTTCATTCTATATGAATTGTCTTTCACTCCGAAAGACGAAAACATGGAGTCTAAGTGGGGCCAGGGGTGGTCTCCTTCCTCACCACCACGATCACTCGAAGTTGAAGGTGTTGAAAGTGGTGTTTCTGGTTCTTCCATCTCGAAACAAACTAACAAAGCTCAAGTGTTCTAAATGCAGGCAGGAAGGCAGAACGCGAGCATGCGCCGTCTTCTTATAAGACGTTGATAGCTTGATTTGCTCAATGATGAGCCAGCGTCATCAAACCTGGTGACAGAGCCATCTACCGCTCTGACAGTGATAATGTGGGTTTGGAATGATTCCTAACATTTTTATAATTGTAACGAATAACGATGCAGCACATATAACTCCAGTAGAGTACAAATACAGCCTTTTAGTGCTTAAGTACAGTAGTGAAGTAGTTCTACTTCGTTACTATACATCTCTGGTTTTGAGGCTGAAAAGAAAGAATGGATTTTTTTTTTTACCATGACAGTGAAATTCACCAAACGTGGACACTGCCGCACTTCTTGATGTCAGCTATGTTTTAGTGCATAAGTGATACACTACAATGTGCGGTTGCATAATGTGATTTACTTTTGCATGTATACTCCAGTAGGATGAACATCCACAACAATAAAATAAGTGAATGAAGAAGGAAAGGAGATTTTTCTTAACTTAATTACATTTGGTTTATTGCTATCGAGTTTTCCATCTGACTGCATTTCAGCGGCCTGATCAGGCCACTGAAAACCAACAGCAATCAACAGAATAAAGCACACTACGAGAGGTTTAGAGAGGTCGCCGTTGGTTCATAACACATTTAAAATGAAATGCATAAACACACAGATGCATGAATGTGTGGAGGAACAAATGACTTTGCACACACAATGCTATACAGAAAAGCACACATGCACACTTATTTCCTATGAGTCCAGGCAGGAAAGCCGAAGTGTCTTGGCATGGTGATTTATTCATTTGCTTCTAGCAATAACCGAGGCTATTGTTAGCGCTCCACCCATAAATCTGTGTTATTTTCCCCAACATAGAGATTTGGAGAGCAGAGACAGTCAAAGGAAATTGAGATGATGAAGCACAATCTTGACTTTTCTATGAGGAACCTGCAAGGAAGGAACATTGAGCAAAAGAGAGTGCAGTCTATTTTCTTATGTGGAGCCAATTGAAAATCTAAGTCATACAGCATTACAGAACACCAACAGACACACACACGCACACACACACAGACACACACACACACACACACACACACACACAAAGGGCAGTCAGTTAAATATACAGTGCATGAGACAATGAGGGATGTACTGTAAATGTCACTTCTCCACAAGTGTGGCCTAAAGGTTACAGCTGAAACTCTATTATTTTCAGTGTAACTCATGCTGCCTTCACGACTCCTGACTTGGGTCCTGAAACTACTCTGTGGTTTACATACAGTAAATGTTGACGCGTGTTTTGGCTGCAGCTTCGAGTAGAGATTCAACGTGTCCCCTAAACGGCCGGAGAATGTGCACATCCACGGGTAACAAAACAACATGCTGGAGAGCCCCAACGGGAACATATGGCCGGCAAAGCACCTTGAAGCGTTGATTTGTGCCCGGTCGCGCGCCTGGCTGTTTATACCAGACGCACATTTTCCCTTTTGCGTGTGTGTTTGTGTGTCAATTGTCTGTCCGTCCGTCAGTCTCTCTCAGCATGCCTGATTGCCTGTCTCACTCTAAACACAGCTGGGAAGCCAAGACAGCTAAAATCACCATAAACCTGGGTGTTTTATTTTAAAATTTGTTTTTGTAAAGTATACGGCAGCGCTGTGGCCTTCCTGTATGTGATTACCTACCTGGCTTGACACATTTGTTTGCGGCTCGCCAAAACGATCGCTGTGCTGCAGAGGCCAAGAGCCTGGGCGTTCATCTAACGTGTGTTTGTGTTCCCTATTTTATCATGTGCGGGGTAGACAGCAATCATTTTTAGACGACCTATATAAAAATAAGTCATGTGACATGTATCCTTATACATCACTTTGGAATATCATTGCTTTGTTTAAAACACACTGGGTGACATAAATGCAATATATGGATGCAAACAAATGTGTTCCACTCTCTAGTGACACAGCCGTTTTGTGCTGTTCACTCGCTACAGGAATGAATGAACCACCAGTCATACTTAAAACCAATATATCTTAAAAATCTTTGATGACACTGCCATCCTGGGGCTTATGCTAACTAGCTTTGATATCCAGGTGTATACGTCTACCATCCAGAACTTGTACAATGGTGTGACATACATCATCTTATCCTCGTCACAAAAATAATGAAGAAATGGTGTTGATCCCAAGTCTCTAGTACTCCAACAGTACTTGGGCATCCACATGAATAACAAACTGATGTGGAAGGAGGATTTCTGCTCCAGGCTGCAACGGGGGCTGCACTTCCTGAGAAGGCTCGGACCTTTGGTGTGAACCAGGAGGTGCACCTTCTGTTGTTTCATGCATTAATGGAGAGCTTCCAACGTTATGTTATCTCTGCATTGTTTGGTAACCTTACAGTACAGTCAATGGCCCGTGAATTGACTGGGAATTACATATCTTTGTCAGCTTCTTGAGCCATGTGTTGCCAACTTAATTACTACTTAACTATACACTAATTAATCTATAAATAATCTGGACCCCATGACATTTACTGTTGCATATGGACCTGTATGGACACCAAGAGGTTTCCGAATAATCAGTCGGCTGGACAATTAAAGGTAATTCCCTGTAGCACATATAGACATGTTCACGTTAATGTTCATGTTAACCCAAAATGCTTTTGCAGATGACTTGTGACAATCAATGTATCGTCACCAGCATTGAGGCAAAGTGGCCTGGGACAGTCCATGACTCCCTTGTCTTTAGGGAGTCTGAATATCACAGTATAGGACATTTGGTTATTAACGTTAGTATATTTTGATGGTCTTTCTTAAATATTTTAGTGTAATAGTCCATCAAGATTTTCAAAATGCCATGAGTAGATGTAACTGTCGTCCCATGTTCATTCGATAGTTTCACAATATTTTTTCTAGATATAAGTGCTTGGTGCACTTTTTGCCATGTTCCATCCATGTTGATTTACTAATATATATTAAAAATTTAACTAAAGTCCTGGAATCTTTTTTAGTATCAAATATGGTGTTATGCAGAATGTGTGACCCAATTCTGGTGGTCCTGGGTCCATGCCAAGGACCCCAAAACTGTGCTGCGGAGGAGGGTATGGCTAGTCCACACAGCATTCCGGGATGGGAGAAAAATGTGCTCTGGTTTATTGGTATTTCTTTAAAACAATCACAATCGCCTTTGGCGGTGCTAAGCACCGGGAAAAGCCGCTGTGCCGCGGCAAAATAATCTTGGGAAGAACTTGTTTTGGTGGAACGTGTAAATTCAAAAGTTGTTTTCCTCGTGCAACAGAAAACTCAGATTGGACAAATAGTCTAGCTAGCTGTCTGGATTTACCTTGCAGAGATCTGAGAAAAGGTTAACCATAGTCCTCATAAATCGGCTGTAGTTTAAAATGCCAACACAAAGGAAGCCCAAGGCAACATATATCCGGCCTAAATGAGTGAAATCCGGCGGAATTTCCGTCGGCAATGAAGCACTCCCGGAAGTGGAACATCAAGTATATAGACTAAGGACCAATTTCATTTCTCTGTCTTACCCCTTCCCCTTTGTCTGCCTAAAAAATAAGACACCACTCGATTACAGTTTGCGCCATCTTCCCTTGCCGCAAGCTGGCTGCTACGTCAACAGAGGCGACAAGCATTGACATAAACAACGAAGATGCCGTCGTCTCAGGTTGTGAGGTCGATTGCCTGGGCTCTCTTTATCTTTGCACGCTTGTGTGCCATCAGTTGAAGACATCGGAGAAGAAGATTGTTTCTCAGACGCATACGACTGCTTACGGATCAAGTCATGGTACGTATGTTTCATTGTATTTAACGGCGGCGACACCATAGCTAACCAAAACATTAGCAACCGGCTCAGCTGGACATGTAGCCTACAGTCGTATGTTGTTGTAGCTACGATCTGAGGTAAACACATTCATTTTTATCCATGTATGCGTTAATTGTGTGATGTAGTATTTATGCAATTGCTAAATCGTACCCGATCGTTATCTACATGATATTGACTTTGCTTCATAGCTGAGGCTACAAGTGTAGTTATGTGCGGTTTACTGGGGCAGGGTAGAGGTAACCTTTTTGACTCGGTCTATTAAAGGTTTGAACATGGGTTTTTTTTGTTCCTCCAGGCGGATCGTCCAATTATGTACTGCAGGGTGGATGCGAATGTGCCCATCTTGCGCTTATGGTTTGACGAAGAGGCTGAAATAAAGCAGGACTTACGCCTGACCAGGAGAGCCATGAACAGCCTGCAGAGGCTTCTAGACAGAAGTCAAGATCATGGCTGGGGAAATCAACTAGAGGTCCTCATATATACCTATTGGTTGGCACACAGACTCTCCTACCGGGTGGTGGCAAAAGTTTTCAATGTCCCCAAGGCAACAGTATATTGAGTTATACACCACGTGTCACAGAATATTTGGAACAATTTAAACACATCTCCTTCAAGGATTTGTGGCTCTATTGTATTCCACAACGTTGTAGGGGCGATAGATGGCAGCCACATTCGGATTAAACCACCAGAACTACATCATCTAGACTACCTTAACTACAAAGGCTTTTACGCCATCAATATGCAGGCCATACGTGATGCAAATGGAAGCAAATGGAAGGTTCCTGTGTTACCCAGGGTCAGTCCATGACACACTCTTGATGAAAAACAATTCCTTTTACACATCTGGACGTTACCCCCCCGCCGGGATACATTATTCTGGGTGACGGTGGGTACCCCTGCCTCCAGACCCCTATATGCCTGCTCACACCATACAAAGAGCCAGAACGTGGACGACTGCGGCAACGCTGTAATCACCGCCATTCAAAGGCACACAGCATAATTGAGTGGGCCTTTGGAGTAATGAAAACAAGGTGGAGGTCAACTCTCTTCCGGGCACTGGAAGTCTACTTTTGTCCCTCAGGTAATTGCTACCTGTGCATTCTTACACAATGTGTGCTTAGACAATGGGGACACACTGGATCCTGACAAGGATATTGCCAGAGATGATCTTGACCCCCATCCTCCCCATGAACCAATGGCACTTAACGACGCCTCACGGAATGCTGCACGAGACACACTGGCTGCCCAAGTTTCCGGGGATGTGCAGGCCCCATGAAGAGACACGTTGCATCGTTGATTTTCCTTCATGAGAATTATATATATGTAATATAATAATCGGGGGACCCCGAAGCTCAACGCCAGGCCAATACAAAACGTCAAATAAACTGGATGGGTCCCGGTGACCCGAAGGACAACACAACGGTTAAACAATAGCCTGAGAACTAAGAAAGGAGAAATCTTGTGATGAGTAGGCATGTGTACTTACCTATTTTTGGTTCCTGGAGTGGAGTGGAGTGGGGTGGGGTGGGATGGAGAGCTGAAAAGACCTGTTACTTTGCCCTATCTTTTGCACTAAATCAATCTTAGGTGTTGATCTGCCCTGCTGTTTAATTCTAAGTTTCTCCTCGTAAGGAAGACTTTCAAATGGCTTTGCCAAAACCAGGTCGACAATATTAGCATTGTCTGCCATCGTGTGCAGTTTGCTAGCTGGCTAGTTCACCCCTACAACACTAGCCTAGCCTACTGTATGAATGAATGAATGAATGAATGAACAATCTAACAAAACGATATTAAACTCAAAGGAGGAAAATGGAAATGTGGGAATTAGGTTAAACTGAAACAAGGAATATGGTGTATAATTGTATGAAATGTATGATGAAAATTGGCTAGCAATTTCGCCAAGCAAAATACCAAGAAATAGGTTGCAGCAGTTCGTCTTTCAACAACACTTGCAAAATCCGCGATGGGACTGAGCTCATATAGCTTCAGTGACTTTTTATAGTACAAAATCGCTGTCAATCAAAAGGAGATGCGACAGACCCTCCAATCATCACGCAGAAGCCCGGAGACCAGGGCAGCCCACTCTTCCATTCACACCCAGAGACGCCGAGCGTCCGTGGGCGGGACATAATCGCAGCATTTATCCAATGGCCGTCTAGTTTCGAAGCACTGAAAAAAACTGTTCAAAGCAGTCCCATTGAAGTCAATGGACGCCAGGCTCCAACAGGGAAATGCACTGTGACGCTACGGGAATGTATGAGAAGGAAATCGAGTCAGCTGATTCTGAACAAACTTGTCTTCGAGATGAACGTATTCTAACGCATTTTTAGTCAATAAAATGTTAACACAATAATACATATTTGACCATACATTTTTTGACATTTTAGAGGAAGCTGAGCGCCCTTGCAGTCTTAAAGAAATCACCTCTGATATGGTGACTGTGCTTCATATTACTGTAGAATTTATCCACATCTAGAAAAGCCTTTTTATAAGAACATTTATTGCTCAACAGCAGTAACAGTCAATATTACAACATACATATGTAAATAGAACAATAATACTTATTCAAATATAAATGAAATAAACTCTTAAAACATTAATACATTACATTAATATGTAAACAGTTGTGCAATTGAACAGGTAATTGTTTTCACATCTTTTCAATCATTCTTTCCAAGAGGTCTAAAAACCTCTGTGACTTCGCTTCACTCTCTTAATGGTGCCTTTGCTCCTGCAGGGCCTCCATAATAGGATTGGACCTATCTGTGTGTCAATCACTGCTTATGCACACACAGTCATTCTCCCTTGTGGGGGGAGGGGCTTAGGAGAACATTTTGGGCTTTAGCGGAAAGGGGGGAGGGACTGAGAAGTTGTTGATGTTCGATTTTTTTGGCTAAGTCCTGGATCTTCCCAATCCTACCTACAGCACCTTTAACACTGCAGCCTTGACTACCTCATAGTTCTTGTTTTGTTAAATAAATTAAAAAAAACATGAATTACTAAGGTTAACATTGTATACTGCTTAATATGCCTTAGCTAAAACAAATGTGATGTTTGAGGTATACTGTCATTTCACTTTATGTTTTGCATGTCACTTGGTTTCCTTGAATTATAGTAACAACTGTTTTTTCAAATGCTCTTTAGCAAACTGAGGAAGACTCAGCAGCAGCATTAACATAGCTGCACTTGGCAGTACTGGGGTGACATGTTTAAGACTATGAGATAGCTACTCATTTAGAGTATAGTATGAGTGCATAGTTATGAGTTTTGTCACAAAAAATGCAACCTTGAATTAAATGTATTCTGATAAACTGCACCTGTACACAACAGACAACTGTTATGTAGTGATTTAAAGCATGGCCCTTGGTGCATATTGCATATTGTAGGAAAGCGTATTTAAACTTGCAGCTAACTGTGAGTTTGACAGTCTCTGAATGCCTCTGTCCTTTTTTCCAGCACCTCAGGTAATTTTGGAAACTGGTGTTCTGAGCAGCAGCTGTTGAGTCTCCTCCAAGAAACTTTACAGCAAAAAAGATATTTGACTCCCCTCAGGCCAACCGTCAGCAGTGCATTCAACAATAAAAGAGCCAAATAATTACTTGCCTGAGGAGTTGATGCGTCTGCAACCCCCAGTGGTGCTCGACACAGTTCTGACTGCCTACAGGCCTGTGGTACAGGGAAGATATGAGGGACTGATAAAGGTAGAAAGTTAGAGATGGAAGTTGTACTGAGGGGAAGAAAACTAAAATAGAGGCATGGAGGTTAGAGCTCGGGTGAGAGTGGAAGGACACATTTTTTAAATGTACAGACACATTTCGTCAGTATGAACTAATTTGAGTTTAGAGAGGTGTTTTTCTTTTGTGGAGCTTTAATTATTCTTGGTGGAGTGTGGACTTCATGTAAATGGTGGTACAGTGCTCAGCATAAGTGAATACACCCATGCTTAAGTTGACTAAAAAGAGGAACAAAAAAATCATCTTTTGGAAATTGATCTTAATGCGTTAATTAAAAAAAAAAATCAAACCTTTGTTTAATTCCCATAGAGGCAGGCAGATTTTTATTTTGAAAGGCCAGTTATTTCATGGATCCAGGATACTATGCATCCTGATAAAGTTCCCTTGGCCTTTGGAATTAAAATAGCCCCCCCCCCCACATCATCACATACCCTTTACCATACCTAGAGATTGACATGGTTGTATTTCAGTTAGCCTAATAGCTGCCTAATTAATAGCCTAATTAGCCCATGCCAATCTCTAGGTATGTAGTATTGATGTAGGGGGGCTATTTTAATTCCAAAGGCCAAGGGAACTTTATCAGGATGCATAGTATCCTGGATCCATGAAATAACTGGCCTTTCAAAATAAAAATCTGCCTGCCTCTATGGGAATTTAACACAAGGGTTACTGACTTATGCCCCCTGTATTTTAAGGAAGAACATTTATTTATTTACGATACATTATTCATTCACAATTGGTGTCCTTAAAGGTTAGATTTTTCTAGGCATCAAATTTCCAAAAGATGATTTTTTTATTCATCTTTTTAGTCATCTTTAGCATGGGTGTACTCACTTATGCTGAGCACTGTATATGATTTAATTCCTGCCATCTATTGCCCTTCTGATTGCTTCTAAAAAACAAAGACACTCACAAGAGTCTCCAGAGGAAGCTGTATGTGAAGTCTGGTAAATGTCCTTAACTGATGTCACTTATCAGCTTGGGTTGGGGCTAGACTGCAAGTTTGAAAATGAAAAAAATCTAGAGGTGTGGAGTTAGCAATAAGCAGTCTTACCAGGCCTATAACTCATTATTGACTTGTAAATGTCCTCAGGCCTGGTCTCTAATTAAGCATAACAATTTGGAGTAGGTTGGACAATGCACACTTGAGTTATAAACCACTACCCTTTTTGTGTCATTACATGGTAATTTGACACCTAGCCACACTCACACCGATGGACATACAGTGGGGCTCGAAAGTTTGGGCACCCCAGGTAAAAATTTGTATTAATGTGCATAAAGAAGCCAAGAAAAGATGGAAAAATCTCCAAAAGGCATCAAATGACAGATTAGACATTCTTATAATATGTCAAAAAAAGTTAGATTTTATTTCCATCATTTACACTTTCAAAATAACAGAAAACAAAAAATGGCGTCTGCAAAAGTTTGGGCACCCTGCAGAGTTTATAGCATGGACCGCCCCCTTTGGAAAGCTGAGACCTGACAGTGTCATGGATTGTTCTCAATCATCGTCTGGAAAGACCAGGTGATGTCAATCTCAAAGGTTTTAAATGCCCAGACTCATCTGACCTTGCCCCAACAATCAGCACCATGGGTTCTTCTAAGCAGTTGTCTAGAAAACTGAAACTGAAAATAGTTGACGCTCACAAAGCAGGAGAAGGCTATAAGAAGATAGCAAAGCGTTTTCAGATGCCAATATATATATATGTTTCGGAATGTAATTAAGAAATGGCAGTCATCAGGAACAGTGGAAGTTAAAGCAAGATCTGGAAGACCAAGAAAAATATCAGACAGAACAGCTCACAGGATTGTGAGAAAAGCAAGTCAAAACCCACGTTTGACTGCACAATCCATCCAGAAAGTTCTGGCAGACACTGGAGTTGTGGTACACCATTCCACTATAAAGAGATACTTGAACAAATATAAGTCATCAGAAGAAAACCTCTTCTACGTCCTCACCACAAAAATCAGCGTTTGAAGTTTGCAAATGAACATATAGACAAGCCTGATGCATTGTGGAAACAAGTTCTGTGGACCGATGAGGTTAAAATAGAACTTTTTGGCCGGAATGTGCAAAGGCACGTTTGGAGAAGAAAGGGCACAGAATTTAATGAAAAGAACCTCTGTCCAACTGTTAAGCATGGGGGTGGATCAATCATGCTTTGGGGTTGTATTGCAGCCAGTGGCACAGGGAACATTTCACGAGTAGAAGGAAAAATGGATTCAATAAAATTTCAGCAAATTTTGGACGCTAACTTGATGCCGTCTGTGAAAAAGCTGAAGTTAAAGAGAGGATGGCTTCTACAAATGGATAATGATCCTAAACACACCTCAAAATCCACGGTGGATTACATCAAGAGGCGTAAACTGAAGGTTTTGCCATGGCCTTCACAGTGACCTCAACATAATTGAAAATCTATGGATAGACCTTAAAAGAGCAATGCGTGACAGACGGCCCAGAAATCTCAAAGAACTGGAAGACTTTTGTAAGGAAGAATGGGCGAAGATACCTCAAACAAGAATTGAAAGACTCTTGGCTGGCTACAAAAAGTGTTTACAAGCTGTGATACTTGCCAAAGGGGGCAGTACAAGGTATTAACTCTGCAGGGTGCCCAAACTTTTGCAGATGCCATTTTTTGTTTTCTGTTATTTTGAAAGTGTAAATGATGGAAATAAAATTTATATAAAATATTATAAGAATGTTGAATCTGTCATTTGATGCCTTTTGGAGATTTTTCCATCTTTTCTTGGCTTCTTTATTCACATTAATATAATTTTTTACCTGGGGTGCCCAAACTTTCGAGCCCCACTGTAAGCGCAAGAGCTTTGCAATTTAGCTTTGCCAAAGTCTTTAGATCGTACTGACCAATTTTGAAGTCGATAGTCGATAGTCTGTAGGAGGAGTAAGTTAAAGTAGCGTGCAAATTGTCAAAATCATCCACAATTTGGACATTCATTTCAATATAGTTGACGTCCTGCTGGGTTTAGGGTATGGCTCCAGGAGGCTTCTTTGTAAGTCTGCACATGATACATAAGCTTACCAACTGTCATACATGTTGGTGAAACACACTGAAGGGGCTACTTATTTGAAATTTAGTAGGGGGCGCTATTGGGCCAATTTCCCACACCTAAGCCTGAGACCCATGTAGATGTCTTTAGGCCTACATGAACGATGTGAGGCAGAACGGACAATGTACATTCAAGTTAGCAGTTGACATTTATTGATATGTACATGTCTTCAGGCCAGGACCCTTATAAAGCCTGAGCAGTTTGGGGCAGATTGTACATTGTACAGGCTAGTTACAAACCAGTTCCTGTTTGGCAAGGGAACATCACAATTTGCCATGATAAAAAAATAAAAATAAGCTTCCCAATTTAGCTTTGCGATGGTTTTTAAACTATATTAACCAATTTTGAAGTCAATTGGGTTAAATCTGTAGGAGGAGTTTGTTAAAGTACAACACCTGAAAACGACCAAAACATTTTTTTTTTGTATTTCTGGATATGATACAAATGCCTACCAAGTTCCATGCCTCTACAGTAAAGTGAAAGGAGGGGCTTTAACTTTGAAAATTGTTAGGGGGCGCTATCAAGCCAATTTGCTTTGCCCAAGCACAAGACCCATATCAGACCGCAATTTTCACCAAGTCTGACATGCGTATCGATTTTCGTGCATTTTGAATAGCCCAAGCACCAAAAAATGTGCTTAAAGAAATATAATAATAAACAAAAATAATTATTTTGGATTTCAATAGGGCCTTTGCCCTGACAGTGTCAGTGCTCGGGCCCTAATAACAACAACGAAATGCTGAAAGATGCTAATGATGTGACGTGTATTATTTCAATAGGCATTGTTTCACAGTCTAGGGGCTCTGACAGCAAAGGACCAGTCACCTCTGGTCACAAGCCGGGATCGTGAAACAACTGCATCTACTGATTTAATTTATCATTGATATAATTTGGAGCAAAGCCGTTTAATGCTTTAAAAGTGATTGTTGAAATTTTAAAATCAATACAGAACATGATGCAGCCATTGTTGTCTAGCACAGAAGTAATGTGTTTGTATTTCTTGATGCCTTATGTTAAAATGTTAAAATTGGGCGGCAGCGTTTTGCACCAGTTACCAACAGATACCAACGTGAAGTTCTTCATACCAGGCGAGAAAGGGTATAAGTAAATCAGGAGACTGTAAAGATCCGATTTTCAAAAAAAAAAAAATGTATCTGAAAGAAGCATAACTAAACAACAATCTTTGCTTGAACATCAAAACAGATCTGCATCAAATATTTCGCCATCATTTTTAGCAGTCACTTTTTGTGAGGGACCCAAGCTTGCTGTGATCTAGGCTGGTAGAGTTTATTGGACCAGTGACTATAATCTCTGTTTGATCATTATTACATTTTAAAACGACATCCAGCACTTTATTGAGGCATGCAAAGAGGTTATCTAAGCTGCTGGAGTTACTTGACTGGAGAGAGACATGAAAAGTTTGTCATCCGCATGACAATGATGGAAGACACTGTGGCTCTGAATAATATAGCTAAGAGGAAATATGTATATAAACAACAGTGGACAACAACCAAGGGCAGATGAACACTTTAATTGCCTAAAAACGTTTAGTGATTTAGGACTATAATATATATAATATATCCAGCCCTTCCAAAGAATCAAAAGTAATATACTGAGGCCTGGATTAAAACCTAAACTTATTTTGAAATTTAGATCTGAGTTCATGACTACAACAAGTTTTTTGGCTTTGTCTGTTATTGTTAACATTGCAGAGCGCTGACTTTTAATTGTTCCTCTTTGGCTCCAAAAACAACTACCTCAGTTTTGTCTAGCTAGTTCTAGTTCTAGCACTTCCAATCGTGGATTGGATAGATTGAAAACCCGTTGTCTGCATAACTATGTTAACTTAATTTATTGTTTTCCATAATCTGCGCCAATGGAAGCATGTAGATGGTAAACAGACAACCCAGTCTCATATAAAAACGTACCCTGACTACGTTGGTCCAAAGTGCAATAACATAGAGGGGTTACAATAATGGCCCTTGAATTGTATGACTGTTACATTTTTTCTGCCTATTCTTTTCCAAATTGTTTTGCGTCCAAGTCACGTGACTTTCAAGAGAACCTAAAAGATGGAGGAAATTTCTCTCATTTTTAGTGAAGAAAAATCAATATTTTGAGTTAGTTTCTGCATAAAAATGCATTTTGATTACATTTCTAGCGAGAAATATATAGTTTATTTTCATAATATTCACTCAGTCAATGTACATAATCACTCGCTTGCTCGTTGTTGCGAAGATTTTCCAGATATCGCCAGAATAATGTGAAACTGACACGTTTTGGTTGCTATGGACGCTGCTATCGCCTAGCATAGCTGTGGCCCCAGATTCCACATAGGACTCCCTTGCGATTTCGCTCCGTCTGACGGATCAAACCCTCGCTCACTACATGCGTTGCGTCTGAGGTTGATTTGCTGATCAACACATTATTCCGTGGCAGCGGGAGAAACTAATGTTGACAAAGTGACGAGTTACGATCGGATGTTTGTCCGCTGTTTCATTTTGAAATCAACCGGATCCTCTGTGCATTTAACTTCCTGTGTGGTGCGATCTCATTGATGGGTTTTGACGCGTCATGGTCCCACGAAGAAGAAGAAGAAGAAGAAGAAGTCCTTTTAGCTTGCTTGTTGGAATCATTGTTAGCTGTTTGAATATTTTCACTTGGCAAGAATATGGACTGGCGTGTTATTTGTGGTATTACTCCTCGATCACGATATTTCAATAAATAGCCAGGCAGTGTTCCACTGATGACGTTTCTTATGACATACACAGTGCTGCCACCACGTGTCTGGTCTTAGTAATAACTTATTTCTGGTGTATGATCAAGTTTTTCTCTGCATGGAGGTTAATTAATTGTATTTATATTATTGAAGTATGCAATATCTATCTATCTATGTGTGAAGGAGAGAGATGATCTGTCAAGCGTTTGCAAACACAGCATGTGTTCTCTGGTTTGCTACAAAGTGGAAGTCTTTCAGGCTTTTGTATTTTTGTAATATACTGTATAACAACATACACATAGCTTATGGAACAAAACAATGGGATTCAACATTTCCTTAATTTGTGGTGTTCTTCTCCGTCACCCACTGTGGCGGCCAAGTTTTCCCACTGTAATAAAAAGAGATTGTTATTAATTTAGGTCTTTACATCAGTCATGTATATACAATAATACTCTTGACAATGTGGTCATGAAAGACCTCCCAAGTCTTTGGACTTTTGTAAATACCTTTAACCATTGTGTGTTACTTTAGCATCCCAATGTCAACATCTAATCAAAATTCAATGTAAAGAAAAAGGAAATCCTTGCTCAGACTAAATACAATACAAATACAATACATTTCTTCATTTAGAGTATTATTTCAGTTTAAGGAGAGACAGATTAAATGTTTAACATGGTTATCATGTATACCATGATTAAACAACATATGAAAAAGAAACACGACTAGCAAGTGAATCATGATTTATATTCTATTTGAAAATATCAGCAGAACTTTCTGCTGAGGTGGTTCTGTGATGATTAGGATGGGAGGACTGGTGGTGAGCTGGATGGGAGGAGGACTGGTGGTGAGCTGGATGGGAGGAGGACTGGTGGTGAGCTGGATGGGAGGAGGACTGGTGGTGAGCTGGATGGGAGGAGGACTGGTGGTGAGCTGGATGGGAGGAGGACTGGTGGTGAGCTGGATGGGAGGAGGACTGGTGGTGAGCTGGATGGGAGGAGGACTGGTGGTGAGCTGGATGGGAGGAGGACTGGTGGTGAGCTGGATGGGAGGAGGACTGGTGGTGAGCTGGATGGGAGGAGGACTGGTGGTGAGCTGGATGGGAGAAGGACTGGTGGTGGGCTGGATGGGCGGAGGACTGATGGTGGGCTGGATGGTAGAAATTATTTACACACACACACACAAACACACACACACACACATACATACATACATACATACATACATACATACATACATACATACACATACAAACACACACACTGAACCTGAGCCTGTTAGGGCACATGTCCAAAATGTGAAAAAATTTAAACTTTGTCATAGAGCTGAACTGATATACCATACATCACTGGAAAGGTCTTGACCTAGAGAGTAACATATATCACTTTGACGGTTGTATATTATTCCTGCTTTGAAATATTGACCTTTGAACCTTAACCTCAGGGCATATTTGAAGGCTTATAATTATGGGACGAAAAGGGGTACAGACATGAGACCAACTGTTATAGAAAGGTGATGATGGGTTATAATTTGACCATAGTCACAAAGGGGTGGGGGGGCTATGGTGTAAAAATAAAAAATCCCCCATTGAACGAGACAATATTTAAAGTTTGATGCCAAAAATGTATTTGACATCCCCTCAAACCCCTGGAATGCCACCAATTAAGTATTTACAATTTTCAATTTTAGGGAAAACCCTGTTTTTTTTTTGTTTGTTTTTTAAAAACTACAACTCCCTAGACCCCTCTTCAGCACTTCACTGACATCAGCACCCCAGTTGTAGTTCCTCCGTTTTAGGGTTGTGCGAGGGTTTTGAAAACATATATCTACCCAATATATCAAATATCACACACACTGTCTAATAAATAATTATACTGCATGTATATGATCTATGCTAAGAAAAGACAAAAACAACAAAACAATGTTTGTTTAATGATGATATTTTAAAACCAAATTTGGTTTTAAAACTGCTCTGCTCACGTGACGCAAAGCGGACTGTCCTCATCTCCATAGTAACGGCCAATGTTGCTACTTCCGCTATCAAAAATGTAAAAAAACACACACAGTTTTATTTTTCATAACTGAAGGCGTGATTATTTAAAAACGACATATTTGACATAAATCTACTGTAGTGCTGCGTTATAAAACACAAATATCTTTAAGACAAGAGATATTTCATTTTCCACTTCCACCGTTTTTATTTTCCCGACAGGAACCTCGAGAGTCACATGAGCTTGACAGCTGTTACGCCTGCCTTATGCGCCTGCAGTCCATGTTCCTTTTGTCACAACTTCACAGGTGTGTGTTGATCCGAACATGGTGAGCACATGCATTACCAACTTTCTTCAGTGTGTCATACTTTTGGGGACAAGCCACCCAAAAGGCGCTCAAGCTTTCACCACGGAGAGAAGCCTTTATGTCACCAGTGGCCTGGATGTCAATCAGTTCGCTGTGATTGGTCGCCTCGTCCAGCGGCAATCACCTTCCCCACGTTAGCAGTTGACAGCCTCATGAATATGAAGCCTAAAATATCATTTTCGCCCTAGTGGCTTGCTATCGTACAGGTAATATGAGTCTGTTAACACTGACAAAGGCTAAAAAGTAACATTCATTTCAAAGGCAAATTGATATATGAAATAATAATATATTACTTGGGATACAATATTCATTTTAATTTTACAAGAGTGTCTGGCCCTGATAGTGTCTGCCTCGCACCCCTGCCTTAGAATATAGGCCTAATGCTTACTACAGACTTACCTGAAAGGAACAACTCACACAGTGGAAGGAAACTGACTTAAATGAAAACTATTCATGAATCAAACAAAAGAGACGATGACTATAGTTGAAACAACAGTTCACTTTACTGGGTGAAATTAATAAAGTAGGCTTTCTAGAGCAAAGAGACTATGCCCTGTTCAAAATAAAGACGATATATCTTCAGATAGAGAAGGTGTATGTGTGAGTGAGTGAGTGAGAGTATTAATATACTAACGTGGAAACATAAGCTGGAATAGCACACTGTTGGAGAAAGTAACAATAAAATAGGCTATGTAAACTACAGTAGGTACAGTATATACAAACTATACACAACTACAGTGAAGCTATGTAGGGATGCGCAATACATTTCATCTAAGGACAATGTTTGCAGTCCAAGAATACTTTTGTATGTTGTTTTTCCAGTATGCTGCCCTGACTTGTAGTAAACCTACTTCAAAAGATGTTTTTTTTTAATAAATGGCTTTGCCATTTTTACTATGTATAAATCAGTAGTGAATTCATTTTTTCACAATTCTGCATTACTAGTGGCCTTTTCTGCTCTCACCAGACTGACGATAACGCTGTTCATTTTCGCTGTTTGATGCCCAAATATAGCCCCTCGATGGTCCTCTGCAGGTCATTTTGGATTGTTGCTCCTTTGGACAACAACGAACAAATTAATGAATGCCCATCTCAGTTTACGATCCCCTGTACAAGAGCAGAGCCAAATGATTCTTTAAAATATGTCATCAAATCATTTTTTCAAAGTACCTGAGGTCCACTGCTGAACATCAGACACCCACTGCTGGACTGTGTCTTGCTGTAGAGAAAACTCAGCGGTGAGTTTCTCCAGGTCCTTTGTTGCCTCTGTAATCCTTTGTACAGTCTGTCCGAAAGAAATATCGGTGTTAACAAATGCTGAGACACAACTTAAAAACAAAAATGTTATTATACATATTTGCCTAGTTAGTACCTTGATGTATCTTTTGGCCAGTGTCCGGTCAAGGTTTACAATTGTTTTCAAAGGGAGCACCTATGCATGGAACTCTAAAATGCAAAGGCTGAGCATCAGTGTTCAAACCCCTTCTCAGAAGGGGGAATATGGGAAATATTAATAAAGTCTGGTGCTGTTAGTCTTCTCTGGAGTTGGACACCTGCAGAGATTTGACTCCACCTGATTACGAGGAAGCACTCTATTGTAGAGAGGTGCTACACCTTCTGGTTTGGTCTATGTGGAGAAGGATTCATACTGCAGCATGATAACGACCCCAATCACACCTCAAAGCTCTGACAGAACCACTTGAAGACCAAAGACTATAATAAAAAATAGCACTACACTCAAAACAAAAAATATGTCGGCTTGTGGTCTCAATTTGGACACAACTATACATGAAAAATGCTTACCGGCTTTTGACATGTACTTATTACTTATATGGCTGCTCGGGAGAGGAAGCTGTAACCTGTTCAACCTCCTCCCTGATTGTGGTTCCAGCTCCTTCTTGATTGCGTCCCCCCCATTTTAACTGTAACACATTTACATGAATGTTATCAGTTGGAAAACAAAAAGTACGGGCAGAGGACAGACAATCATAATGTGTGGTACAAATGGTAAGAAATACATCTAATTGTCATTATTACCATCACACATCCATGAATGCGCTTTTGCATGCATGATGGAGAGAAATGGACGCATGTTCAGCAAGTCCTCCAACTCTGGACAGTGGTCCACAACTCTCTGCAGATATGGCCAATATTTGCAGACCACATCAGAGCAAAAAAACTGGACGGTCTGTGAAGCTAGCTGTTTCTGGAGATATAATGGGTATGCAAATATTTCTCCACGGAACATATTCAGTCCCTTCAGCAAAACCCCATGACGGCAGACAGCAACTTCAACACCTTCCTTGTCTAGTTTGCTTGCAGACTTGTTGACGGCCTCTCGTGCTGCCGTCCACTGACCTGCACCACATTTCCCTTTCCCTGGATTCTTACACAGATAAGGGCAAATACAGACATTTACACAGTTACATTTTACAAAATAAGCTGTAAATCATGGTATTATGGCATTTGATGCAGTAATGCCACTCTATTACTTAAATAAACCAAATAATTTTGAAAAAAAACAGGCAAAAAAATGTATAATTGTGGTGTTACACATGAAGAAATATTAATTGAGCTTACATGTCCAGTTGTTCCATGGATGTAATCAACAAAGGAGGACACCTCAGCATCACTGGCCAAAAAGACTCCATCAAAAAAAAACATCAGGTCTTGAAAGAAATATATAGATGTGGGTTACATTTACTGTATAGAAGTAATTTGTGGCTCACTAGCATTTCATTGTACATGTACGTGTTACACACCCCGGTTGGCTTTTGAAACGATATAATTTGCGGTTCCCATCCACCGCAACTGCCAACATGGAGGGTGTGCATGCAGGGCACTGAAAATGCTGGACCTGAGACAGCTTGTCAACCTCGAATTTTGCATAGGCCCATTCGAGGAAGGCCCTCTGCATTGTGTCCCCACACATCTTACCACTCTGAGATCAAAAGTGAAAAAACAAAACCGTAACTGTTTCGAAGGTTGGCTTCAGACCACGGTCATGACGACCAAAGGGCTCTGTCAAGAAATGTGGTCTGAATCTTTGGGGATTGTAAGAACAAGTCCTAACAATGAATCAGTTATTTAAAAGGTGATCCAAACAAGATAACTTAAATGATGAATCCACTCACTCGCCCGGAGGGTTTTGTTCGATCCTCATACGTGGTGAACAAGTCCACCATGTACAAGGTCTCAAAATTGACAGTGGCTGACCAGTACACCACTTTCAACCAGATCACTTATGGTCACTGGCGAGGTTTTTCCACAGGAGCAGTTTACTGATGGAAGGAAGAGGTTGTATCTTCCTGGAATTTCAGAGAAAACAATTATCTCTTGTTCACAAGAAACAAAAAAACACAATATGAAGAAATAAATTAAAAAAATGTTACCATTCATTGCAATTAAAATAACTGGCATTCCCTTGGAAAAGCTTGTTTGCCCGGTGGAGCAGTCGCAGCAGGGAGGAACAATTGGTAACATGCAATCTAAAAAGCAGAATTAGTTTACATATTAGAGTAAATGAAACCAAAAACTCAACAGTGAGGGTGTTGTTTCTATCAAACAAAACTTCATCCAGCATGTTTGTTGGAGTAAACCAGGGTTTGTGTAAACTGTAAAACAGCCTATATAACCTGATACTTAAAAACTACCTTTTTTCATGATAGGAGAATTTCCCTCCCTCATGCTGCTGAACAAAAGTGGATGGCGGCAGGTGTCTGAAGAACCCCTCCACCACGGATGCTCTGTTATGAAGCACCAGGGCCTCATGTGTGGAAAGGTCACAGGCTGTGCAGTAGAGTGAAAACATATTGTTCACCATGAAGGGCCTCATCACTGTCCAATTCTCCAGAGAGGACGTTTGTCTGTTCCTCCGGTGTGAGTGGAGGAACAGTTCAGCACCACTTCCCAAGAGGTCTCGGACATCTTGAATGAGGGAGTCTGAAAATGAAAAGGGAAGAAGGCAATGGTAAATCTGGGCAATTACCACATAACTAATGAGGTAACAAGTATTAAGGGAAAAAGAACCTACATTTTCGATGGTCACAGTGTCTTCAGTTGTGTTGGTAGACGGAGCACAAAAACAAACACACAGGCTCAGGATGCTGCATATGTTGGTATACTATGAAAATGGCTGGTGGATTTAAAACAAAAAATAATAATTTATTGAATGAATCAAATTTGAACATTTCTGTCAGTGACTTGTTGATCTTTACATTGTTAGGTAATGTCCTAACCTGGCCTGGGACACACATTCATACGGTTTGATAAAGGACTTATTGGACTTTAACTTATCATTGCACTTACAATAACTAGAGTAACTGTCCTCAATTTAGGTCATCGTGTCGTCTCATCTGCCGGTTTTTCCTGCATCCACCGTGTGGGTGTGGGTGTGTGTTCGTGTGTGTGGAACTGAGCAGCAGAGAGCCGACAGGATTAAAACAGCAGCAGCTTTCAGCGACTGAAAAAACGTTAGAGCGTACATTGATGTTTAATACAGGTTGGCAGGACGGTCTGAAATGTTTCGCACGGTCTTTCGCCGTACGTTTGTCAATGCGGCACTTGTTCGAAAAGTAGGCTACCTTCTCTTTTTCTTTACTTCGCCCTCCACAGTTTGTACACTCATAGCTAATGCTGACTCCGCGGCGGGCCTCTTAACACCGGGGATATGTCGCCACATGTTTTTTAACCGATAATTTTCGTTTCGTCTGTACCTCAGCTCAGCTACATGGTGTCACGGACTAGCACTGAAAACTACTCGACAAAAGTCTGGAGTTGAGGGAAATATGCATGGCCAAAGCCCCGGCTGTGAACAGTTTCATTTCCTATAAGTTCTTCACAATAAAAGATCTCCGTTATTTTGGTATTTCAATGTTTTAATTATGAAGCAGCAAAATCCGGAAATGTTGGGCATTCATTAGCAGTAACGTAACGCGACTCCTATAAGCATTGTGCATTGTTTCTTAGCAACAGCATTCTTTGACAAAAACTGTCCAATCCGTTACAAGGAATGTTTTACAATCCACCGCCACCGCCATTGGCTGGTGGCGGATGCTAATTTCCCACCCTGGGAAAGAAAATATAGATTTCTTTACTAAAAATGAGAGAAATGTCCGCCATGTTTTTGGTTCTCACTGCCGGAATCTTGAAAGTCACGTGACTTGGACGCAAAACAATAGGAAAAGAATAGGCAGAAAAAGATGTAACAGTCATACAATTCAAGGGCCATTATTGTAACCCCTCTACGTTATTGCACTTTGGACCAACGTAGTCAGGGTACGTTTTTATATGAGACTGGGTTGAAACAGAAGAGGTCCAGAATAGGGCCTCAGGGAACGTCATATTTGTCTGCTCAGTTGTGGAATACAGACACAAAGTAGTCCCTGTTCTTTAAGTAGGATTCAAACCAGTTAAGTAATGTGCCAGAAAGTCTAACCCAGTTTTCCAATCAGTCTAGTGTGTTAGTTAAGTGTGTCCTATTAAGTTTAGGGGTTGAAGAGGCGCAGCCTGGATGATAATGAATAACACGAATCTCAGGGCACTGTGCTTTGCCTGTTACTCGTCCCATTTCCCAGGAAAATGTACTTTTACACAAAATAATATATATACACACACACACACACACACACACACACACACTCATATACATACGTATATATAAAAAAAATCAAGTAAACTTTACATTATTAAGTAAAATTAAATACAAAAAAATAATACATTTTAATAATTCATACAGTCATCCTATGTTCTCCTACATTTACCATTTTTTTTGTGCTGGAGTACAGATTCATTGGTAAAAAAGCACAGTTGTATTTTGTCCATTGTTTTGGGTCCATGGTAAAGTGGTGTCATTTCCACATGGTCTATTAACTTCCACATTCACTTCTACCAGGTGAAGTTTGGTTTGTGGTAGTCCTCCGTGTTGAAGGGAGGCATCTTGCTGCTAATTCATTTAGCTAAGTTCCACATTTCCAGTCACCATAGTACAGGCCTGTGCAATTGGTAGGCCACACTCACAAGGTGCTCATTGCTTGCAAACAAAAAAGAGCGAGAATAACTTCAAGTTGTCAATAGAATCCTTGTTGTGGGTACTGCAGATGTACTGGATCCAGGTGTGGAGGCTGAGGATCCTGGTAAAACTCCCTGACCCAGTGTTGGAATTAGACCAGAGATGAAAAACAGAATTTTTACTACTTTTAAGCAGGTCAAAGAGGCAGATGAAGACGGCTTGTGTCAGCTCGGAGTGTTGACGTGCAGTGTCATTGGCGTTGACTATTATTCTCTTAATAGTTGTAGGGAGTGAAACCAAAAGACCAAGGAGCTTTTCAATCATGTTGGGGGTCGTGGCTCCAGGAGACAGTGTGTGACTGCATTAATGAAGCGGATATTTCTGACTATGGAATCTTCAACTATCAGCGTAGCAGAGAGGATGATCAGCAGCCGTGCATTGGGCTGTCGTGCGTTGATTTTGCTGATGGTGAAGCTGTGGTCGATGTAGAGCACCTTTCATGAGGCAACTGCGAGACAGGTGACAGGGCAGATGGAGGACGAGAGGAGCCTGTTAGAGGGGGGAACTTTTGGTCTTTCTGGATGTTTAAGCCACTTTCAGGCGAACCGGGGGAAACAGTCAATGAGGCGGGAGGACAGCCATCTCGGTTGGGATTAACAGGGAAAAGTGGACAGTCAGAACATGGAATTTTAAACGGTATAGTTAAAATCAACCTGTATTTTAAGAGTGTGAATAATGAATTTTTTTACATTTTAAATTAAATGTATTATTATTCTTCTCCATTCACGTTCTCACATTCTCCATTTTGGCTACATAACATTACAGTCAACTAAAATGTGCGTCATAGCCTACATACAGTACGTCTAAAGCCCAGTGCCTTATCCACTACATTTTGCTGACCCTCAATAGCGTTCTTGAGTTCCCATATACAAGCTATGGATTACAAGTAAAAAAAAAAAAAAAAGTCTTAGATGGAAAATGGAGAATTCACCAGTGTGTAGACGAATTGATTTGCTTTCATCTGAGGCCAGAAATTAGCAAACAACAAAAAAAGTAATCGTGAAAGAACAAGCACACTGCATTTGGCTAAAAGTATCCAGCTTGCGATGAGAGAAAGAGAGCAATTTGTGAAGTGATGCAGAAAGCAGAGAAGAGCAAATGTACTGTTAAGAATTGGATCAAGTCTCCAAACTCCTCTCTTTTGCTGGTTTTGTGGACGCTCAGGGGATAGTAAGCGTGGAAAGCTGCTCACGCCTTCAATTTGCTCTCAAAGTGCATTTAACTTTAAAATGTACAAAATTCCCCTGGCCAAGCATGGCCCTGGACACCCGTAAAGGGCCTGAGGTCCCACTCCCAGATCCTAGGTCCCACCCCCAGACCTTAGGTTTCCCCTACCTGCCAAATCTCAATTTAACACCTTTAGTTGTTACATGGTGTCCTGGGGGATCTCCTCCCACACCTGAATCAGGGCTTCAGTAAGCTCCTGGACAGCCTGTGGCAGTATTTGGTGGCATCTGATGCACCGATACATAACATAGGTTCTCAATTGGATTATGGTCAGGGCAACTAGAGGGCCAGTCAAATGCATCAATACCTTCGTCTTCCAGGAACTGCCTACACACTCTTGTCACAAGGGCCCAGAAATAGTTTCTAGGTCTGACAATCTAGGTCTGTCAGCAGTCAGGGTACTGCTTGCTGTGACATTGAGGTCTGTGCGACCCTCCAAGGATATTCTCCCCAAACCATCACTGACCCACCGCCAAACCGGTCATGCTGGATGATGTTACAGGCATCTTAAAGGCCCTGAACACCCACACAGGGGTTTTCAATTAATCTGGCTAATTAGACCTCTTCCCAGGACTGTGGTTGTGTATATATGACATCTTCCTGATTCTCCTGTTAGCTTTGTTGCACCTGTTAGGGTGAGACAAATGACACTTGTCTTGCAAATACCAATCAAAATGCACAGTGCTGGGCTGTAAGCACAAGTCCCACCAGAGGACACCGGGCCCTCATACCACCCTAAGCTTGAGTCGGGCTCTGACAGTTTGGTCAGAAACATGGGTTGATGCCCCTCCACGGTTCTGTCCAGCTCTCCTTGTTTGACGGCCAGTCTCCTGGTATCTCCTCCAGGAGACTCCACTCTTGAAACTGTGAACACACAGCAAACCTTCTTGCGAGCAAACGTATGGATGTGCGATGCTGGAAGAAGAATCAGTCAGGAAGGATAAGAAGAGAGCAATTTCCTGTGGCCACCACATGCAACACTATTTTGGGAGTTGTCTTGCTTTTGCAGGTACCATTCATTTACAATTACTTGGGCTTTCTAAGTGGACATATTGATATCACTGAAGTTCAGCTGACTTTGTGTTATACTGTAGACGTAATTGTTCCCTTAATTGTTTTGATCACTATATATATGATTAGACACATCAAATACAGTGGTTGCAGCAATACAGAAGCTGATGTCTGCAGGATAGTAGCCTATTTGATGCCTTTGTGACACAGACATGGTTGATATGACAACTGGCTTACTAATATTCAAACTCGATGCTCTCACTTGACCAAAAGCATGTGGAAAAGCATTATATCTGCTGACAATATGAGTAAAAATGAGTACAGAGGCCTTTAATAAAAGGATACAGGAGTTCCCCATGGTATTTGCTGCTATTCAAGAAGCACATTCCATTTACACCCCTATATTACAATGCAGGAGACTACTGGCAGCCATATGGGGGAGGCCATTCCATTGAACTTAAAGCTGCTATGGATCACTTCTTCAGGTGAATACATCAGTTTACACACCAGAACATAATAATAATCTTCATTTACGAGATTTCCAATTCTCAGTTTAGCTGGCCCTGTGGCTTAATGTATATTTTTTTTGTAACTTTATTGTTAAATGCAGCTGTTATGTTGTAACTATATTGTTTGCTGTATGTAAGTGCAAACATTGTTGATTATATGTACTTTCTTCAAATGGACCCCAGGAGGGGTAGTTGTTTCCAAGACAACTGACCATCTCAATAAACTTTTCTGTCACAATTACTTTCGGTGGATATTACATACCCAAGCAGAAATACAGTTCAGCTTGTGGCCCGAAAACAGAACAAGTTATCTTATTTAATGTATCCATATATATCTGGGCTACGTGGTCCTGGATGGCAACATTAAGAATTTGTACACATGAAAGGATACAATTATGTTTTTTAAGATCTGGGTAATATTTCATATTCATATATTTAATTTCTCTTCTTCTGAACCATGTTAAGGGCATTTATTCTGCCCTTTTAAGTGCATGATTGGTATCTGGACATAATCTGGATGCTCAATATTTATGACATGGCTAAGTGGTAGATTGGATCAACAATTGTTGATGCTTTCATTCTGTTCCAGCCAGTACAGAACATTCTTTAGATTTAACATTTAAGCTGTGTCCCAATTCAGGGGCTGCAGCCTTCGGAGGCTGCGTTCGTAGACCGATTGCGTCACACCGGCGCGACAAAGGCTGTCCCATTACATTTAATTTCAAAGGCTCTTTCAAATGTGATCAACAAATGCGGCCTCCTTTTACAGAATTCGGAGGATCCAACTGGTGTTTCCTTCCAAGTCTCAGGATTCCCAGCATTCATTGCGGCATTAAGCAGAAAGGCAGCTGACAAACGGCCATCGACAGTTAAGTTCAGTCAGACAACTAACGTTTGAAATGTTTATTATAACAGCAGAACATTGTGTTTGGCGGCCAGACTCTGACCTCATCACTCCCCGCAGTATGGGTTTACATGAGATATTGGAGAGTGATGATAAAGTAGCTTCCCTCTGGCCAGAGCCTGCAGGTGGACGCTGCAGTGGTGGTGGTGATGGGGCTGACAGCAGGCAGCGATACAGGTGCAGGGCTGGGGAGAGGCAGGAGATGCGGAAATTGTGCAGCTTAAATAGACCGCCGTCTTATTTCATCATTAAATTCACATCTGAGAATGTATTAGGTAAGAAATGTATTGTATAGATGTTGAATATAGGCAGCGTTATGAAAATTGATGGTGAATTGTAAGTTTGCCCCGGTTAACGTTATTTACTTTTCCTTATCGTTACAGAAATACATATTTTAGAGTTTCTGTATGGCAGATGAATCAACAGTTGTAACTTTACATAAAGTGATACGTTATTGGAGACAAAAGCTTATTTATCGGTTTCTTTAAAGGTACAATATGTAACATTTCTGCATTAAAATGTCTAAAAACAACCATACCTATGTTATATATTTTTTTGAGTTGTGTTCTTACACTATCCCAAATGTTTCCACCAAATGGCAAACCCAGAGAAATCTGTTATTTTATTTTCAGACACGTCACGTTTCATTTAGTCGCCCATCAGTGGCGTCATATAACCTTTCACCCTCTAGTTACTCGTAACTTCCGTCAAAACACGGCACCCAGATGATATGTTCAGGAGTAATTGTAAATCATACAATGTCACAGTAAGAAATACTTCTGCCACAAGGCATTATTTTGTGATTAACTACATGCCACCTTGCAAAACAGTAATACAACAGAAACCTTATTTATTGATACATATCAATATTGATCAAGCTTAACGTTACTACGTGTTGGTTGACAAGTAGCTAACGTTAATGCTAATGCTTGGTGGATAACATTATAGGGTTACAACATCGTTCAACACGCTCATAAAGTTAATTTTAGTATGATTGTTTTGACCACAGATAAAAGCAACTTACCACCCAGGCTAACCCACGAATAAGTTCAGTATCTAGTAACGTTAACGTTAGCTGTATAGATAGACGACTAATCTAATGCTAATTTATCCAGCTAGCTAGCACACCCTGGTCTGTCTGCCTCACTCCCCCCCCCCATGGCGCAAAAACACTTCATTCGGGATGAGTGCTGACAACACCCTCGGGACATATATAGCTAGTTACCGTTAGCCCCTAGCCAGCCAACAGCCACCCAATATTACAGCAATCCTTATCTGGCCAGCACTTAACTTCAGTGCCAGATGCTAATGATGCTAACGGCAGTTTAATGAAGCGTCGGGAAACAGGCCATATCAGAGCCAGGCATCCAGTCACAACAGCAGCCATCCACAACGTTAGCTGCGTCTCCGTTAGCGCTAAATTAACCCGACAAAAGGTGGATTAAGCACCAAAACTAATAGTTAAGATTACAGAAACGTGAAGGGGGTGATCTTTCTGGGCAGCTTGGAGATATTCTGCTGCTGCACTTCTGGCTAATGTTAGCTTGCTGGCTCACTAGCTAACTGGTCAGCTAGTTACCAATACAGATCAAATCAATAAAAATGTAATTATGTTGGGGACAATGCAGCTATTTTCTTAGAATGACATGAATAAATGTTACTAAACGTAACGTGAATAAACTTGAATGGGTGCACTCGCCCGTGAACAGATGCATTCTAACCAGCGATGTGTTTACAATCCATTGTTTTGGTTGAGTGACCCCTAGTGGCAGAAAGTTACATATTGTATGTTTAATAAACAGTTACAGTTTAAATTATGGCTTCCCCCCAGCCCGTCTGTACCAAAGGAGGAATACACGTTTAAATGACAATTTGTAGCTATTCAATTAAATTGTATTTATAGTATCAAATCATAACAAGAGATATCTCAGGACACTTTACAGATAGAGTAGGTCTAGACCACACTATAGTTTACAAAGACCCAACAAATCCAGTAATTCCCCCAAGAGCAAGCATTTAGTGCGACAGTACGGAAAAAACTTCCTTTTAGAGAGAAACCTCGGACAGACCCAGGCTCTTGGTAGGCGGTGTCTGACGGTGCTGGTTGGGATTGAAATAGTAAATGTAGGAGTTCATGGCGTAGCAGGGCACTGCAGGTCATAGTAGGGCAGAGCCGGGCGCCGAGCAGGACCATGGCGGCAGCTGCAATCAGGATTTAGGCGCCACCCTCATCCAAGGAAAAGCTAACGATACGAATGTTAAAAACAAAGGAGCTTGAAACCTCACACTTTCGTTCATAACTTAACCGCTAACGTGACTGCAGCTCGGCTGCAAACATCCGAAAATAAATCTTTTAAGGCCTTCATTATTATTAAACCACTTAACAGGGTTTAAACCTTGACTTGTATCTAATCTTGGTTTGTAAAATCTTATTTTGATCGTCTTGCCCTTAAGGTTACAGTTAAATTAGCCCTCACCCTCTACAAAGTGCACAATAATGAGACAACCAGTAGATGGGGCAATATACCCATTTGCTTTGCAATCATGTGTGATAACTGATTTTCTTTTCTCTCTGTGATTAGGACAATTCTGGAAAAAAATGGGCCTGCAGAGAAAGGTGACCTCCCGTCAAGCCAAAAGAAAATGAAAATAAAAAACTAAAAGTATAACTTCTAGCTTCAAGCTTAAATATTCTGTTAAGTGTGTCGATCTCAGTGGATGCCACTAAGTACACAATGGAAGTAAGTGGATTTATGACAGCAACAGTGTAAGGAGATGATCCATTGACTCAAGCTTGGCAGGAGTTCATGTCTCAGGGTTAAAGAGGACTCCCCCACTAAGACTGGAAAGCCTAACTGAACACAGCTTTATAGGCAGGATGTGTGAAAGCTGTCATGGCATTACTGTACAGCGACACTACAGAGCAACTAAGCAGCTCTGGCTTTGATGCTCCAATGGAGGCAGATGGACTGTATGAAGCCCACTCTATAGGTTTCTTTTTAGCTTAATGCTGATTTAGTCTCTGAGCCACTTGAGAACCTCAGCTCCAACTTGCAGACAGGAGAGGACGCAGGAGCACTTAGAAGACTAATTAAGAAAGACATATAGCTGGAACACAGCACATGGCTTTGAGACAGCTGGATCATTTTTCAGACAAATGTATTTTGAGATAAATGTTGTTGCCCACATTGATATAACTTTCAATAAGAAGACATTCAAGCTGTATTTCTAGCTACTGCAAAGCCAGGGAAGTGCTCTCAACAGGATTAAGAGTTCCCCAGTTCATGTTGAGACTTTACACCTCCGTACCCCGCTGAATGTCACATCAGAGTCACGTCAGTGGTAGATGAGCTATTTCAGTCTGGACCAAAGTAGTGGACAAACTAACTAACTAACTAACTAAAATTTTAAAGTTCCAGAAAAAGCTTGTTAATTCTCAAGTTAATTGCAATATGATCCACACTAGTCTGATCGTCCAACTGATGTGGAATATGAGAGAATATTCCATATCTAGTACATCAAGCATACTCCCATGCATTGAAAATCACATGCATCAGTATAATTTAGTTATCTTCCTGTACTTAAAATTGTCATTTTCTCCTGCAGACATATGTATCCCTCAGAGGGAGGATTAGAGTTTGAGGGGCTAAGCTCTTCACATATTATCCATCCATGATCCAGTGCTGTGCCCCTGAGATGTCACTTCTGGTTTTACATTTCAACCTTTGCCGTCACCTCTTTACAAACTATAAGTTTTGATTTCCAGTCATATTTCTTTTCCGTTGCAACATAAATGAATACCAATGAACACTGGCTCACAGTTACTTAAGCAAATTTTGCTTTATTTTATGCATACTGCATCTTCAGACTTTATCAGGGTCTACGGTAACTCAACATTTAAATTCATTCCTTTTTCTGACACTTATTAAAGCTTTTTTCAATAACCAGTCAGTATTCAAGCTGTAAGTAACCTAATCTCCTGAGTAGTTATGTTAATGATGAATTTATTTGTATCGTGGTTTTTGTTGTAGTGCCAGGTTATAAAGCTCAGCAGTCTCCTCTGCTGAGTAAGGAGTAGATTTGTGTATGATGCCCATGCTGCCATATTCTACAGCTTGTGCAGACCTGCCAACCTGTACGCATTTTGCGTAGCAGATACACATTTTGACATCGAACTACGGTGATACGATTTGTCACTTTAAACTACGCGAAAATCAGGTGACTGCTTTGAGTTCACTTGTTGACGTGCGGTAGCCGTCTCGGTCTTGTATGTTTTTTTTGCCTTTCCTAGGATTAAGTTCATACCGTAACAAAATGAACCGTTACTAATGTAGGCTAATTAAAAACTGACCGGAGCCCGTCGCTAGACGCACCGGGGGACCGAGACACAAAGTAAACACAGCTCTCTGACCGGTACCGGGGGGTTAGCGGTTAAACTGAGCAGAGGATGCGTGGAATGTGTCGGTGTGTGTCGGAACCTGGCTGGCCGCTCGGCGCCTTCAGACAAAGCTCAAGCTAACAGGCTAACGGCTTATTATCTGCAAAGATTGGATCTGTGAGCGCATTCATCTTGCTGTTGATCCGTGCAGGACTTCACTGTGAGTGGACTGTTTTAGAGACGATGTGTTAACTTCTAAGTAATAGTACAAAAGTATTATCAAAATATACTAAAGTACCAAAAGTAAAAGTGCCTATTATGCAGTGTAATATATCTTATTTTATTGGATTATATTATGATCCAATAAATTGTATCAAATATGACTGATAATTTAAATAAAATGTTTCATTTAATTCAAGTAGCCTACTTGTACATAATTATTTTCTAGGGTTTAAAATGTATACAGATTTGACATTTTCCCCTCATACTTCTGTCGGAATGGGTACGAAGTTGGCATTGAATTTCATTTGAAATGGTATTAAAATGGTCTTAAAAAGCCTTGACTTTAACTTGGAGGATCCTGGGGGTACCCTGTATATTGTTCATGTTTGTTTGCTAAACATGACTTTTTCATTGTAGCCTAGGCTGTACAAACCATCACGAAAAAGAATTATAGGAATCATATTGTAGGCCAATTTGGGAACAATATTATAGTAATCTTATAGAAATAGGCTACTATAGGCCTAGTATTTTGGGACATAATATAAATGTATTACAGTATTTTTGGAGGCTATTATAAGACTGTAGGGTACTGTAGGAATATTATGGCGGGTAAGGTTATTATAGAGATCATAAGTAACCTGGGCTATGACTAATGGCTACGTCCTAGGACCAGGTGAAGTGATTGGTAAACATGTGAACTAAACGACACACTATACTGATGCCCAACAAGCCAAAATGACATCAAAGACAGCGGTAATGGCACATTTTTTCCGTGTGCGTGCCGCCGTGTTGATGAAACAGAACTTCGACAATAAATCAGTAAGTTGCTACCCAGAAAAGTTTTTCAAGGTTGGCAGGTCTGCTTGTGTATAAATAGAGAATATAGCGCTTTCAAAGCCTGGCATTGTTTGGTCAATTAGTACTTCAAAATAAACTCACTGTGGAAATATCTAGGTGTCTTCTAGGAGCTTTTTATCCCAGGAGGACGCGAAAACCTCATCCACGCATTTATTACCAGACAGCTAGAGTACTGTAACGTGCTGCTCCTAGGATTATCTAAAAAGCATTTTAATTGCAGACAGCTACTGTTATAATTATGTTTTGGTTCTGGTTTTGTTGTGGGTGTGTTGTGTTTTGTTGTCTCTCCTCTCCTCTCTGCAGGGCATGTGTGTGGCAGGGGGCATGGCTGGCTTCTCCAGGCAGCAGACGAAGCACACCTGCTTCCACTCACCTCATCACCTGCTCCTCACACCACTACTCTGCCAGATAATTCTGTCAATTCTGCCTTCGTGCTACTGTAAATCTGCGTACTTATTTTGCTTCAGACCTCAATTTTTTTGTACTTTAACCTCTGTGGTTTTCTTGTGTGCAGAGATCTACCCGTCCAACGCATTCTCACGAACGGGTTCGTATGATGTCGTATGTAAATGTACGCACACCAAAACGTGAAATATCGTACAAAACTAGGAGACGACCGGCTGGTCATGTGACGCCGGCTACAGTGGCTGGCCACGAGCTCCATGACACCAAGCGGCAGTTGCTAGTTGTTTAAGCTGCTACAGAGCTTCGTGACGCCGGCTACAGACCTCCGTCACAGCTCGGCCGTATCAGCAGCAGTAAGTAGATGTATTTAACCACTACAGAGCTTTGCGACGCCTGCTACATTCCGCATGGTGCTCAGCATGGTGCTCCATTGTATCAGCGGTAGCTGGTGGTTCAGTTACTTGAAAATATGGTGACTTTGAGCCCAGAACAGAGCACCGCGAGCTGCCCGGTCGTTTCGGCCGACATTACGGTTACGTTTAGGCCACAAAAGGTGAGCGTTGTGCGCAATGAAAGTTAAGTTTAGGCACCAAAACGACTAGTTACATTTAGGAAAAAGATTGTGGTATGGATTAAAACTCCCAAGGAACACGCATTTCCCCGGGAAGCAAACTCCGCTCCCTGGCATGAAAGTCCTGTGTTTCTTTTAACGCCCGCCCATCCACCCCGGCCCCTCCCTACGCGGCCAGCCACATTCTTCTTTGGGGTCCATCTTCAACAACTACTCTAGAACGCAGCTGCTAGAGTTTTAACTAGAAAAAGTAAAAATGTCATATGACACCAGTGCTGAGGTTGTTACACTGGCTTCCAGTACATTTTAGTATTTATTTAAAATTTTAATGCTCGTTTTATTTTTATTTTTTATTATTTTTTTTAATGCAGTTTATTTTTCAGTTTGTTTTCAGTAAGTCATCCTAGACTAGCAATTATGTGGTCAAGCAGACCAGTAGGACGAGAGGGTTGCGGGTGATAAAAGGCAATTGATGATAAGAGTTCTGGGAGTCGGCGATTAGTGGCATTAGCGCAGGATTTACAAATTGAATGTGAGCGATAAATATGGAGAAACTGGTGTTGGAGAGGTGTCTGCAAGAGGGGCCAAGCTTCTGAATTCAGTGTCAGCGATGGTGTTGGAATGGCTTGAACTGTGAGCTGCGCGGAGAATGTACTGGTGTGTATCAGAATGCCAAGTCAGGCAGAGCATAAACGGCATGATGGATGGGGCGTTGGAGCGCCCTTTGTTGATTATTTCAACGACTACAAGGTTGTCGGAGTAAACGAGAATGGACTTTCAGGACCATTCATGGCCCCATAGTATGGCGGTGGCTTCTATGGGGTAGATTTCGAATAGTGCAGAGGAAGCAACTTGGCATTTGCTTATGAACTCTGAGGGGCATTATGCTGCAAACAACTTTCCGTCGTAAAAAAACCCCCAAAACCGACAGATGGAGCAGCATCTGTGGGTGTGTTATTTGATCGTCGTAAAAGATCGTCGTAAAAGAAGATGATCCTGTTCCAGTTAGGGAGGAGGTTGAGCCAGAGACGGAGTTCGGAATGGCTTGAACTGTCCAGTGTGACAGAGTCCAAAATTGACAAAACGGAAGAAGTGATTGATAACAGGTGAGAGATAAAGGCTTACCCTTGAGGAATGATTCGTAGGGCAAAGTTAAGGTGGCTCAGGAGGGACAGAAGTTGGCGTTTGGTGCATCGTGTGGCAAGGAGGAAATTTGAGATCAGAAGGCAGATTCTGTTGAGCTTTTTAGTTGGGAGTGAAGCTTGGAACAACTCGGTATCGAGAGTGATTCAGAGGAACGTTCCTACCTGGAACAATCATTCCCATTCCATAAAGTTCTTATGCAATGCAAACGTTGTTTACTGCTCCAGTAAATAGGACGGACCTTAGATACAGCCACGCTTAGCAACAGGAGATATTTATATAGTCCGCTCAGCCCATAGAACCCTTCAGCTCAGACAGCTACGAGCCAGGAAGCTAACGCTATGCTAGCAAGATTCAAAGTCGATAACATTGTGTACGGTTGGCAATCAGTAACTATAATTTGACAGTATGTTTAACAACAAGACAAGCTAGCTACCCAGCCATGTTATTGTCCCCAAAACAATAAAGATTTTCAAGAACAAATGATCCTCCATGTGTACTGTCGGCCTGAACAGTGAACGGGATGTGAGATAACGTTATTCGCTGTGAAACAAAGTGTAACTTACTTCCTGCAGCTTGTGTGTTAGCGCCATGCTGTGGTGTTAAGAGGACGAGTCACTGAAGCACCACACAGTGTTGGGAATAACAGATTCACATTTCCTTTTTGTTTTAATCCATCCATCCATCCATCTTCATCCGCTTATCCGGGGTCGGGTCGCATTAATTTTTAATTAATTTTTGTTTTAATGTAGCGCATTAATTTAGAATGGTAAACAGTCAGTTTCACTGGAACTCCTTTAGTTGTTATCCTATAACACTTTTTTCTGGACACACTGCAGCCAATCAGAATTAAGTATTTACCCAGACCATGGTATAAGTATAGTTATAAGCACTCATGAATATTCATAATGCTTTATACCAATAATCATAAAACATTATAAAGCATTTTATAATGATTTATACAGATTTATAACTCACTGATTACCATTTCCTTTCCAGGATCTTAGTGTATTATAATTGTATGTATCTATTTATCTATTTGAATAGATTATGATAATTTTATAATGCATTATAATCACTGTTTGTTTTAATTGCGTTACTCGAAGTGGTCGTTGGGTGCTTTCAGTAAAGTAATGAAATTCCTGAGGTATAGGTAAATATAATACATTACAATCTGGTTAAAAATCACTATAAGTGGTCATTGTTTGCTTTAAGTAAACTGAAAAACATTTAAAACTATGCAAGAACAACAAAGAAAACTGTAAAAATATTGATTTGTTCAAAGGTCATACCAGAAATTGAGAACTCAAAAAAACTTTTGTTGATGAACTAAATAATGGACATTTCACTAATGTAATGTAATGAGTAACGCCTCAATTTACTCAAATTATAGATCATACCTGAAATCATTTCTCCTTTACCTGTAGCTGTAAATAACATATAACATATGATAAGTACTCTATTGGTAGTACTGGTAAGGTAGTGATATAAGGTAAAATGGGCCATCAAGTAAAATGGGCCATTTAAGGTTTGGGGGTCCCAGCCCCTCTGGAATTTAGAGCCAATGACTGCAAAGGATTTCAAACTGTTGTCATAACTGTGCTTGACAAGTAGCAGGTGATTTGATTGGTTTATGGTTGCTATGGTGGGCGGGGCAATAATTCAAATCAAGACTGCACCAGAAAGCTGCATGGTAAGTAGCCTGGGATACCAAATCTAACTAAACTATTATAAGGATGATGAATCTATAAAAAAAACAAAAAAACATGTACATAAAAAAATATGCATAATATCTGTCTTGATGGCATCAATCAGAAACAATGTTGTTAGTTTGATATATGAACATATCTTTTGAAAAAGTGATGTGTTTCAGAACTTTCTAAAGCACAACCCAGAGCTTGGGATGCGCAAGCCAGAGGTCCTGTGTGCAGCACGGACTGCTGGACTCAACAAAGAGGTGGTTAGCCAGTGGTTTAACCAGTATGAGAGCCTTTTGGTCAAGCTGGGTATTGAGGGCACACCGTCACATATATGGAACTGTGACGAGTCTGGGTTTCAGGACCAGTTCAGTTCGACAAAGGTCGTTGGACAGGTTGGCCAGCCATGTGTGGAGGTGTGTGCCGGAGAGAAGGGGGAGACAACAACTTGTCTGGCAGCGTTCAATGCAGAAGGCACATACAGTCGAACGATAATTATTTTTAAGGGGAAGTGTGTTCGTTCTGAGTGGCTACAGGGATGCCCGGAGAACGCTAGCGCAAAAGTGTTCAGACAATGGCTGGATTACCTCTGACCTCTTTTTGGAGTGGGGTCAAATGTTCATTCAGTCCCTCCCCAAGGATGACCCCAGGCCCCACCTTCTCCTCCTTGACGGCCACATTAGCCACGTCTATAACCTGGAGTTTATTAAGCTACTGAAGAGCAAGAATGTGCACATCATGTGCTACCCTGCCCACACAACCCATGCGCTGCAACCAACGGACAAGGCCCTCTTCAAGAGTCTAAAACACCACTGGGACCAGGAAGGGAGGAAGTGGACAAGGATGATGGCTGGGCAGAAGCTGTCAAGGATGGAGTTCTTTGCGGTGTTCAGCAGGCCTTGGGCAAAGGCTGCCACTATTGAAAATGCCCAGGCAGGGTTCCAGGGGACAGGGATGTTCCCTCTCAATAAAGATATTCTCCCTGAGACTGCTTTTGCCCCCAGGAAGACCACCGAAATAGTGCTACCATCCACTCTACCATCCCCGCCCACAAGGCCGCAGTCTCTCCCACTCTCCCTGTAGTGAAGAGAATGGTATCTGTGATGACGATGGTTTCATTTGCAAAGACTGTGTTTGAAAAATGTTTTCATCACACACAAACATATCAGTTATCAATTTTGAATGTGAATTTTTGTAATTTGCACATTTCGTTCTGTGTTGTACACACACACACACACACACACACACACACACACACACACACACACACACACACCACTGACATCAGTTCACTGATCTATGCTGTTCCAAAATGGACTTTTTTTAATTGCATATTTGAATATGTGGGTTTGCACCCAAAATGTTTTTTTTTTAATGGCACATGAATTGTTTAATGCAGTTTAAATGTTATGTGGCTGTATAAGCAACTGTGTATTAAAATTAAAATTGATGATAAATTGCTATTTCCCTTTGCAGTTTGACTGGCCCATTGTACCTGAAACAGCTCGTGCAAAAAAAGTTGGCACAGCTGATGTTTCAAGAACTGTAGGGCCTAAATAATTATATTTTATTACATAATTTCAACACAAAATTATCAAAAACAGTCATTATTAATCATAAAAACACATGGAAAAGGCATATATGGTATTGTATTATTGTTCCAAACGATTTACCAAAAAGTGGCCCAATTTACTGAATACATTTGACTAATATGATGTTTCCCCAAACTTTACTCACTCTAAACACTAATGGTAAAACTATTTTGGTAAATTCACCTTTACTCTAGGTTTGTAAGGAGCTAAGGAACATAGACTGTAATAACCATAAATAAAAGTACACAAACAGCAAGGTAAAATTGCAGGTTATAACTACAAAATTTGAATAACCAATGAATGAAAATAAAAATGGCCTTTTAAAATCAGTTTAGTTTAATTGTCCTCGCGACTGGCACCACCAAACCAAGTCCTGTACTACGAAGCAAGATTTGGCGTTAACGAGGTAACTTAAGGTTCAACCCAGGTCAGCTTCTTGAGCCGTATGTTGCCAATGCGACGCATCAAAGCCGTGCGCTCACTGTCCCACAGACTGTATGCGTAGTGTTGCAGTATTTTGCTACGGGTACTGTTATGGTGCTGTGGGTGATGCGGAGAACCTGAGTAAGAACACGGTCTGCCGCGCAATTCGCAAGGTGGTCCTTGCTTTAACAGCACTACTGAATATATTTATTTTCTTCCCAGGGCACTTCCCCACGCAGTCCGTCAAAGAGGGCTTTTATGAAATAGCAGGTAAATATATACTTCATCTATAAATAATCTAGGCCCCATGATGCTCACTGTTAAGTATGAAATCCATCATACTCCTAATCATTATACTCCTAATCATTAATCCCAAGTCATTCCACTCATCAACGTTCAGGTAAAGCATGAAGGATACACGTTTGGTCATACTGGTAAAGGAGTCCTTCAAATGCACATTTATGTTTCCCTCACATAAATGCTAATTTTTAACACAAGATGCTTTTGCAGATGACTTGTGACCATCAATGCATGGTCACCAGCATTGATGCAAAGTGGCCTGGCTCAGTCCATGACTCCCGGATCTTTAGGGAGTCTGCACTGTGTCACAGATTCGAGCAAGGTATGGCAACTTTAAGTCACATTTGATATTGCATTTTGCAATACTGATTATGCTAACATTACTTTTCATCTTCATGGCTCTTCAGTGGATTGCTGGCAGGGTACCGAGGGTACGCCTGTCAGCCCTTTTTGATGACCCCTGTAATGGAAAAATTACATAGACCATGATTTTCTTAACAATGATTGTTCATCTATTGAGTAATTTTTAATTATAAGTAGATCCTTAAAATATGCCTCTGAAACATGTGTCTCCTAAAGATATTTCCTGAAAGTCCTCCAGTGTTGAAGATAGCTGAAAATGTTACGACCCTGTAATTCTCCACTGTAAGCAAATGGTAACAAAAGTTACGCCCTCAGAGATATGCAAAGGTCAGTTTGCCCGAACTTAAGGTTGGAGCCTGAACCAATCTGTAGACGAGATAAATTCCTGACTCCTAAGATTGAAGGACTTTTTACGCACTAGACAGATGTACAGGGACAGCTTTAGACAGCAGTGTTCAAGATTAGAATGTTTTCCAAACATGGTCGTGTTTCTGCTGGGAAAATGGGATATAAGGAGATGGCATATGTTACGCGAGGCACAGAACTGTTGTCACTTTGTAACTCTGTTCATTGTGAATTGCTGTTCTTGTCATTTTTGATTGTTCTCTCGAGAAAATAATTAAACCCTTCCACCGAATACCTAAACTTTTAATCCAGTTTGCAGCCTGTCTTTATTTTGTTTCAACAAGGTCTCTTCTTCACCCAAATTCCTCCCTCGCTGAACAGAAACTTCCACCACAAACTTGGCGTTGTCGGCAGGATTTCAAGGAGGGATCAGATCGGGACTCCCCGGGCGACTGATGACTCCAGGGATCTGATGATCACCTGCCTCTAAACCTCGCCAAAACATCTTTGAGAGACAGAGGGTCAGAAACCACGGAGGGCTCGCTGATTCCACTCTGAAATCCAAACGAAAAGGAAGCAATTTCAAACAGCGGGGGTAAGTTGAAGTTTCAACTATTAACAATTTGAATTGGATATTGAGACAGTTTGTGAGACAGAGATATTGACCGTGGTTTCACTGAGGGTATTCGGTGAAAGTCTATCTTTGCTTTGGGAACATTTTGGGTTGTGTACAAAACAGGAAAAGAGAGTTTTCTTTGGCACCCAGGTTGTTTAGTATAACAGATAAGAGCGCCAGCTGTCATCATTTCATCCAATCTGGACTAGAACGGGGTGACGGATAGATTTTAAAATCATACGGATAAACAGTCATCGTATCTGTTCGTCAGGATTTTTAGCGTTTAGGAAATCTATCACAGATAAGCAGTCATTGTAGCTTAAATTAAGTTGCAGCTGTTTACAGGTTTTCCCGCAAAGTTTACCGTGAACTAAACTGGGCCGTATAGTGACGATTATACGTGAAGAAGTACTTCGGCTGGTTGTTATCTATTTTTGGAAAATGGGTAACAGGAGCACAGCGTCACACGTTCCTTCAGGGCCAGTGGTGGATGAGATGATGAAAAAATTTGGGCCGAAATCTTTAGAATGTCTGACTTATTGGACAACAAAACACGGGTTTCCTGAAAATGGTTCTTTAAGCACAGGTAAACTCAGAATGCTAAAACAGGATTTAGAAGAAGAAGAAAAAATATTGAAAGGGAGAAAAATGATTAGCAACCAAGATCTGATTCAAATAGAAAAAAACAAAGAATGTTTTAATCAGTGGATGAAGGAAGCCACATGCAGGGAAAGAAAGCAGATGAAAAAACTGGTATCTAAGGGAGAAACTGGTAATTTTGTTGAAACACAGAAACTAGAAAAACCAGAGATTGCCACTGACATGTTTGCATTTTCTCTGTATCCGAGCATGAAACAGGTGGATCCGCTGCTCGACCTCCCGCCCTACCCTCCTCCACACGTCGCTGCTCCTCATCACGTCGTGACGCTGAAGGAAGACGACACGCCTTCCACCGTCACATCCAGCCCTTCTCCCACAGTGCCCACGTTACCCCCACGTTCACGTTCACCTACACCTCCACACCATGGGGTTATGGGAATCCCATCTAAAGAACGCTTTCCTGAATGGGCTGCTGCCTGACATCCGAGCTGGAGTACTGAAATCGTGTATTGGCTGGGACGAAGCCAGACTGACAGAAATCGTCAGACACACAAAACATGCAGAGCAGCTGGAGCAAGAGTCAACTCGTCAGGCTGAAAAGAAAACGAAGAAGAAGGTCGAAGATGCCCAGCTGACACTGTTTCATACAGTAAACCAACTCGTTGGAAAAGAGGGAAAGAAAAAAGGAAAAGGGAGAGGTAGAGGGCGCGGCGGACAGCAGACGCCTGATTCAGTATGTTTCAACTGTGGCGGCAAGGGACACTGGGCCAACAAATGTCCTTCTCTGGCTACAGCCAGGAGCAAGCAGATTGACAGGTGGTGGAAGGGGACGGTGATGGAGAGTCTGAGCCAGCGAGATCTGCCCAGCCAAAGGAAAGTAAAAATGCAAACTCACAAACACAAATTTCTGCACCCATTACAGACCATAAACATCACACTGTTTCCCCACTTGATGAGAAAAACATTCTAGACGCAATTTCTTACCTAGAACAAAAGCAACACATAGAAAGTATTCCTACTTATGCAATGTTGTCATCTGAGGTTTATAAGAAATTACCAACAACTATTTTGAATGTACAGGGGAAAGATGTGGAGTTTTTGGTAGATTCAGGGTGCAACTAATTCTGTACTTCAGAAGTCCTTGTTCCCGAATCAAAAGCTTTCTGGTAGAATTGTTCTGTGCAGAAGTGCAAGTGGAGCAATTGTCCCAGAAAGGTTTTCATATCCTATGATTTTTGTACACAGTGACCTAAGTGATTCCGAGTCAGAGAGGAGGGCAAAATGTTACGTTTTGGCGTAGGAGTAATCCCAACGGCAACAGGCCTGAAAGTTGTGAGATTAGACGTCACTACCCAGAATGACTCGTTCTTTTCACAGAGCACACACGGGTCCCAGCTCATATTTCAGTGGGCCATTCTCCAGGGTCATGCTGCAGGCTTGCTGCATGAGGCCAGAAAATTGGTCTCCCCTTTTTCTGAGTTTAGGGAAGAACATAACTTACATTGCACTTGTTTTGTCTCTTCAGAACGTGATGACATGTTTGTTGAAGAATTTTTTAAAGAAGAAACAGATGAGCTTGAGTGTACTTACATATACTGGCATGAAAACAAATGTGCAGCAGCATTAGCCTTGACTGATAAACAGAGAATGTTTTTCAGAATTCTACACTCCCATGCTCATATCTCCTTATCCAAATCCCCCACAGATCAGTGGAGAAACTTGGGACAATTTGTCCTGGACTGTGACCAACTGACTGACTGGACTGAAACCGTGGACGGGAACGTGCACACCTCCCCCTCCACGGGAGTTTATCGAAACTCCTGTCACACCGTGTGACCGCCGCGCGCAGTGTGTTCCAGCGGAAAGAAGCTGAAACACACACACACACACATTTCTGAATAATGCTGTGAATGTCTCTCCCACAGAAATCTCACCGTTGCTGTCCCAAGTGCCAACTCACCTGTGGGCAGCGCATAAATATGACGTGGGTCTCATCAAAAATTGTCAGCCTGTTGTCATCACACCGCACTCAGACTTTAGGCCCAAAAAGCATCAGTACCCACTAAAACAGGAAACGATCAATGGAATCAGACCGGTCTTTAACTCTCTATTGAAAGCAGGAGTTATTGTTCCATGTCCTGATTCACCTGTTCGCACGCCTATTTTCCCTGTCAAGAAAATTCGTGATAAGGGAAAACCGGTCGAATGGCGTTTTGTTCAGGACCTCAAAGCAGTAAATGCAGCGGTTCACGCACGTGCACCCAACGTACCAAGCCCGTACACTATTCTTCAGGAATTCCTGGGGGGGCACAGTATTTCTCTGTTGTTGATTTGTCTAACGCTTTTTTTTCAGTGTTCCAGTGGACAAAAACAGCCAGTTCTGGTTTGCGTTCCTGTTTGATGGTAAGGCCTACACATTCACGCGTTTAGGACAAGGATTTGTCGAGAGCCCAACCATCTACAACGAAGCACTGAGAGAGAGCCTGGAAAGCTTAACCCTTTCCCCAGGCTCTGCTCTCCTTCAATATGTTGATGACTGCCTGATTGCAAGTCCAACAAAAGAACAGTGTGAACAGGACACTATTGCATTATTGTGTCACCTGGCAGCAGAGGGGCACAAAGCTAGTTTAGCTAAATTGCAATTTGTGAAAAAGGAAGTGCTTTTGGGTCATGACATTTCAGCGTCAGGGAAAACATTGTCTCCAACTCGGATTGAGGCAATAGTTTCCCTCCCGAAACCTGCAACAAAAAAACAAATGATGTCATTTCTAGGAATGTGTTCCTATTGTCGTGTTTTCATCCCAAATTATGCTCAGTTAGTTCAACCTTTAGCTGACATAATACATGGTAACAACTTGTCTGCACACGATCGCGTCACGTGGACGACCGAGGCGGGTCAGGCGTTTGTAAATCTTAAAAAAGCTTTTCAAAACCCTCCCACTTTAGGTCTGCCAAACCCTAAACTTCCATTCACTCAAACAGTGGATGAACGTTTGGGCTGTATGACGTCTGTTCTCTTGCAGCCACACGGTGACAGGCTCCGGATGGTGGCCTATTTCTCTGCAAAACTTGATCCTGTGGCAGCAGGTTTGCCCATATGTCTCCGAGCCGTTGCTGCGGCTGAAAAAGCTCTGTCAGCATCAAGAGACATAGTGGGCTATGCTCCATTAACATTGCTAGTACCGCACGCAGTTTCACTGATCCTATTGGAGCAAAAATCTTCTCATTTGTCTGCAGCGCGGTATTTGAGGTATCACACGTCTGCTTGATATGCCTAATGTCACTGTTAAACGATGTACAGTACTTAACCCTGCTTCTCTTATGCCTACGCCAGGTGAGGGTGAGCCGCACGACTGTTTGGCTGAGTTGCAACACACCTGTGCTCCGCGCCCAGATTTGACTGACACACCGGTGCCAAATTCAGATCTGGTTTTGTATGTGGATGGGTCAGCCTCACGCTGCCCTGACACTGGCCAGGGACAGGTAGGGTTTGCTGTAGTATCAGATGCAGTAACCTTAATTGCTAAATCTCTTCCCAAACACTTCTCTGCGCAGGCTGCTGAACTCATTGCTCTCACTGAAGCATGCAAACTGGCTGAAGGGTCGTCTGTTACGATCTATACGGACTCCAGGTACGCCTTTGGGGTTGTACATGATTTTGGGGGCATTGTGGAAACACCGGAACTTCCTCAAATCCGATGGTAAGCCTATCTTGCATCACCAACTGATAAATGACCTTCTGACGGCCATCTTGCTCCCATCACAGATAGGCATATGCAAATGTTCCGCACACACTGGGGGCGACTGACGAGGTCTCCAGGGGGAAATGCTCGTGCTGACATGGCTGCAAAAGCTGCTGCACGCCTTCCCGTGCCACTGGATGACGCGTTAGCTTGCTCCACCACAGATTTTTCACTTCCAGATTCAGTGGCAGCTATGTAGACACATGCTACATCACAAGAAAAAACACAGTGGAAAAGTGCAGGGTGCACCTTTAAAGAAGGTGTCTGGCTGGGGCCAGATTCAAAACACTGCCTTCCGCGCCATTTCTTTACACATTTTGCAAAGTTGACACATGGAAGGGATCATGTGTCAAAGGGTGGCATGCTGTCTCTGTTAACACAGACATGGTTCACAAAGGGCTTCACAACATTTGCAGAAAAATTTTGTAAAGCTTGCATGACATGTGCACAACACAATGTAGGCAGACCAGTGACTGTAACACAGCAGGCAGGACATCCACCACCGACACAAGCATTTGAACATGTGATGATGGATTTTGTTGAGCTCACACCGTCGGAGGGGAAAAAAGTGTTGTTTGGTGATGGTTGATATGTTTTCAAAATGGGTGGAGGTGTTTCCCGCTTCAAAACAAACTGCTTCAGTGGTAGCAAAGGCTCTAATGGCAGAAATTATTCCCAGATGGGGAATACCAAGTCGATTGTCAAGTGATAACGGCACACATTTTGTCAATGAAGCAATAACCCAGTTAAGTCTGTACATCGGCATAGACCTCAGAAGGCATTGCAGTTACCATCCCCAGAGCACCGGGTCCGTCGAAAGAGAAAACGGCACTCTGAAAAACCAAACTGGCTAAATGCTGCGAGGACACGGGTCTTCCTTGGACAAAGGCGTTACCAATAGTACTAATGTACATGCGAATGAGGGTAAGAACGCACAGTAACCTCAGTCTTTTTGAGATTCTTTTCGGCAGACCACCCAGTGTGGGGGTAGAGGCTCCTAAAGCACCCCTTCCCTCCACAGCTCTGTGTGAGCATGATATGTTGCAATATTGTGTACAACTGTCTTCTTCTCTCTCTGTCATAAGAATCCAGGTTTCTGCTGCCCTGCCCCACCCAGCCGAAGGACCGCTCCACACTCTGCAGCCAGGAATTTTTGTGGTCGTAAGAAACTTCAGCAATCCCAACGCTGGCAAGGTCCTTTCCAGGTTCTTCTGGTCACCCACACAGCAGTGAAGGTTGCTGAGCGGGCTCCGTGGATCCACGCATCACACTGCAAGAGGGTCCCAGTGCCAGAAGACGAGGCAGTCCCGCCAGACGCCCGGAAATCCGTGACCTGACAGACGGCGTTCTGTGTCACCAACGGTGCAACACACACACACACCAGAAACGAGGCAGTGGTAAAGACTGACTCCGACGGTGTGTTACGTGCTAGGGGACGAACCTCTGACACCAGAAGAAATCAACGACGCCAGAAGCAAGACAGTCCTGATCTACAGCCCGGTACTGCATCGCTCAGCCAGCCACCCACACACACCACATCCCTGAAGGGCATCAATCACGATAATGCAACCTTTTGAGGCCGTTTCGCATCGTTATTCTCGTCCTACAGCTCCTTCTGACAGCACCATCAGAGCTAAGCGCAAAATGACAGGGACCGGTTCCAAAATTCTCTCCGGTTTCCTTCCGTGGTGGGGTGTAGTAAATAACGCACATAATATTGATAGCATACATGAAAGTTTGGAAAATCTGACCGCCGTCATGGTTGCGGGGTTCAGCGACCTCCCTCCCGCCATGCGAGCTATGCGTAACACGATACTTCAACACCAGATGGGTTTAGATTTACTGTTAGCAGCTCAGGGGGGCCTCTGTCATGTTTTAGGTGATCAATGCTGCACATTCATCCCAGACATTGAAGGTAACCTCACAGACACTGTCCATCAGCTAAAACAACTCGCCACTAGTCTCAAGGCTCAAGATGTCCCTCACACAGATTCTGGGTGGGACTGGGGAGCCTGGTTGCTTGGGGAGGGTTGGAAAGCCTGGATGGGGAAAATTGTGATCCCAGTGATGTCTGTAATGATTTTCTGTCTGATTGCTATTTGCTGCATTATTCCTTTAACTAAGAAAATGATTTCATCTCTGTTTGCTCTTGAGAGGGTCCAATACCAGGCATTGCAAGTAAATGATGATAATTCTGATCTGTTTAATTTGCCCTCCTACAAAGAGGACGAATTCGATTCAGACTCTGCCTCCGAAATCCCGTAGGTTTAAGACAGCTAAAATCCATTTGAATTGTCATGTTTTCTTTGAAGGGTTTTAGATCCCTCACAGAAATGTTTTTTTTCCTGCATGTCTCCTTTAGTAATTTTTTATATGTAATGAACTTAAGGTTGGAGCCTGAACCAATCTGTAGACGAGATAAATTCCTGACTCCTAAGATTGAAGGACTTTTTACGCACTAGACAGATGTACAGGGACAGCTTTAGACAGCAGTGTTCAAGATTAGAATGTTTTCCAAACATGGTCGTGTTTCTGCTGGGAAAATGGGATATAAGGAGATGGCATATGTTACGCGAGGCACAGAACTGTTGTCACTTTGTAACTCATTGTGAATTGCTGTTCTTGTCATTTTTGATTGTTCTCTCGAGAAAATAATTAAACCCTTCCACTGAATACCTAAACTTTTAATCCAGTTTGCAGCCTGTCTTTATTTTGTTTCAACAAGGTCTCTTCTTCACCCAAATTCCTCCCTCGCTGAACAGAAACTTCCACCACACCCCCTATCCTGACCCCAAACACAGGGCCACAGAATGCCTTCAATGTGGCCCTTATCAAAACAAGTCAGGATAGAGATGACTTTTGGCATACTTAAAGCTCAGTGACTTCATATTAGTTATCAACTGGGGAGGTTTCATATTGATATGTTATCCCTATACACTGGGGTGTCTCCCCTTAACCCCTTCTGTTGTCTTCGGGTCGATTGGACCCATTTTCAAATGGTTTCTATATCAGAAATTTCTTTCAACCAAACAATTTCAAACCAAAAAAAGCAACGTGGATGGTACCCTACAATGCTCTTAAATAAATGATCATTTCACTACTTTCATTAAATTTGGATGTTGTATTCAGTTCTATAGCATTTATAAAAACAAATAAAGGAAATTGAAAACAAATTGTTGAAAATCCCCACAAAACGTTCAAAGGCACAATAAAAAAGTCATTGGGAAAAGCCACAAAAACTTAGAAAAAGACCAAAATGTTGAAATTTTTTGAAACACAAAACACAGAAAAAGAATGTCAGTGTAACAGTTTAGTGTCATTCATTCATACATTCATATACATTAAGTCATGTACTCCCTTCTTTTCAAATTCAAGCTTTTCTATCTCCAGCCTTGTTTTCTTTATTAAAAGCTTCTTATATTCAATATCCAGCTCCAGGGTTCTTTTATACAGGGTCCTCACATTGTCTGCTCCATCCTGAAACAAGTAAAGAACATTGGGCCTCATTCACCAACCGTTCTTACGAAGAAATGTGTTCTTTTAACCCCACTTGCGCACTTTTTACGAAGATTCTTACATTCACTAATGTTTTCTTATCTTGGATTTGTTCTTAGCTAAGAACAAAATCTACGCACACTCAACAGCACTCTTACGCACATTTGAGTGATGACAGTTTGCTCCAAATAATTGGTTACTGCATTTTATTTCAGTCATTTACAATGATAGTATTTTACTGTAATGTATTTCTGATCATTTGTTGAAAAAAAAAAATCATAGTATGCAAAGCAACACTAACTGCAATTTACATCAGCAATTAAGCTGATTAAAACCTTTGTTATTTGGTGATTGATCGCGCTATTTATAGGGCCAAAATGGGCCTGTTTCTGCACATCAGGCATGCTATCAAAATGGCATATCTATTGCTGCTTGACGACATTGCCGAGCATGCTCTGAGAAGGGAACACATCTTTGAGGATCACATTGATTTGTTTGCGGAGACTGACCAGTACTTGATTGGATGGTTTAGGCTTCCAAGACACGTTTTAATGGAGCTGTGTTATACTTTGGAGCCAGCACTGTGAAGCCATACCCAACGGTCCAATCCCGAACCACCCCATGTGCAGGTACTCTCCACCTTGGGATTTTTAGCCACTGGGACATCTCAGCGGGAGTTAGCAGACCAGGTGGTCATATCACAACCATCCATCAGCTGCGCTCCCCCACGTGTTGTGGATGGAATACATCAACTGGCCACACAATATATTTTCTTCCCCTACACAGTGCAACAGCAGCTAGTCAAGAGAGGGTCCTACTCTATTGCGGGTCTGCACAGCGTAATCATCTCTTGAACGTGGTCTCCCGCCTCCCAGGAGATGCACATGACTCTTAAATTTTGCAGAACAGTTCTGTGGGAATACGCCTGGAACAAGGAGCTGCTGGAGACGCATGGCTCATTGGTACACGTTGAGTCATTTCAAATTCCAGTTTTTGGTTTCAAAAAGTGGGTTTCTTCATTAATGACTTGTTTCATTAGGAGATCGGGGGTATGATCTTGCGCCCTGGCTAAAGACGCCACTAACAAACCCTCTTATAACCAGAGGCCTCTTATAACTAGAGGCACGCACGCACCCGCTCCACCATGAGCGCACCCACTGAGCGAACCATCGGTATTCTGAATTCTGGATGTGTTTGGACACAGCAGGTGGTAAGCTGCTTTACAAGATAGTAAAGATAAGATAAGGGGACTACTCGTGTTATGTTTAGGTTAGAAAAATGGAGACCATGTTGTAGAATAATCTAATTCCAACAATTTATTTTATTTAGTTTTTCTAGCTTTTGATCATCTTTTCACCATTTTTAGGTTTGCAGAATAATCATGACCTGTTGTGTGTTACACAACATCGCTATGAAGCGTGGTGTTCCACTTCCACTTCAGCCACCACACCAGGATGTGTGTCCTGACACATTGCTGGGACCAGACAACTGACTTGGTCAGACAACAAATAATTTCTTGTTTTTGATTTGTTTCGTCCTTTAAATACCATGAAATGACACAGGTTTTAGTGCGCATTCTTTTCTTTTTTTTTAAATGTGTGTTTATGTCTTTGACTGTTTCTGATATTGTGGCCAGAGTAGAAGCAATTTCACAGAGACTTTGCGCAATCCGCTCCTGGTTATCTAAGACCACATCGGAGATGACATGTGCAGTTGGACAGGACCTGGGGGCACGTACAGAGGCAGGCCTACTGCAGGAAGGCCGGATGGTGTCAGGTTCCTCTTCACAGAGGATTGGAGATCTGTAAAAAACTATACTAAAAGTAAAACAGTCACAGTGCACTGATATCATTTTAGATGTTTCAGTTTCTTCAATATAGGCCTACTGCGAAAGCAATAGGATTTCAAACTGAATAAATTAGGAATTCAGGTGAGGACTCATTCGCAGTCACATAGGCCCACATTTGGTTTGACAAACTGGTGTAAAATTCCTTTCCAATGGTTTCACCATTGCTTTCAGTTAAATTACGGCATAACATTGTAAAAATTCAGAAAGACTTGCTTACTGTCTGATTCACTGGTGGGAGATGGCCTTGGAGGATATGAAGCTGTTGATATAGGGCCCTGGTCAGTGTCCAGCTGCTACGCTGATGGCACACCTGCGAGTGCCGTCTCACCAATTACGGCACCGATGCACTGGTCAATCTCAGATAACTCATGGCCTTCATGCACCCCTCCAATGGTCAGCATATGTCTCTTATGTTTGGATATGGATTTTTTTGGTCTCTGATTTTAAGTCAAACTATTTCTTTTTTACATCTTCAATTGAGCGACGTTGTCCAGAAACAGAGTTCACGGAATCCGTGATCTCATTCCATGCCTCCATGTTGGTGGCTTTAAAACCACTGGAAACACTACTAAATATTATGCTCGTTTGGCATTTACCTGTTGCAGTAGAATTTCTAGTTCAGAATTACTGAAGTTCTTTTTTCGTTTGGTGATCGGTGGACCTCCACCATCTGTGCGCCTTTTGGACATTGCTATTGCGTCCTTATATGGGAATTTGCGGGGCGTTTTCTTATGCAAATTAGGAACAACTAGCATGCACTTTCAGTTACGAAGACGTGGGATTCATCAATCCTAAGAACACAGGTGCGACCAATTCTGTTGTTTAAGAACATGTCATGAATCCAACGTAGACTTTTCTTAGGAAGTTTATTAAGAACAAAGGGAAGATATTGGTGAATGAGGCCCATTATCCCTTTGCAAGGCACTCTTGGAGAAAGTTGCAGGTGTCCATTTGACTACCGCGTTTGAATGAAGGTTCATTGCTTACCACGTGTCTTTGTGTTGGCCTTGAAGTGGAGGCCCTAGGCTCAGGGGGAGGAAGAAGTTCCTCTTTCTGCTGAGTTTAACACCATGGCAATTTAATCAATTGAGTCATATTTGAAATGAGCACCTTCAGGACTGGTGTCTCATGTTCAGACCCCCACCATTAGCAAGTCATTACAGACACTTCAATTACAGCCACACGTTCACACTCTCACCATCTGTGTTACAAGTGGTAAGAAAACTCAAAAGTGGACTCCCAAAGCGCTCTCTGAGCAGGCAGACACAATGGGCGTTTCTCAATCTGTGTTCTTCTATTGACTTGTGTTCTTGTGTCCCTGTGAAACGTCATCTCGTGTTGCCAAAGTACTGTCCCAATATACAAGTTCGCATTTCACCAAGAACGGTTAAGATTCCCGGAAATGTTCTTGATACGCCCATTTTACCGAGGATGCATCGGTTGGTAACTTGTATGAACTTGGCAGCACCTGTATCCCAACATTTATTTCGGCATGCAGTGAGGGTCGGGGTTCCGGTACATAGACAGATCAAAAACGGGAGAAATGAATGGTTTAGATTTCGAACATGGGCCGTCTTGCGAAAATCTTTGCTGAATTGACAATTTGCTCCAAAGTTTTCGGAGTTGAGAAGCTCCATAAAGTGACGCGGCAGCCAGCTTGCGCCTGCCGGTGCCACTAGCTCGTCGCTCGGACGGTCACGCTCCGAGACCCCGCTGTAAGCCGGAGGTCTCTCAGACTGCTCTCGTAAATAAGAGGCTTTTATTTCACCGCTGACGCTTCGTTTGTTTAAATATCACAACACATGTCCATCATAGGATTAACAGGAACCTGTGGTTAACTGTCTTTTCGGAATTAAACTCCACAAGCGCGCACACACACACACACACACACACACACACACGGCCACAGCGCAGCAGGCAGAGGCGGGGGAGAGAGATATACCCGTTTCTCTTCGGGAGACTTGTTTAAATTATGCCATAGGCTATACATTAGATTTAGTATTTAGTTCATATTTTTTTGGTGTATTTGTTTTCTGATTTATTAGAAGTTGAGTGTCAGTCTGTATGATAAATTAACAGTTGTACATAAAGTGGTAACATGCTATGACATGTAATGTAGACTAAAGGGGAGACACCAACCTTTATAATTGTAATAGCTAATTTCCATCTGTCGTCCCTGGACATATACAGTTCACTACAATAATATAGAAATGATAATTCCTCATAACACTAATAGGAACACCTAGGACACAACAGTGCATAGGCCTACTTATTTTTTTTAATTTAAACTGACTTAAACTAATACACTAGTAATAGTAGGGATCACATTCCACTCTTTTGAATAAGTAAAGGGTGTTAGATCTAAACCATAAACAATAATATTAAAGCTCAATAAGTTTTATTTTTCAATGTTATTGCAATAGTTGAATGTAGCATTATGAGGTTTTCTTGTCCGGAGATTGTTTTAATACAAAGTGGTTATATTGTTGTGGTTTTTATTTCTAGCTGTTATTTCGGAGCCCTGCAGGTAGCCTCTGTGCTGGGGGGGGGGGGTTGAGCAATAACAGGAAGAAGGCATCGTCTCAAACTGTTAACAGCGTTTTCTGTGCTTGTGAACTTGCGGGTTCATTCTTCCGAGAACAACAAGCAAGAACATTCTCCCCAGGAACACAAGTCCGCTCTTTGCATTCTTGAGATTGAGAAACACCCAATGTCTTCCTAAGTTTTCTCTTAAATATGTTCTGAAGAAAGTCCCTAAGAAAAGTCTACGTCTGATTCATGACGTGTTCTTAAACAGCAGAATTGTTCGCAGGTGTGTTCTTAGAATGATGAATCCCAACGTCTTCGGAAATTGAAAGCTTGTGCCCGTTGCTCCTATTTAGCATAGGTAAACGCCCCTTTTAATGCCCATAAAAGGGCATGAGATGGCAGGGTCGTGTGCACACTTAGAGAAATATCCAAAAGACGTGGCAAAGACGGTGGAGGCCTCGACTCCAAAAGAAAGAAAAACGTTAGTAATTCTGAAGTGGAGGTACTGCTGCAAGAGACATCATATTTAGTAGCGTCAGCAGTGCATACTAAGCAGCAAATAAAACTGATGCATGGAATGCAATTACTCATGCAGTGAACGCTGTATCTGGAGAAGGGCGCAGAACTGATGAAGTAGAAAAGAAATGGTTTGATCTGAAATCTGAGGCAAAAAAAAAGACTTCAAAACATAGAAGATACTCTTGGCATATAAATAGCGTGATCAATCACTTATTATTGGATGGCAGGGTTCCCCGTTAATATAAATGATGTAAATTGAAGGCAAAGCAAGGCAAGTTTATTTTATATAGGCCTAGCACAATTCATACACAATGGTAATTCAAAGTGCTTTACAAATGAGCAGTAGTATTTATTAAAACAAACGTATATGTTGGGAATCGGTAGGGTAGAGATTCAATTATTGGCAAATTATCAAAGATGTTTTATCAATATGGGTAAAGTTGTAAATATGTGTATTAATAACTTCATCAAATTGACAAACGATCAAAACGGGGCACCACCCTGGAAACGGGGACCAATAATCAAACTGTGAAACAGTCTCATTTAGGTGGTGTTCCCTTTAAAATACAGATCTTAATTAATTTGGTTAGTTTATCTGGTATTTTTTAGAGGAATTTCAGATTTCCCAGACCGTAGTGCTCGTGCACACACACACTTTTTAACGTGAACATGTGCCAGCCCAGGTCAGACAGACACAGACAGGTTAGACCCAACAGCATACATAGCTCACAACATAATGGGCTATCTCAGTTAATATTCATGAACTTTCTTGGTATGTAGCCTACATATCCAAGAAATAATATTAAAAGACATTGAGTGAGTTTCGTGTGGGACCAACTTTATTTTTCAGAATTAAATAATTCTTTTGGAAAAAGCACCCACTGAACTTATGAAAAACTTTGTGAAAAGATATTTTTCATTGCATGGCACTAAACTGATTATTTGGAACTGCTGCCACAAGCTTGACCTAAAGTTATGGTAACACTTTATGGTAAGGGTATTTCATAATGAAATTATGAATTCATGCATGGATTAATTCATCATTTGTTCATGGCATATTGAGGAATGCAGTAATACATACATCATTAATTACATAATGCATAATAAATAATACATCAATTAATGAATGCATGAATTCATGATAATTCATTTACCCTTACCATAAAGTGTTACCAATGTTATTCTAACCAACAACACACACACACACACACGTAATCTCATTTGATAGAGCAGATAGATTCCCTATTGGAAACATTCATTCCGTATACAGTATTTGTTAGAGGAGTGAATATGCTCCAGAATCAATGTGTTGGCTGAAAGCCTACTGTGAATTGAACAGGTGTCAGCAAAATTGGCCCGTGTGACGAGTAGCGTCTTTAAGGTGGGAATGGTCATACGGTTCCTCTTGTCAGTCCATGTGTTGTTCATGAGCGGAAAAGATCCGCTCAACGGGAGCATTTGTGCCCGGTAGACACATGGCGAACTGACAAAGGAGACCTACATTTTTTAACGGAATCTCCCTGCTTTTAAAATGTGCGAACATTTCCACCCAGCGCTCGGCCGCTGACTTGCTGTCGGCGTTCCTCTGAGCGACCATCCCAGTTGCGTATGCCCTCACTGATGAGGTCTCGTCGAACAGCTGGCTCTCATCGATGTTGCATTGGTTTAATTTCGATGACACATACTGCAGGGACGATTCAACCTCATCCCATTCAGGGACTCTGTTGAGCAGGGTCCAGGAGAGAACCTCCAACTCCTTAAACAATGCTTCGAGAGTGCGAAGGTGGCAGGTTGAATGAGCAGCTGTGTTCATCTGCTTCTCCATCATTTTGATTGTGTCATTGAGTAGTGACAGCTGGTTGTGCTTCACACACTGGATCGTCGAGGAATTTGATGATCGCGGTAGGAGGCTTGTCCTCAGAGCTGAAGTAGGACTGTAAGGCTGAGTACAGCTTCAGCACCCTCTCGACAGCCGGGCTTAGTGACAGCCATCGTGTCTTACTCGTCCCCAGGAGAGTGGCATACTGGAGTTCGACAAAGTCGCGGAACTCTTTCAGCTGCTCAGTGCGAACAGTGAAGATGTGGAAATGTCCGAACACTTTCACAATGAAGCTTTCAATGTCGCAGGGAAGGGTATCTGCGGCAGTTTGGAGAGCGTTGTGAGCGATGTGTGCAGCGCTGCCTACTCCCAACAGGTCATTGGCAGTGGCCTAATTCAACTTGTAGAAGACGTCATTCACCCCTACCCTTGCTCTTCCGCCAAAGTTGGTGTTGGTGTTGTCAGCACAAAACCCAACTACTTTGTCCATCAAATTAAACGATCGGAGGCTGCGACTGAGTTCTCCAACTAAAATATCAAGATGTCTCACCTGGAAAGGATGTGAAATCCAGGATTTTCACCTGTACCCCCTCTGTATCCTTCAAGTAGTGGATCACAATGGGAATCAGCTTCACAGCCTTGTGGTTGGAAGCATCAACAGCCACAGATACATGCTGAACTGCTCCTAGGTCAGCCTTTACCAGATCCATGGCACGGGATGCGATGACATTGGTCACGATTGCTTCAGCCTTGGTCCGTGCACAAGTGAAGCGCTCATCATAAAATTTTCTTATCAGACCCGCGGTGCAGTCCATGGACCTGAAGCTTTGGTTGTGGTTCACCAGATGATACGCAAACGCCCCTCCTCAGCAGCCCGCTTGAGCTCAGCACTGACTTCCAGCACTAACAGCATGGTCTTTCACATCTGCGCTACCACCGTGGCTTACAGAAAATTAGGTTTTGCAGTGTGTGCAGAACGCTGCATAATCATCGCCCTGGACTTTGCGGAGGAAGGGGTAAGCCCTTTGTAAATGCTGACTTTCTCTTCGGCATTTCGTAGTGTAGCCTAGCTTGCCATCGATGTAGCCTAACCGTTAAAACGAGAAAAAAGAAAGAGGCATTACAACAATGTTTACAAATATACATTGTAACGCTGGCTCGCACACGCACACACTACACACACACGCACACACACACACACACACACACACACACACACACACGACACAGACGCGTTAAAATCATACGCTGGACGCTTTATTACTCTTTCTACATGGGTTTAATTAATGATCGGGCTATAATAAGACCACGTCGGCTATGTAATCGCTGACAACCGGGAATATGTCATAGTGGTTGGTGTAAACCGGGACATTTTAGCGCCCCGACAGGCTTTTGTCGCGACTCGGGACACGTAACTGAAAATTGGGACTGTCCCGGTCAAACCGGGACGTCTGGTCACCCTAATCAGATCACATTAATGGCAACACAAATAGCAACAATAGCAAATTACTCATTAATAATACACCCTGTTCTAATCTGCCCAGAACAAAAGCCTCTTACTTTGGATGTGTAGTTCACTTAGTTTGTTCGGCGGATCCTTCCGCGATGAACAGAAAGCGAGTTAAAACACGGGACCGTGATTTAACGAAACAGAAAAGCTCCCTCCGGCAGTTGGATTCTGAGCTCTGTCAGCGTCGACTTGGAAAAACAGGGTAATTTACCCTCTGCAGATTTGGTGAGAGAGATGATCTTCTTCACCGGGACCCCCTTTTTGTAGTATCACCCAGATACTACGCAGCTCACTTCAGCCTGCGAAATGATGCTGTTGACTTTTCGGCAGCGCTACCGATGTGTCTCCTGTTCAGTAACGAATCACCGAGGGGAAGACCGTGTTTGTCGGGTTGCGTTCGCTTATAGCCTCCTCGTTCACCTAGCAGTGACCATGGTGCGTTCAGGTCGCCTCAGCCAATGGAATGCCAGGAAACTCCTGACGATGTGAAGCCACGGCTTGCATTTCTTAGACCTTGCACCAGCCTGACCATGTTTCCCGTCGTGTTGAATGGACTTTCCCCATTTTAGAAACCTTTTTCACGTCGAGGTGCGACTTTTTAGGCTTCTGGTTTGACTGAGGGCCATCCCTTTGTCTGAGAAGCCATGTGGTGGGCTCCTGTGCCCTGTTTGTCTTGGGGTCACAGGCTCTCTGCTCAGGATCAGTTTGTTGGATTCCAACATATAATTATGTGTAAAGTAATGAAAATAATTAGTAGCAAAATGGAGAGAAATTTTAAATTAGAACGGACGAAAACGGTATAGATTCTGTGCGTAGATTCTGTTCTTACTTAAGAACAAATCCCAAATAAGAAAACATTGGTGAATGCCAGAATCTTCGTGAAAACTGCATAAGTGGGGTTTAAGAACATTTGTTCCTAAGAACGTTTGGTGAATGAGGCCCAGTGTCCTGATCATCTAGGACCTCCACCTGAGAAAGTAAATGGCCTATTTAATCCATATTCAGCAACCACATATGGCAAACATACTGGTGTATGACTATAAGTTTCACTGTTACCTCTGTATGGCATAGTGGGACGACAGTGGCTGGTGGTAGCAACGCCACTGTATCTCCTGTCACTGTAGAGAACAGTAATACATTTCTCTCCTACAATATTCATATATAATTGTTGAATGAACCTAGTATGGTCACATAGATTACTTGAAACATACCCTGTACATATGCCTGGGTTTCCGAGCTGCTGCCACCTGGGTCAGAAGAAATGCCCCTTCCACTCCTTCCATCAAGGGGCGACACTGATTACTGGAGAAGGCCAGCTCCTCAGCAGGAGTGTAATCCTGTGAAGGAAGGCCCCCTGCAATCTTCCTCGCCTCATTTTTCTTCCTGTTGGCTGCAAGCAGTTTCATTGTTCTATAGGCCCTTTGTATACCAATATCCTACAAAAGGGACAAACTCAGGCATTCAGCCTTGTACTTGTTGGCCTCAACATATGTGCAAGTATTGCCTACTACTACTTACCGGTTTGAATTATGTTTTCATATGTACAGTCGTGAAAAAATTAGGACACCCATGCTAAAGTTGACTAAAAAGAGGAATACAAAAATCATCTTTTTTTGGAATTAAAATAGCCCCCCCCCCACATCATCACATACCCTTCACCATACCTAGAGATTGGCATGGTTTTATTTCAGTTAGCCTAATAGCTGGTTTGATTTGCATTGAGAGATGATTTTATGGAAAGTACCCCATGCCAATCTCTAGGTATGGTGAAGGGTATGTGATGATGTGGGGGGGGGCTATTTTAATTCCAAAGGCCAAGGGAACTTTATCAGGATGCATAGTATCCTGGATCCATGAAATAACTGGCCTTTCAAAATAAAAGTCTGCCTGCCTCTATGGGAATTAAACATAGGGGTGTACTTACTTATGCACCCTGTATTTTAAGGAAGAACATTTATTTATTTATGATACATTATTCATTCAGAAAGAAAATTGGTATCCTTAAAGGTTGGATTTTTCCTCATTTTTTTAATTAAGGCATTAAGAACAATTTCCAAAAGATGATTTTTTTTATTCCTCTTTTTAGTCAGTTTTAGCATGGGTGTCCTAATTTTTTCACATGACTGTATTTGTTATTTGCTCCCACGATCTTTTACCACTGCCAGGTTTGAAACTGAAATAATACAGCAACAAAAGTTTAACGTTATGGAATGCACAAGTGTAATTATGGTCAGATCTTGTGCCTGGGGCAGTCTTGTAACTTACGCATTTACAGCGTCTGCTTTTTCTGCCAGCTTTCCCTCCTTGATTTTGTAGCAGTGACTGTAAATGACCCACATATTGTTTCTCTGGCTGTTGTGTAACATTACATGAAACGGTGTAAATTGAGTGATACTGAATATTAATATGAATTATGTGTCAGTGTTCCTCACATTTTTGTAGGATTATAGTCTGCTCTTCTTATGTAAAATATGCGGCTCTGGTAGTCTTGTCCATGTTTGCGATTGGACATACGGTGCAAACACCGCCCCTTTTATGTGAACAGATAAACCCATCAGGATTATCTTTCCATGCATTGATCTCTTATTGGACTTTTTACTGTGCTTTGTGCTGGAAGTTTCCAGAATCCTGTCAGTCTACGCTATCCGTATCATTACCACCATACATCATTGTACCTACTGACAACACTAATTAAACAACTGATAACATCCATTATGACAATCTCGCTTTACCTTAATCCAAAATGAGAAAGCTTTGTATGTATGCATATTGCCCTGCTAGTTTTTGCAATGCCCACTCTCTATTTAAAGTACAGATGACATTAGGTAAATAAACTATCACATTCCCCATAGCAGAATATTTTTAGTAGTTTAACATTAATCTCTTTGAAAATTATACAATACAATAATACTGAACAACATGGTATCTCAGTAGCATTTGCTCTACTAACCAAGAGCCTATTGCTTTAGGCCACAACATTTCCAACTCAATAAACATGCAGGCAACGTAATTCTGCACACACCAACTAGCAACATTAGCATCATACTGCAAGCTTACCAAGATAGATGTTCTTAGGAAAGATCATGGTTGCTTCTTCTTTAGTTCCCTTCTGCTTTTAATAGTTTCATTACATTTTACCAATGCAAATACCAATGCACATGTCCTCTTACGCGATCGTGCAGGTGCGTCCTGATCTGTCAATCAAATGCAGCTAGAGGCAGTGTCAGGGTGGGGACAGAACTCAGACGCAGAACTGAAGTTAGTGCAAAAGAATATGTTTATTAGGTACTGAGTGAGAGAGTTGACAGAGGGGAAACTGGGTCCGAAGCTGGCTGGAGACTGGCAGTTGAGATGGCTGGGTCCGAGGTAAGGTTGAGCTGGCAGGAGTCTCTTAGGGTGAGTATTTCTGGAACACGGAAACAAACAAATTAGTTCACGACAAGCAATAGGATTGGAACTAACTAACGTGAGCTGCAGTAGTCTCACACTAGAGGTAAGTAACAATCCGGCAGGGAGAGGAAGGTCACACTCTTCTTTAAAGGTGAGTGATGATGATGATGAGCTGATGAATTTCAGGTGCGCTGATTTGGAATAGGTGCCAGGTACGGGAAGAGAGCAGCAGGAAGGGGCGTGTCCACACACTGGAGAATGACGTTAAAGGAAAAACCAGAACAGACCAGCCACACTGCAGGGGTCCGTTTCAGAAAGCAGGGGTCCGTTTCTGGCTAACGGTGAGTTTGTTAACCCTGAGATGAGGGAAACTCTGGGTTTTCTGTTTCAGAAAGAGAGGGAACTTAACCTCAGAGTCAATTACTATGGTAACTGAGCCTGTGAACCTAACCTGGTCGGGAGTAGGTTTTCTTCTCTCAGTCTCCTCCTTCTCACACAGCCCTCTTTCATTTCCTCATTCATTCATTCAGTCTGTATCAGGCGCATTTTAGCGCAGTTTGTTACTGTATCTGCATGAATAAAAAAAACAGGGACAGTTTATTAACCATGTTACTATAAAACGACTAATAAGACTATAAAACGTTGTTTTTTTTCCTCAAAACATGGCATTTCCTTTTGTCGATGATCCCGTTGATGAAGAAGCTGTATTACTTTGCAGGGTGTTGAGATGATATTGAGGCCCCGACGCATTTTAATTTCCAGATAAATACCTATCTGAGTGGTATGGTTTTTCTTCCCAGTCTATCAGTTATGTAGCCTACATAACCTTATCCGTCCTCATATCACTAACGTCACCCATCGTGGACATGCTCTACATCCCGGCACATTCCTTGTGTCGCATTATGTTTTTTTTGCAAACAGCAGTTTTCCTTACAACATTGGTAACGCGGAGCATATTAGTAAAGCCACTGTAGCAAAGCGCCGTCAAAAGAGTGTGACTCGCTCTGAAACGTGTTTTAAACGTTTTTGTAGTGTTCCCTGGACACAAACCAGTGAGAGCCATTAAAAAGGAGTTCCACAGTATTGCAGGTGAATGATGTAAACCCTTTGAAATAAAAGTTTGGTGAATGGGGTTAGTAGGCCTAGGACTTTTTTCGCCCGCAGTATTGCACCTAAATGAAATAGATTATAGGTTCAATACCATTTCAACAGTAATATTATACTTATGATTAAATATGATATTTATACACTATATTGGAATATGCGCATTTACTCTAGCAGCAATTTTCTCCCACACCAATTCTCTCTCTTTTACAGCAGCCGCTGTCTTGCTTTTTTAACGAAATACATGTTCAAACTCGCTGTATGTGCGCACAAGTATTTCCGCCGACCCGTTTGTTTGTGGTTGTTGCCATGGTGAATCGTAGTATCATGGCTCCATTCATGCTGCCTTTTTATTGTGGTGGTGCACGCGCGTGAACCTACTCGGAGTTGATTGAACCGACTCATATCGGCTGTTCTGGAACCGAAAACTGAGAGTTTCCATCTCAGGGTAAATACATCAGGGTTAGACCCAGAGTTTGTTAAACCTTCTTCCTGAAACGGACCCCTGCTACAACAAAATGACGATATAAAACAAAAACACAGTCACACCCACACCAGACAGTCACCGGGGCGTGACAGGCAGGACTTGACCAAAGTATCTCTCTGAGTGGCTGATGCCTCTCCACCCTTCCAGATAAACAAAGCAACACATGAATACATATTAACCCTTTTTTGTCACAATTGATTTTAGATAATAGGCTACAATGTAGCCGGGAACCATCACCTTATCGTGGTGGAGAGGTTTGTGTGTCCCTATGAACCTGAGGGCTGTGTTGTCTGGAGCTTTGTGCTCCTGGTAGGGTCTCCCAAGGCAAAGTGGTCTCAGGTGAGGGGCCAGACAAAGAATGGTTCAAAAATCCTATGAAACATCGAGGAAGGGATGAAGTGACCCTGCCCGGAGGAAGCCCGGGGCCCCCGTCTGGAGCCAGGCCCAGATGGAGGGCTCGTCAGCGAGCGTCTGGTGGCCGGGTTTGCCACGGAGCCCGGCCCGGCACAGCCCGAAAAAGCTACGTGGCGGACATCTCTCCATCCCATGGGCCCACCACCTGTGGGAGGAACCGCTGGGGTCGGGTGCGCTGCCACATGGGTGGCAGTGAAGGTCAGGGGCCTCGACGGACCAGACCCGGGCAGCAGAGGCTGGCTCTGGGGGACGTGGAATGTCACCTCTCTGTGGGGGAAGGAGCCGGAAGTTGTGCGGGAGGTGGAGCGCTACCGGTTAGATCTGGTGGGGCTTACCTCTACGCACAGTCTTGGTTCTGGAACCATACTCCTGGATAGGGGTTGGACTCTTTTCTTCTCCGGAGTTGCCCAGGGTGTGAGGCGCCGGGCGGGTGTGGGGATACTCACAAGCCCCCGGCTGGCGCCGCTACGTTGGAGTTTAACCCGGTGGGACGAGAGGGTCGCCTCCCTACGCCTGCGGGTTGTGGGGGGAAAACTCTGACTGTTGTTTGTGCATATGCACCGAAACAAGAGTTCAGAGTATTCGGCCTTCTTGGAGACCTTGAGTGGAGTCCTGCATGGGGCTCCAGTCGGGGACTCCATAGTTCTGCTGGGGGGACTTCAACGCGCACGTGGGTAATGATGGAGACACATGGAGAGGCGTGATTGGGAGGAACGGCCTCCCTGATCTAAACCAGAGTGGTTGTTTGTTGTTGGACTTCTATGCTAGTCATGGATTGTCTATAACGAACACCATGTTCGAACATAGGGATGCTCATAAGTGTACTTGGTACCCAGAGCACCCTAGGCCAAAAAGGTCAATGATCGATTTTATAATCGTTTCATCTGATCTGAGGCCGTATGTTTTGGACACTCGGGTGAAGAGGGGCGGAGCTGTCAACCGATCACCATCTGGTGGTGAGTTGGGTCAGGGGGTGGGGGAAGACTCTGGACAGACCTGGTAAGCCCAAACGGGTAGTGCGGGTTAATTGGGAACGTCTGGAGGAGGCCCCTGTCCGACAGACTTTCAACTCACACCTCTGGCGGAGCTTTTCGTGCATCCCTGTGGAGGCTGGGGGGCATTGAACCCGAGTGGACAATGTTCAAAGTTTCCATTGCTGAAGCTGCGGTGAGGAGCTGTCAGGGTCTTAGGTGCCTCAAGGGGCGGTAACCCACAAACACCGTGGTGGACACCGGTGGTCAGGGAAGCCGTCCGACTGAAGAAGGAGTCTTTCCGGGATATGTTATCCCAGACGACTCCGGAGGCAGTTGCAAGGTACCGAAGGGCCCGAAGAGCTGCAGCCTCTGCCGTGAAAGAGGCAAAGCAGCGTGTGTGGGAGAAGTTTGGAGAAGACATGGAGAAGGACTTTCGGTCGGCACCAAGGTACTTCTGGAAAACCGTTCGCCACCTCAGGAGGGGGAAGCGGGGAACCATCCAAGCTGTGTACAGTAGGGATGGGACGCTGTTGACCTCAACTGAGGAGGTAATAGGGCGGTGGAGGGAGCACTTTGAGGAACTCCTAAATCCGACTAATACGCCCTCTATGGTAGAGGCAGAGCTGGAGGAGGAAAGCTCTCAATCTACCGGTCAGTTTTTGTTCCTACCCTCACCTATGGTCATGAAGGCTGGGTCATGACTGAAAGAACAAGATCCAGGGTACAAGCGGCCGAAATGGGTTTCCTCAGGAGGGTAGCTGGCGTCTCCCTTAGAGATAGGGTGAGAAGCTCAGTTATCCGTGAGGAGCTCGGAGTAGAGCCGCTGCTCCTTTGCGTCGAAAGGAGCCAGTTGAGGTGGTTCGGGCATCTGGTAAGGATGCCCCCTGGGCGCCTCCCTGGGGAGGTGTTCCAGGCACGTCCAGCTGGGAGGAGGCCTCGGGGGAGACCCAGGACTAGGTGGAGGGATTATATCTCTAACCTGGCCTGGGAACGCCTCGGGATCCCCCAGTCGGAGCTGGTTAATGTGGCCCGGGAAAGGGAAGTTTGGGGTCCCCTGCTGGAGCTGCTACCCCCGCGACCCGACCCCGGATAAGCGGATGAAGATGGATGGATGGATGGCTACAATGTTTTACAACTATGAGAACGTTGATACATTATGATCCTTGCAAAAACATGTCAGTGAGTGACCAGCAATTATGAAGTATAATGATACGTGACCTTATAAGTAATTATAACATGCTTTATAATGTGTTATGGTCATTTTTGTGAAGCATTATGAATATTCACGAGTGCTCATAACTATACTTATATAGCCCTATAAGCAGATTATAATGCAGTATGTGTGTTTTCAATGCGTTATAGACATGGGCTTCATAGAAAGTGTTAGCAAAAGTTGTATTGTTGTCATGTTTACATATCAGGTTTTGTGGTAAAATGGAAGTCAAGTAGGTGTATTCAACTAGTGGATGGGTTCTAGTGTTCATGGCACATCATGCTGAAATTAACATCCTACAACTCCATCACTAATTGGCCATTTGAGAAAATTATTAACATTTAAATTAGTGGACAGCTTTTTCCATGGGAAAACGATAAAGATGTATTAGTTCTAATTATTATATAATCCCTTTCAGTCGGAGGCCTCTGTTTTGTAATGTAGCACGTTGAGCTATAATGTGATTATACATAGCCAGGCTATTTTTGCCTGTTATGATGTAAATAGTAATGCTACAAACAAGCTCAGATGACAATCCAATCATCTGGTACAAATGTATAATAATATTTATAATATGTTATTATTATTTATTGTTGGCTGATTTCTAATGAACCAGTAATCTAAATGGACAATGCATTGGCTCAATTAAAGCGTAGGAAACATATAATCAGATGTGCATTTTAATGAGCTGTAAGGTATATTTTATTTGACGTTTAAAAAAAAAAAAAAAAAGAGGTTAGCTGGGTTTTGAAACTGAAAATGAAAATGAAAGTTGAATTAATCAGAAATACAATGCAGCCTTGCTCTATTCACTGCATTTGCCACATCTGTGCTCTGTACTTTAATCCTCCTGTTGTCCTCTGGTCAAATTTGATCCGTTTTCAAAGTTTTTATATCAGACATTTGGGTTTCTTTCAACCTAATTGCCCCAAAATAACACGGATGGCTCCATAGAGCTCTACTTTCATTGACTTTTCGGTGTTTTATTCAATTTTATAGCATTATCCTGACTAAACTTTGACATATCTGTGATTTTCCATTACCGTCATTACTCTGATCTTAACTAGCTTAAAGGTCCAATGTGTGGGAATTTCTCCCATCTAGCGTTGAGATCATATATCGCAATCAACTCTCTCGCGCCACGCAGTTCAAAGTACGTATTACAGCTACGGTAGCCTTCACGCTTCAAAAAGCCGGTCTCTTGCTCTCCTTAATATCCTTTTTCTTTTTCTGGTTGAAGAAGAAGACTCCTGTTCCTGAAATTTGGATTTTGAATACGTGTGGTCCTCCACGTTTCCTTCTTCAAACTTGCCGGTGCCGGGAAGCTACGATACCCGTTAGCAGCATTAGCAGCAGCTGTGAGTTTATGTAAGTTTGTGAACAGGCAACACAGATTTTGATAATGAACTAAACACGTCACACACTGGACCTTAACAACAGATGAAATGTTAGCAATGTGACACAATTAAAATAACAAGCTTAGGTAAATAAAATCACTTGTTCTGCTATGTCAGTAGCATATGGTTGCTAACATAAGCTAGTCTTAGCAAACTGTAGATAGCCCATATATTGCTGTATAACATACTGGGGAGTTTACTGACTGGGTGACTCCTCTGAAAGTATGCTAACAGTTACAGTATGTTATAGCATTTACCATTATCCAGTGATTGCAACAGCAGAAGTAACACAGGCTTGTTGAAAAGTGTGACTGATAATTCAACACTGGAAAGCTTATGCAAGAGTTTTTAATTCTTCCTATTGAATTCTAAACATGAAAAGTGTCAGTATTTCTTCTGGAACAAACAGTAGCTGTGGCACACACAAAAAAAAAAATTGATTTTGGTGTCTTGGTTTTTATGATGCTATATAAATGAAAGTGCTTTACAGTTCTATGCAAGATCCAGTCAAGTGTTTAACATGTACCCTCCATATTCTATGAAGTCACTCATTAGAAAGAACAGGATTTCAAGGTAACTTCCATAAAATAGAGAAGTGAGAAAATGGGACTATTTACTTCACAGAGTCAACAGAGGAACGGACAAGGCCTGAACTAAATTCAGAATGAACATAAAGTGTTTTCTATTTCATTTTCAAGGTACACAAATGACAGAATGCCTGCAGTGTATGCACCGAGAGTAATAGAGGAGAAGTGGTGGAGTAAGTCAACAGAAACTCATTTCAAAAGATGACAAATCTTTCCTTCTGCAAGGGTGTTACACCAGAGACAAAGAAACAGTCAAACCCAGTCAGACAATTTCAGCTGTTGTCATTACACAACCTTTTCTGGACAGAAGGTGACAGGGTCATTATTTACTCACTTTATTAATCATGGAACTATCTTTCTTGGATCTTCAGTATTGACTTAGTAGATAGGAAGTAGATAAGAATACAGCAGACTCTAAACCGCCTATACTGTATGTGGGTGCGTGTGTTCAATCATGGGTGCGTGACATGGAATCCAATTATTTTGAAGCAGAATTTGAGAGCAGTTTCTGTTCTGAGGGCTGACGGAGCAGAACCAGAAGGTGAATGAGAATGTCATGGGAGTAGTAAAATGTGCGAATGTCCTTGGGGAGGAGTTTAGCTTCTTTAGGAGGTACTGCGGCTGCTGGCATTTCCTGAGGATCTCCTCTGCGTTGGAGGCTGTCGAGGATTGTGCTCAAGTAGTTTATATTCCTCAACAATCTCTACGGGCTTTCTTTGGACAGTTGTGATAACTGGCGCAGCCAGTTCCCTCTGCTTGTTGGAAAACGTCACCACTCCACAAACTCATGAGGAGCTAAGCTGTGGTACTGCACACCAACAATGTGTGGCTGCAGGCAGTCATTTAGGACCTTAATAGTGCCCTTCTTTGGTATGGAAATACCAAACCTCTGGAACAGAAGCTGTTTTCTCTTATGAAAATAAAATAAAGTTAAGTTAAAACAGTGTTTTAGTGATTCATGATGTATATTCTACATAATATTTTTATTTTATGATTAAATGGTCCTATGACATGCTGCTTTTTGGATGCTTTTATATAGGCCTTAGTGGTCCCCTAATACTGTATCTGAAGTCTCTTTTATATAGGCCTTAGTGGTCCCCTAATACTGTATCTTAAGTCTCTTTTATATAGACCTTAGTGGTCCCCTAATACTGTATCTGAATTCTCTTTTATATAGGCCTTAGTGGTCCCCTAATACTGTATCTGAAGTCTCTTTATATAGGCCTTAGTGGTCACCTAATACTGTGTCTGAAGTCTCTTTTATATAGGCCTTAGTGGTCCCCTAATACTGTATCTGAAGTCTCTTTTATATAGACCTCAGTGGTCCCCTAATACTGTATCTCAAGTATCTTTTATATAGACCTTAGTGGTCCCCTAATACTGGATCTGAAGTCTCTTTTATATAGGCCTTAATGGTCCCCTAATACTGTATCTGAAGTCTCTTTTATATAGGCCTTAGTGGTCCCCTAATACTGTATCTGAAGTCTCTTTTATATAGACCTTGTGGTCCCCTAATACTGTATCTGAAGTCTCTTTTATATAGGCCTTAGTGGTCCCCTAATACTGTGTCTGAAGTCTCTTTTATATAGGCCTTAGTGGTCCCCTAATACTGTATCTGAAGTCTCTTTTATATAGACCTTAGTGGTCCCCTAATACTGTATCTGAAGTCTCTTTCCTGAAATTCAGCCTTGGTGCAGAATTACAGCCACTAGAGCCAGTCCCACAATGAGCTTTCCTTAGGATGTGCCATTTCTGTGTCTGTAGCTTTAAATGCTATTGAGGAGGAGAGAGGGGGGGCAAGGTGGAGGGTGGGGGTGTAGCCTTCACCAACTGCCATGCTTTGCTTGTTTTCAAGCCATGATGTCTCTCTCTTTCTCATGGGGGGGCCAAATGCTCTGGGCGGGCAAAGCAGAGAAAGGGGAGGTAACCTTTCCCCTTATGACCTCATAAGGAGAAGATTCCAGATCGGCCCATTTGAGCTTTCATTTTCTCAAAGGCAGAGCAGGATACCCAGGGCTCGGTTTACACCTATCACCATTTCTAGCCACTGGGGGGCCATAGGCAGGCTGGGGGAACTCATATTAATGTTAAAAAACCTCATCAAGTGAAATTTTCATGCCATGGGACCTTTAAACATAAAAAAAACTATAGAACTTTGGGGCCGTGCAAAACATTTCAGACCGTCCTGCCAACCTGTATACATTTTAACATCAATGTACGCTGTAACGATTTCTCACTCTAAAGTCGCTGAAAGCTGCTGCTGTTTTGACCAATAACTGGAGTTTCCCGTGACTTCAAGCAATACTTTTTGCTTCCCTGCCCCCTCTTTTAGAAATTTGCAACCATGAAACAGAATTTAGTGCTGTTGTCTTTAGAGGTGGAACATTACAAATCAATTTGGAAATTACAAATCGTTTTATACCCATTCAAATATTCATTGTGACAAGTACATTTTCATCTACCTGCTTTTGTGCAAAAACATGAGATCTGTGTAGAGGAGACATTAATACATGAAACAAACAGAAATGTCATATTTCTATCATGTTTTACACACTGTTTTCATTTGTTTTAGGTTAGACTGGCGCTCTTTTAATTACATCATATTGTTGTATCCTGTTTGTGCTGAATAAGCACTACCAATTGTTGATCTACAGTATATGCATTGCCAAGATGGCAGCCTCTCCTATTATGGTGTTATCTGAGACATGGCTGGGTAGAGCCACTCCTGATAGTTATATTCATATGGAGGGGTGTAATATCTGCAATCGGTTTTAACATTATTCAGAAGAATCTCCATAAATTGAGACTTGTACTAAACTCTGACAAAACTAAAATGATCTGACGATCTGACGATGCTCGTCAGGTTGTTACACTAGAACAAGTATCAGTCTACAAATGTCTTGGTTTCTTCTTAGAAGAAAGTTTGTCCTTATTGCAGCATATAGAGTGTCTAACAACAAAACTTAGAGTAAAGTTGGGTTTCTATTATAGAAACAAAGGCTGTTTCTCTTTTAGTGCGAGAAAAACACTGATACAAGCAACATTTCTGTCAATGCTGGATTATGGTGATATTTTATACATGCATGCAAATCAATCTTCTCTGAAAATGCTGGACTCAGCACACCATGCAGCACTAAGATTTGTAGCTAATTCTAGTTTTCGTACTCATCACTGTAGCTTGTATGAGAGCGTTGGTTGGCCTTCTTTGCACAATCGCAGGTTGGAGCATTGGTACATTTTTCTTTTTAAGGCCATACTGTGTAAACTGCCTCCTTACTTATGTTCTCTCCTGACTCCTAAAGTCACCACCAGGAAATGTAATCTTCGATCATAGGGGCAAATCATGGATGACATTCCCCAAACGCGAACTGTCTTTGGTGAAAGTGCCTTTAAAGTTTTCTGTTTTTTTACTGTATATTTTAAATGTGGAACTATTATACTGCTGTCTTGGCCAGGACTCCCTTGAAAAAGAGATTCTGAATCTCAATGGGATTATTTCCTGGTAAAATAAAGGTTAATAAAAATTAAATGTATTCACATTTTCATTTGAGAATTTTCTGAAAATTCTCTAAAAAGTGTGGATACATTTGAAATCACCATTTATTTATTTTAAACCAATCCCAGACCGTTAAGACCAAAATGTACTTTCTTCCCCCTAGCCTTATGTGTGGCCAATCCACAATTGACTTCATGATGACTGAAGGCTGCCAAGCATAAGCCATTTGTGTCTGGGCAAAACAATTCTGCATTTCTTGGTGCATGTGATGCAGCCTTTGGAATGAAACAGCCTCGTCGACTCATTGTGATTTATTTGGTCTTCAAACGAAGACTTCAAGGGAGGTGGCCCACGAAAATGGGACGCAGCACAGCAGTGGGAATGATCGTTTATACAGAGATGATCAAGCCACATGGCAGGAGTATCTCACCGATCTGCACAGATTGCTATCTGAGGCTAATGAACAATGGTAGCGAATGTTACTGAAAAGCACTGAAACTACGTCTTCACAGCCAATGTCCACTGAGATAAATGTAAAATGAATAGTAAGTTGTACATTACATGTCATTAAGCTGACACTTTTATCCAAAGCGACTTACAATTGCTATATATATCAGAGGTTGCCAGCCCCTGGATCAACTAGGGGGTTAAGTGTCTTGCTCAGGGACACATTGGTTGATGTATTGCAGTAGGATTAGAACCCGTGTCTCCCACAAAGGCATGGGTCATATCCACTGCGCTTCTCTTCTTGTGCTTCAATTGTTCCTTTCACATGCCCACGATTGTGCCTGACTTATCCAACTTTTCCCAACTTGTTAAAACTCTTTTTTCACTACATTACAAAGTGCTGCTCTGAGTAATCACCACTCAGTGATTGTCTTCTGTGGGATCCGCCAATCAGTCATTGTCACCTGCTAGGCATGCATATCTCATCTCTTGATTAATGTAGTCACTGGATGACATCATTAGCAATTACCTCATTAAATATGTAGCCTTTGCTGTGTGACATAGCATCTCTGATCTCCCTCCCTGAAGCATGGGGAGGGTGGGGGGGGGGGGTTACATTGAGTGTTTCTCCCCAAAATGCATTGTGTTTTTTCCTTGAGGTATAACATATTTGATGATTGCATTCCATTTTGATTGAACCAATTTATCTTCCAGCATTGCTTACATCCATGTTTACTTGTAGATCCGTGGTATAGTGTGAAAACCAGTTGCAGGAAGTGTATCGCATAACCTGCGATAGGCGTGCATGTGTTTTACAAACAGACTTGTACAAATAAAGTGGATGTAGCCACCATGACATCACCCATTGGTTTGTGGACTACTGTTTTGAAGCTTGAGTTTGGTATTTTGGCCTTCGCCATCTTGGTTGCAGCCCTACGTACAACAGAGGGAAGGTATTGGCTAGAAATATCTAAACAACATCAGATCTCTAGTTACCATGTAAAGCTAGCGCTAGCTCCCTGGGTTGGCAAGGTGCATCTGTGATTCACGGTAACTGTGATATATTTAATAGGCTAATGAAGACAGACTTAAAACTAAATGTAGTCACAAGGAAAAAATTGCCTGAAAAGGTGCATTACTATGACAACCAGCAATTGTGAGCTGTCGTCACCAGTTTTAGCTGCATATACAACAAGCTTGTTATGAAGGGATTTAGACGTTTATTCTTCCATGTTGATGATACATTTTACAGAATGCGTCACATCTCTGGACTTGGAGCTCAGCAGACACACCAGCTTCTTCTGTGCTGCAGCTGCTGATTTTGGCTCCTTTCTTTTGTTTCACCCTCACACAGCTTATGAGGACTTTTTCATGTCACCTGTTTTTACTCTGTAAGGTGATGCAACTTGAAATGTAGTCAAGTACAATACCTGAGATACAAAATACTAATAAGTAAAAAGATGTCTTTATTATTTTTGACACAAACAAGTACTTTCTGACAGTAATGAGAGTAAATGGGATGTGTCACTTCAACCCCTGGCCAATATCTGGCTTACAGTCATTGAGGCCAACACCCTCTATGCTCATTCTCAGGTTCATAATTGTATTTAGAGGTTGTACCAGAATAGGTTTACATGGTCAAAAAACACCATATTTTTGTTGTACTGCACATTGCTGCAGCTCCTCTTTTCACCCTGTGTGTTGAGCTCTCTGTTTTAGCTACAGAGTGAGACATCTCACTTCTGTGCCATCTTTGTTGGGAGTCACACATGCTCTGTACCTAGGTAAGGACTACTAGCCAGTCAGAAGCAGAGTATGAGGGCGTGCCCTGACAGTATCTAGGTAAGGACTACTAGCCAGTCAGAAGCAGAGTATGAGGGCGTGCCCTGACAGTACCTAGGTAAGGACTACTAGCCAGTCAGAAGCAGAGTATGAGGGCGTGCCCTGACAGTATCTAGGTAAGGACTACTAGCCAGTCAGAAGCAGAGTATGAGGGCGTGCCATGCTAGCAGCTAGGCGAGCATTATAACGTGTGTTCCAAAGTGACCACGTTTGTCTCTGAAGTAAAGGCTGGACTACAATAGAGCTGTTTGGAGCAGTTTGGAACAGTGTTTTCTGTTGAAGATGGTAAGTCCCTTTGGGGTGGACTTGGGCTTTTTCACTTTGTAAACTTATAACATGCACAAAAAAGATACAAAACACAATAAAGGAAAGGGGAAAAGCCAAAAAGCATAATATGAGCACTTTAAAAGTAGCTGGAACCAGTAGGTGACAATGTTATCACTGGAATAAATACACAGAGACAGTGGCCAGGTTGGCTCAGTGGGTAGAGCAGTCGGACGTGTATTTAGAGGTTTATGCCTCGAAGCAGAGGTCCATGGTTTGAGTCTGACCTGTGACGATTTCTTGCATGTCTTCTCTCTCCCTTTTCTTACTGTCCTGTCCATTAAAGGCGGGGGAAAAAAAGCCCCCAAAAAAATAAATACACGTAGACATACAATGCACGACTGCAACAGAAATATAGCAATGTATAGTAATGTGAATACAGTAAAAGTAATACCTAATCAATCTCACAAATACGTAGGGACTAATGAATTCCACCTTTTTTCCTTCTCTCTTACTCACACACACGAACATGCACGCACACACACACACACACACACACACACACACACACACACACACACACACACACACACACACACACACACACACAGTCAGGAGAAGCAGGACTGCAAACCCTGAAGCCATGTTATAAGTCAAGACAGGGTAGAGGGTGCATGTAGCTCTAATCCTCCAATTAATTCTCATTCCCCACAAGTGGTGGACCCCTGAGAGCTTCTTGACACTTCTATTAAAAAGTAAAAATGAAACACAGCATGAAGGTGAAGCAAGAGAGATCTCTTTCTTCTGCCTATCTCCTCGGAGAGCGAAGTTTTACAACAGTTTTGGCAAATAACTTTTTTCTCATGTAGGAAAAGAGGGTGAGCTAGTCATAACACAATACATGTTGTACAGTACCAGGAAAATAACCAAGAAGGTGCAATTCTGTTTAATATGTGTCCTTGTCAATAATGCTACAATACCTGAACACACACACACACACACACACACACACACACACACACACACACACACACACACACACACTGATGTTCAGGAAACACGCACAGAGCAAATGTCAAAATAATTGGTTGAAAGCAAGCAGTTATCAGAAAAAAGGCGGAAGTCAGATAAACCAGTACAGGTCAGTACTTAGATAAATGGTAGTGTAACAAAAGTTATCTTAAAGAGCTCATATTATGCTTTTTGGCTTTTCCCCTTTCCTTTATTGTGTTATGTATCTTTGTTGTGCATGTTATAGGTTTACAAAGTGAAAAAGCCCAAAGTTCCCCCCAAAGGGACTTACCATCCTTACCTAGGTACTGTCAGGGCACGCCCTCATACTCTGCTTCTGACTGGCTAGTAGTCCTTACCTAGGTACTGTCAGGGCACGCCCTCATACTCTGCTTCTGACTGGCTAGTAGTCCTTACCTAGGTACTGTCAGGGCACGCCCTCATACTCTGCTTCTGACTGGCTAGTAGTCCTTACCTAGGTACTGTCAGGGCACGCCCTCATACTCTGCTTCTGACTGGCTAGTAGTCCTTACCTAGGTACTGTCAGGGCACGCCCTCATACTCTGCTTCTGACTGGCTAGTAGTCCTTACCTAGGTACTGTCAGGGCACGCCCTCATACTCTGCTTCTGACTGGCTAGTAGTCCTTACCTAGGTACTGTCAGGGCACGCCCTCATACTCTGCTTCTGACTGGCTAGTAGTCCTTACCTAGGTACTGTCAGGGCCCGCCCTCATACTCTGCTTCTGACTGGCTAGTAGTCCTTACCTAGCTACTGTCAGGGCCCACCCTCATACTCTGCTTCTGACTGGCTAGTAGTACTTACCTAGCTACTGTCAGGGCCCGGCCTCATACTCTGCTTCTGACTGGCTAGTAGTCCTTACCTAGCTACTGTCAGGGCCCGCCCTCATACTCTGCTTCTGACTGGCTAGTAGTCCTTACCTAGGTACTGTCAGGGCCCGCCCTCATACTCTGCTTCTGACTGGCTAGTAGTCCTTACCTAGGTACTGTCAGGGCCCGCCCTCATACTCTGCTTCTGACTGGCTAGTAGTCCTTACCTAGGTACTGTCAGGGCCCGCCCTCATACTCTGCTTCTGACTGGCTAGTAGTCCTTACCTAGGTACTGTCAGGGCCCGCCCTCATACTCTGCTTCTGACTGGCTAGTAGTCCTTACCTAGCTACTGTCAGGGCACGCCCTCATACTCTGCTTCTGACTGGCTAGTAGTCCTTACCTAGCTACTGTCAGGGCACACCCTCATACTCTGCTTCTGACTGGCTAGTAGTCCTTACCTAGCTACTGTCAGGGCCCGCCCTCATACTCTGCTTCTGACTGGCTAGTAGTCCTTACCTAGGTACTGTCAGGGCACGCCCTCATACTCTGCTTCTGACTGGCTAGTAGTCCTTACCTAGGTACTGTCAGGGCCCGCCCTCATACTCTGCTTCTGACTGGCTAGTAGTCCTTACCTAGGTACTGTCAGGGCACGCCCTCATACTCTGCTTCTGACTGGTTAGTAGTACTTACTGCACAGCTGCGACTCCCAACAAAGATGGAACAGAAGTGAGATGTCTCACTCTGTAGCTAAAACAGAGAGCTCAACACACAGGGTGAAAAGAGGAGCTGCAGCAATGTGCAGTACAACAAAAATATGGTGTTTTCTGAAAATTAAACCACGTAAACCTATCCTGGTACAACCTCTAAATACAAGTATGAACCTGAAAATGAGCACAATATGAGCACTTTAAAAGAGATTTCACTTGAATTAAAGGGGATGCCCATTTTCAAAACTCATAAATTTTATTCCAATGGACAGTCCAAAAACTCTGATCAACTCTTCCACATCCAAAAGTTGAGAGTGCTTAAACTCAAATTTGTGAACGTCATCACATATATAGTCTGGAACTGCTCCATGGACAATGAATTGGGAACGATGTTATAGATGACACTGAGAGCACCCAGGGGAATGCATATAAGCACATTTTCTGTTTCAGAACTGAGAAGACTACAATAAAATGAAGCGCATTTGGATATAAAAAAGAAAACAAACATTCTGTGGGTCTCCCATTCATTGTCTATAGAGAAGCTCCAGCCTTTGTACTTGATGACATCACGAGTTTACTTCTCTGGTTTCTGTTTCATTTAGGTGGTGTTCCCCTTTCTTCTTTTTATTGCTTTGTATTTCTGCGTTATCTGTTTATTGTTGTAAATCTGTTTTTATCTTTTATTATCTCTACATGTAAGGTGTCCTTGAGTGCTGTAAAAAAGGGGGCACACCAGCACAACAGCTAATGTATTGATCAAAAAATAATCAGTAGTTGCAGCCAAGGGTGTAACTTTGGGTTCAACCTATCTAGCGAAAACATTTGTTTCAACATAAGGGGGGAGGAATTATAACCAGGTTGTCTCCCAGGAAATGTTGAGCGTCAAACGATTCATTTCCTGCAATCTGGTGAATTTTTCTGCATGCAAATGTCTTTATTTATGTAAATGGTATTATTATTATTATTTAATTAATCTGCTGTATTGTTCAAAACTTTCTGCAGATTCAAAACATTACACGTGTTTCGGACAGTATTGCAGGTGAATGATGTAAACCCTTTGAAATAAAAGATTATGAATTATAATTCTGTTAATGATGGTGCTGCAGCCTCAGTACCTAGTACTTTTTCTCCCACAGGACTGCACCTAAATGAAATAGATTATAGGATCAATACCATTTCACCAGTAATATTATACTTATGATTAAATAACCTACTCAAATCAGCTGTTCTGGAACCGACAACTCAGAGTTTTCCATCTCAGGGTAAATCAACTCAGAGTTCAGGGTTAGACTCAGAGTTGTTAAACCTCCTTCCTGAAACGGACCCAGCGCTAAACAGTTCACATCACCTGCAAAACTAACATTCCTAACAACACAACTCTTCTAACGTGCAGCCAAACACTCAGAACAATCCTTATCGACACGACACACACTGTCACTCAGAACACTCAGAGTAAAAACACCAATACAAAAAATACACTTCAATCAGTTGAGTGATTTCACACAAATCAATATGTTCTTTAAAGAAAAGATTACAATTCTTTTACATGAATTTATATTATTTTTACAACATACTAGTTTTTTAGGTACACAGAATGAAAATCACCGGTTTGCTTCAGTAGACATATGGACGTTTGGACAGTGGCTGTCAGCATCTGAAGCGACCGTACCGGGGAGAGCAGCAGCTACACGGGGTTTAGCGAGTAGTATGTAAGGGGGAAATTCCATGTAGGGAGGTTGGTTGGGGTGGTGGATGGGTCAAACACAGGACTTTCACCCAGGAGACCGGGAATCGTGTCCCGCGTGTGTCTTTAACCGTCATTAGCCGTTATTGCCGCGTGTCACGGAAGCTGGTTTCTTCTTTAACCGTCCCGTTATTCCCATGAGTCACAGAAACGTAAGCCCCCCCCCCCCACAACTTTTTCCTAAACCCAACCATCCTGTTCCCGCGAGTCACGGAAACGTAAGCCCACCCACGAGCCAATAGTCCCGACCAAGCGCGTTTAGTTAAAGTGACGCGAAGGGAGACTTTTAGCGTCAATAACAACAACAAAGGCACCCGACCAAGCGTCCGTATTTTACGAGATGGGAGTGAGAATGTGTTGGCCTCTCTCCAGCATCAGGCCACATGTTTTTTATCATCACATTGGATGTCCTGGCATCATCTATGAATACAAATGAATGTGGTGTTTCCATTGCTTTCACCTTTTACGTTTTACTGTAGTAAACTAGTGTTTTTCAGATTTTTTTATAGCTGAGTATGTAACCTCAGATATCTTACCTGGACATATTTGTATCTTTGCTCTTTTACCTGTTCACTGTTTCTCTTGGACGGTACAATGTATAACTGTTTCATTCTTACTTGGTGTTTCTTTATTTAAAAAAAAAAAAAGCTTTACCTATATATACAATATGTGTTCACTAACAAGTCAAACAAGACACCTGCTTATCTTTCAGCTAAAATTGCAATCAGCAGTGTTTGAAATGCTGAAATCCATTTGTTGTAATGTAACGCTATAAGTGTGTAGAGTTTTGAAAACTGTGTTAAAACAATGAAAAACGAACTAGAGTCTGGTCCACGTGAACTGCTGCTGTGTAGACTGTGGTTAGAGTTTTGCATGTGTCTCCAGCTGTGCCCACTGTTACTTAGCAATTGAAAAATATGGTTTTGAGCAGGAAATGTACTATTTGGCAGGAAATGTACTATTCGGCTAATAGTGTGACGTAGATGTGTTGCTGTGTTAATAGTTTTGAAGAAGTAACTTAAGTATAGGTAAACATATCAAATGGTATAATATATAACAGTACAACCTGCCCAGGAACCATTTCTCTGCATTGAGTACTTTTACTTGTGATCCTTGCGTACATTTTCTTCATAATACCTTTTGCACTTTTACTTACAAGATATTGTCTCTTTTTTATAGTGTGTGTGTGTGTGTGTGTGTCTGTGTGTGTGTGTGTTTGTGTGTGTGTGTGTGTGTGTGTGTGTGTGTGTGTGTGTGTGTGTGTGTGTGTGTGTGTTACTATAGCAATGCTTCTGGATCAGTGTTTTATATCATGAATCATATCAGTCACCTCCCTAGCAACTAGTGAGCTTGTTTTTAACATGCAGGACACACTCAGTAGCTGACCCGTTATTTTCAATAACATAGGTGAATTCTACAACACATAGATAGATACTTTATTGATCCCCAAGGGGAAATTCAAACTCTCCTCACAAATATTACTCCCCTCCCCCAGCTTCTACTGAATTTCTGTTGCACAACTTTGCTTCCTTTTTCCTCCTGTTTGCAAAACATGTTTAATCTGATAATCTTCAGTCGATAATGTCAGTCTTCTAACTTTCCCCCGGCCTTCATGAAATACCAGAGAAAATTTGAGAGAAATACCTCTTATCTGAAAACGTTACTTTCTACTGACGCCCCTATTCATTCTTGACAGCTTAATAATTTTTTTTTCTCCCTCTCTCCTCCAGTGGAAAGAATGGCAGAAAATTAAGCCTGGGTCACAATTTATCACAGAGCAGTGTAGAGGTTGAAATCCAGCAGTGCCAGAGAAAGAAAAATGAGGCACTCAGGCAGGAGGGTAGTTTGAAAGGTGATGTGCCAGAGCTTTAAAACAGAACCCATGCTAGAACCAAACGTAGAGAATCTAATACACGTTTTGGGCAATTTATATAAAGTAAAACAAATACTTTCTCACTTTCTTCTAATGGTATCTAATTTGTGCCAATGTGTGTCCAGGTTTTAGGCTGCATCTCATTTCTCTATCTTAACCCTTCCCTTTACCCCTACCCCTTAGTTTTGCGCGTTCCCGTGAGAGTAAGTGCTGTCCCAATACTCATTTTGGTCGAGGGGTAGGGCTAAGGGAAAGGGCTATATACCCCTTAACGCCAAGTAAGGACGCAAGCTTACTTGAATAGCAAGGGCTATCCAGATTAATTGCGCAACAAGGAACATGGCTGCCCCGTCGACCAGAGAGATCCATAAATGTAAGTATTTTCGGCTTAAATAATTGATTTAAAAATTACGACGGTCTTGTTTTGTGCTCTACACAGTCCTGTACATATAAATTTGCAACCATATTTGTAACTGAAACATTTTTAAAAATCGCTAGCTTGCTATGCTAACGCTAACGCTAAAGTTAACGTTAGCTACACTGCTTATTTGCACAACAGTCCCGCATTTCTCTGCCTTGAATGGACTCCACGCATGTCTACAGTGTTAACTAAACTCCATTAGCAGCGAATTTCGTTTGATATCAGTGTATAATGTCTGTATCCACACACACAATACGTTGAAAGTGACTATAGTTTCATTGGCCGCCCCAACAGAAATGACAATTAAGATGGTCCACAGCCATGCTAGTGGCTCTATGAAGCTGTACTTAGGCACAGCTATGCTTTGAGCTAAATGCTAAAAGTAAATTAATTTAAGATGCAGATTGTATTATCAGTTTTCTTAACTAATGGTGGCCAGAAATAAACTGATTATTACTGCAGATTATTTTTGCATGATACGGGTCCACACTGATACGTACATTCGGAAATAAGAACAACATTTGCTGATTGGCACCACAAAGTACAGCTAAGGCTGATGGAAATGTCAGTAGTTTTGCAGGTTTTAGGTCATAAACCTTAACAAATTCTAAACTGTAAAGAGGGTGGAGACTAGAACTACTAGAAAATGTATTTCCTGCAGAAAATGCGTGTGAATGCTAAATAGTTAAATTGCTAAAGCTAAACAGGATTAATAGCTTAACACTAAAACAGCCATGACGGTCATTTTGACCATTTTTAAATGTATATGTGTAATAACTTTGCTGAATAAAGAAATACAATCATGCTGGCTTGACTTTTCCTACAAGAGTCTATATTTTCATTTAACATTGTTTTTATACACATTGCACAAAAGGCAAAGAAAATACAGTCACTATTACCTATTTTGTCCAAACATGGTCATATTGACCGCTCGGATTTCCGCGGTATTGTTTTTAATCTTTCGCGTGGTTGAAGATGTATATTGGTTGCTTAGTAACTATCATCGCCTCTGTCAGAGAAACGTAACTAGCGGTCTCGAGTAAGAAGTGTGGGCATCACTCGGTAATGTACGCTACTACAATAAATACAGTGTGAATGGACTCTGTTCTGAATCAGAAGGCAAGCGCCGGGCACTCGCTCTGTGAAAGGCACGGTACACGTAGATGGCCGGTGGCTGTCTACGTGTTCATATTACTTTATACATCCTCGAACTGGCTGGAATCATTGTACACATCCTCTCCGAGGAGTGCAACAGCAGTAAAATTGCCAGGAGGAAATTCATGCAACAACTGGCAGAGGAGCTGAGAGCGGAGTTTATGGAGGAAAAAGGGCAGCGGCGCATGGTCCGAGCAACATACCTGCCCAGGGACTACAGGTGGAAATTAGCAATTGTTGCTATAACCTGGCCCAAGACATATTCTCTTGTTTAACAAGTTTACTGTTTATTTGTGCATTGTCCCTGTTTCAAATAAATCAATTTCCATTCCATTCCATTCCATTCCAGCACTGCGCATCACAGCAGATGCCAAAACGGAGGCAGTGCCAGGTTAGTTTAGGTTATAAATGTTCAAATAAGATACTTTAGGTTGGTGTTATTTGCCTGTTATGACTTATGTTGAATGAATTTCCATACCATATTTTTCAGATATGAATGTAGCCTATGAAATAATTACGGTTTACTATGCCATGATATGAATTATTGAAACACGTAGCCTATTAGGCCCAGGGCCGGATTTTCCACCAGGCCGATTGGGCCGGTGCCCGGGGGCCTCCGACCTCTAGGGGGCCTCCAAGATCCCACTAACTGTGTGGCCTCATCCTTTTTTCTTTTCTTTTTTTTTTTTTTTTATTATTATTATTTAAAATTAAATTAGAATAAAATTAATTAATGAGTGTGTTTGTGTGTATGTGTGTTAACAATAATTTATTTGTACACAAAAAAGTATCATGATCAGTTTTTGGGCTGTGTCGGCTGTTTCTGATGATGACAGTGAGTCAGGTTACTGCGGAAACTGTTGATAGCGGCAAGACAGACTTTAGAGGATAGTGTGAAAGAAAGAGAGTAGCTAGAGGACATCGACAAAACAAACAACATGGATAAAAAAAAAAAAAAGTCATGTAACGTTGTTGTATTTATGTTGATTTTTATGACCAGATATGCGGTCTAGGCTTATCAATCCATAATATGTGGGAGTCATTCTCTAGTTGAGGGTACTTTCACATAATATTTCCCATAATATTTTAAAAGTAGCCTATAGCTTCTTTTATTTTTCCGTCAGTTCACTGCAGAGAATTGGTAAAGTATAGCTTTGTTGTTTTTCATATTTTTAGAACCTTATTTTTATTAATCCAATTCCATTCATATCAGACAATCGGACAGCGAGCAGGCATTTCTGCAATCTCTTGATAACCTTAACGATGGCTCAGTTCCATCTAGTGTCCCAGTGAGCTATGTCAGTGAGTCAGCATACACAATACCAGGGCCTCTCCTAAGTGGAATGCAGCCATCATTAATGGTTTTGAATACACCTGTGCTTTTCCTACTATGACATGTCAACATGTCTGCCGTGAAAAAGTCTATGAAGGGACACTGAGAGCGACCTGTGAAAGAAAGGCTCAGACAGCCTAAACTATAGGTGGCATAAGTGAAATGACCTCATCTTCAGCGCCGCAAGTCCTTTGGGAACGTATTGATACAAAATGTATGTGGAAAAATTATAAAATGTGGGCATATCAGCGATTCAAAAACAATGGTTCGCTGTGCGTTTGCGTGGAAATGTCAAGGATGTTTAACATGGGCAGCGAATGGAAGAAATGCTTAAATGAGCACATTGACTGAAAGTAGAGAAGCATACCTAAGTTTTGATGTTCATATGTTGTATGACAAGGGTTAGGGTTAGGAAAACAAGTTAAAGGGATGTAAAAAACAAAAACATGTAGCGTACTGATTCAAAGGTTTGATTTAATCAGGCAGCTTAGCTTAGCTTTACACCGGGAAATGCAAGAGCCAACTCAATCAAAAACCAACCAATCATGAAGCGTTTAACTCCCTTTTTTGGTCTTATCTAAATGTGCTTCTTATAAAACTTGGACAATGAATCAATCACCACAGTACTTCAAAATCAACTGTCTTTTTACAATATTTAAAAGCAATTTTATGAAGAACATTTTGCACATAAGACACTACATGGACAAAATCAAACAAACAAGCCAGCAATATGGAAAATGACTGGACAATGAGTGTACACACGTGATTCATTGTTCTAGAGAAGCTCATTATATATGGATTGTCTATGAGATACTCTTCTGTCAGATGTCCAACAGAGTCAGTTGGCCACAGTTAATGCTGCTATATTGTAACTCAAGTTCTTACACCAACCACAACCCAGACTCGTGAGACAAACAAGAAGTCAAAAAGAAAGGCAAAAAGATTTGTATACACAGAGCAGGAGTGGTGCGTTTTTTCTGTAGGGAACCATCTTTTCTGACAGCTCAGCTAAACTTGCCTAACTAGTCTACATTAAAGGGGACAAATTATGCTTTTCTACAATGTTATAATGTCGGATTTCGTAATCTAACGTTAGCCTACTGCTAAATAAGTAAGTATAAGTAGCTGCATGCTAACGCCACATAGCTGTAGCTAATCTTGGCAGCCGATATTGGTAATTTCTCCCCAATTTCGGGTAACATTACTGCTGGGACATGTCCGTTTGTGTAGTATTTGGTTTAGAAGCCTTTATTCTGATACTAGTGAAACAATAGTGCAGGCTGCGGAGCGAAGCGCAGATTCCAGGAAACGGGGGGGCTTAAAGAGACAGGCGCTCCAACAGAGCGTCTCACACAGAGGGTGAATACAGGTGCAGCAGCCGTGGGCAGTATGAGAAAAATGAAGTGTTTTTTGAACATTAAATCATGTAAACATGTTCTAGTACAAACAACACAAAATGCTAGTATTAACCTAAAAATGCTATATAACAGTTGCCCTTTAAAGAGGTGACAGGAGCTTCGATTTGGACAGGACTTTGACGACTAACTTTCAAAACATGTCAATGGCTTGAGAACGGTGAAATAAGCAACACCGCTAAGAAAATATGAATCAGTATGTCCCTGAGAAATTGTTATACAGCACTTATTACATGGCTTGGTTGAATTCTAAGGCATTCTGCGGTCTGTTATTTCTTGATAACAGACCGTAGCTAAGGATAACACACCGTTGCCATGCATAGCAGAGCGTTGCCATGGAGGCAGTTCTGTTCACTCAGCAGCTATATCAATCCGCTGAAAGAAGTCCGGGTAATTTATCAGCTGTGGTGAAAAGTGGGGAAGATCAGATCGCAGATCGCTACATCTTTATATACGGTCTATGACCGCTACATCTTTATGTATGGTCTATGATCGCTACATATTTATATATGGTCTATGATCGCTACGCAGTAACTTTAGCTGTAGGGACAACAACGCTAATTAGTTAGCTTACATTGCAACATGTTTAAGGTCAACTGCAGCGGCTGTGCAAAAAGGAAACAAGATGAATGAGGACATAAAAGTCAACATAAATATTCCCAAAGAAGCCATTCACCGTGTCTCACTTCACCGTCAACGGAAATGTTCAGTTTAATGTGAATTTGTCCACCTATAGCTAGCGATAGCATGGCAGCACCCCATAACAGCCCGACTCATAAAATATATGGCTACTACGACAGCCCGTAAGGGGGATAAAATGCGTGCCCGGATTGGTGGCTTTTGCCATAAATGTATTCGCTGCAGGAGGGGGAGATACTGTGGTGTTGAGTAATAGACGAAGGTTTTGCATTAAACAGCTACAGAGTTCACGTTGCTATGGACGCAGGATTCCAACCGTAGAGACAGAACGGACTATTTTCTTTAGCTGAAGCAATACAATCATATTTAAATCAATAAATTCCTTTTTAAATCAATATTTTGTGTAAAATTATTGATTTATTTGGTAAGTAGCCATGTAATAAGCGGGATAATGTAGAGCGAGGCGATTGTTATAGCGAAAACAACCCCTTCAGGCTGGTTCAAGACCTGATCACCCTGTCGGGGTTGTATTCGCTATAATAACTGCCTCGTTCTACATTATCCCTTACATATTTGTTTCGCAATAGGATGGAACACAAAAATCAGTTATTTTAGATTTAATAGGCAAGACTAAATCCCTACTTACGTATTTCATTACCTTCCACCTTGACAATCCAAAAACAACACAAACTCTAACAGCACTTCCTTTGTTTGTTGCACACATGGCAGGCCTGGGAAACAAAGGGCTTCCCATTCTTACAACTCATTGGGTGTACTTTTTGTGGACATATTGGTTCTGTTTTGTTGACTGACCGAAACATGCTTATTTAACCCCGGAAAACGTTTCACCAGCATCTGTCTGAAATAGTTCTGGAACTTTTTTCCAACAAATGTGTAGAAGATTGGACTGATGCAAAAGTAAACATAGGCAAAGATACGAGTGACTTGAAGAGCATGAGCCAATTTCCGTGTTTCCTGACAGTTTCCTGAGGTACTGGCTTTTTCGTACATTAGATATACAATGTTGAATGGGGTGCAGCACATAAAAAACATCAGGACAATGAAAAATATTAACCTGACTGTCTTGAACTTGGTAACTATCTGGGATGACATGACAGTGATAGCAATCCTAACGTAGCAGTAGATAATAACAGCCAGAGGAAAGATCAAGAAAAGGATAAGCTGAAGGTAAAAAGCAGATGTTCTTAGCAGCTCTACATTCAAAGAACCTAAGTCACCAGGAAAGTCTTGACAGTATGTTATGTTTCCCATATATTTGAAAGTGGTATGGAGAATCATTGGCCTGATGCACGCCAGGCCGCTGACCAGCCACACTACAGCGCAGGAGAATACTGCATATCTTTGATTCCTCATTCGTGGCGCGCCCAAGGAGTACACAACTGCAAGGTGTCTGTCGAAGGTCAAAAGAGTTAGAAAGAGGACAGAACTGTAGAAGCCCAGATAGTAGACGATACCAACAATCTTGCACATGACTTTGCCGAAGATCCAGTTGGAGAGCTGCAAGTAGACTCCCTGGAAGGGAAGGCTGCTCATGAAGATCAGGGAGGACACCACCAGGTTCAGCAGCAAGATGTTGGTCACAGTGGTCAGCTTCTCAAACCTAGGAGGTGGTCATTTCAACAGTTAGATGGAGGGAAATACTAAATGCCTATAGGTCATATAAGCATTTTTGACACTGATGTATCACACTGACTTTAGGTGGTTTCTTCATACTTTAAAAACCTGCTGAAGATGTACAATTGTCCAGGAGAAAATGGCAAATTGGCTAAAGATCATGCTGCAAATTTAAGATCTGATATGAAAGCCAACATTTCAGTCAGTAAACTGTTATGGCTTTAGTGAATCATAAGTCCAATTCTCAGAGGCCAATGCTTCAGGGAATAATAATGATATGATTGAATATAATTTCCGTCTTGCCTACAGTTGCAAAAACAGTACTGAAAAAAGTATAGATTTTTGTTCATTTGCCTTTTAAATGTGAAAAAAAAGAAAGTTGTTTTCAGTGCACTGAAAACTGGCCTCAATTTCTTTTGGTACCATAGGAATTGGTCTTTACTTTCCCTGAGCTGTCACCCTTTCAGCATGCAGCCGACAATGCATCTCTTTAACCCTCTAAAATATACTGCAATAAAAGCACTCTTTCAGTTCGAGGCCCAGGGAGAGTTTGCTGAGCTCATCTCTGACAATGTAGTTTTCTGTTTCCATGACCACCAGAAATATGTGTTTGCTCACAAAGGGAGAGCGCAGTGATGGAGACCAGGGTGGAGAAAGGAGACTTGGCAGACAGTGACAGAGTGGAGGTAACTCAGGGGGCTTAGAGAGAAGAACTTTACCTACTGGATAGCTACTGTATTACTCTCTCTGTGCATACAAGAATAGGAAACTCCTAGTATGACTTATACTCTCCCAGTGGGTGTCTTTGTTCCATAAATGGTCTAGAACTGAAGCCTGTCATTCAACGGCTCTGTCCATTCTGGCTCCCAAATTATGTCAGAATCGCATAAGGCAAGACTAAAATCTTTAAAACTTTTGGATTCTAGCTGTAAGAGTGAACAATACAGATGAAATATCCTATACATGAATTTCATTTTTCATTTTCATTTTTTTCTAGTTAAAAATACAGAATCATAAAAACACCCGCCCTATGCCGCAGACTTTAAGAAATGAATGATGTGGGAAAAGTATCATGATCATCAGTTTACATTTGAAGAATCATTTACATTTAAAGTATAATCCTTAAGATTTTCATTTAATTAAATCCCATTTCTAATGCTTTTAATGGTCAGCATTTTTTCACTAATAGCCATTCAGTGTATTTACATTCTTTAACTCTATAGTTTTCATTGCTAGTGGCGGGTCCACTAGCAATGATGATGGACAGATACAGTAACATCTCTCTCACATACACACACACACACACACACACACACACACACACACACACACACACACACAGCTGATGGTGTCGCTGTGACTCAGCTGTTCAAGTCACAGAGGCTGGTTTTAGAACGTAAGAGACTTCACCTCTTTCAACAGCCAATAGAGAAGTCAGCTAAAAATTATAGAAATAATATTATCAATAATCCCTTTTATTTCTACGTTACAAACAGCTTTACGAAATGGCAGTTTTAGACGGAGCGGAGCCTCAACAACCGCCCGAAAAGCACAGTAACGTTATATGGTGGAGAGAGATAGAGAGACACTGAAGAGAGAGAGCGCCCAGCGGCGTTAGAACAAAGCCGTGAATCGGAGAAATAAAACGTGTTTTCGCCGATTCATCACTAGAAATGCAACTGCAGCAAACATGTCACTATCACTAATGTTCTCCACATTCATATTTAGACAAAACAAATGATATATCCAGCTTCAAAAAAGTCTACAAGTCTTTATATTAAAGAGTAAGTCCTTTTTTTAAACATCTGCAAAATTGCGTTCGCTAAACCCACCAGACTCCATGTAAATGAACAGTAACATCGTAAAATACACTTCATTCAAAGTCGACAGAAACTAAATAAAACTATGAAAAGCTGTTCTGGGTAGTCTTTCCACTTTTCCAACGAACACAACTCTAGTTTTGGTTGAAATAAACACATAGTTTATAGATTTACATGTGAAAATATGTTGGCTCTATATAAAAGTATTGTTTTTTTAAATGGAGTCTGGTGGGTTTAGCACTAGCGACTTCAGAGCTGTTTCTGGTTAAACAGAAAGGTCTCAAAGAGGTTTTAAGAAGGTCTATCTCTGTAGGGATCCTTTCCATAATGTTGTCAGACACTTAGAATAATAATCTGAGTCTGTCAAAAACAGAACTTTTGTGAAGGTAAATACAAGCTGGACAGTTGCCCTATTAACTTATATTGTAGATTGTTTCTCCGCTGCAGACTGCAGCGATCTCGCTTAATACTGGACCAATGTCAAAGATTGTTGTTCCCATCAGTCGTTTAGACACAAAAACATAGAAAATAGGGTCCAGGTTGTTTATTGTGAAGCAGCCACAGGAAACACAATGTATTTTTTCCTTGAGGTTTTCCGCTGACCACAATCAAAAATATGTCTACAAAACATTTGGCATTTTTCATCAGTGGGTTATTAATAAATATATATATATTAGGGCTGTCAATCGATTACAAACTTTTATCTAATTAATTACATACTCTGTGATTAATTAATCAAAATTAATCGCATACATAATTAACGGTGCCTAGACCGAAAAAAAACAAGAAAAAACAAGAAGGGTACTAAACAACAATCGGTGACATTAAAAAACAGCTTGTTTATTGCTAGGCCATATGGTCAAAATGAAATGATTTAATAATAATGTATAACATATATATATATATATATTAGGGCTGTCAAACAATTAATTTTTTTAATTGCGATTAATCGCTGAGTTTCTATAGTTAATAGCGATTAATCGCATATTTTATCACATGATTAAAATTCTATTATTTTGCATTTCAAACAGTTTTTAAGTACATATTAACAATTGAAAGCAATGGAATCAAATGGATGCAAAGAAAGTGACTTTATGAACTTGATTTTAAGATTTGTAATTATTTATTTACTGTAAACAAAATAAAAATGTGTGAATCTGTCATTACTGCACAATTCCTCCAAGTACCTAACTAAAAAACTAAAAATCCCTATCCTTACCAGAGTCAATCTAGTGTTTAGTAACTCCTAAATAATGTTGATTACTCACTGACGTCCAGTGATCACCGGTTAATGAGACAGCGTCTGCAGCACCTTGCAGCTGTTCCAGTGTGGCTGCTTTCTCCGTGTCATACAGGCTGTGTGTGGTGAAACTACTGTCCCCCTCGACGGCAACGAGACAGGTCACCGTAGTACGTCTTTAAGACCCGAGTCCTCTACGATGCTGACAGGTCTGCAGTTAGTTGCCACCCGTTTCGCAAGAGCTGTAGTAATGTTTTTGGATTTGGTTTCATCCAGCCCTTAATCGCATCGCGATTAACGCGTTAACGCCCTAATATATATATATATATATATATATATACATATACATATATATATACCGTATTGGTCCGAATATAAGACGACCCTGAAGACGAAAAATAATTCTAACAAAAACACATTGAATAAAACAAGGTAGGCTGTTGTTTTTAACATCTTTTAAAAAAAATCATATTTTCAATATCTTTTTAGATGAAAGTGTCTTATTAGCGGTAAATATGTCATCATTCCGTTTTTCTGTCACGTAATCACACACAATCAGTTAGAAGCAGCCGCTTTGAGGACCACGGTAAGATTATCTCTGGCTGTTTGCATGTTTAGAGAGCGTATCATCTCCATGACAACGCCTCGTTCTGACTTCTGACTTTTAGGCTTTTTTGTAGCTGGATATATCATTTGTTGCGTCTAAATATGAATGTGGAGAACATTAGTGATAGTGAGATGCTTGCTACAGTTACACTTCTAGAGATGAATCCAAAAACACGTTTTATTTCTCTGATTCACGGCTTTGTTCTATATATATATATATATATATATATATATATATATATATATATATATATATATATATACATACATATATATATATATATACCGTATTGGTCCGAATATAAGACGACCCTGAAGACGAAAAATAATTCTAACAAAAACACATTGAATAAAACAAGGTAGGCTGTTGTTTTTAACATCTTTTAAAAAAAATCATATTTTCAATATCTTTTTAGATGAAAGTGTCTTATTAGCGGTTAATATGTCATCATTCCGTTTTTCTGTCACGTAATCACACACAATCAGTTAGAAGCAGCCGCTTTGAGGACCACGGTAAGATTATCTCTGGCTGTTTGCATGTTTAGAGAGCGTATCATCTCCATGACAACGCCTCGTTGTACTTCTGTTCTGACTTCTGACTTTTAGGCTTTTTTGTAGCTGGATATATCATTTGTTGCGTCTAAATATGAATGTGGAGAACATTAGTGATAGTGAGATGCTTGCTACAGTTACACTTCTAGAGATGAATCCAAAAACACGTTTTATTTCTCTGATTCACGGCTTTGTTCTATATATATATATATATATATATATATATATATATATATATGTATATATATACATATATATATATATGTATATATATATATATATATATATATATATATGTATATATATATATATGTATATATATAATAAATAAATGCTTTAAACTGCAAAACCAAACCACCATGTGTCTCTTTAAATTTCTTTTTTCATTTATGCTTAGAGTTTTTGCTTGTTTGTCCACTCACCGATGGATGATGACCAGGACCAGCCCATTGCCAAAGAGACTGAAGACAAACATAAAGTAAAAGAGGATGGATAGCCAAGCTCCCACATAGTTGACACTGTCCAAACTACATGGTGATGCCGTTGTGACCGATTCATTGTCGTAGTCATAACCAAATATTGTTGTGGAGTCCATCTTGATCTCAAATGTTAGCGGGGAAATCTGTCATAAACAAAAATGCAGCCTCAATATTTACAACATGATGCAGTCAGTATAAATGTGAAATAATCAATCCATTATAAATGCTTTAAGGTGTAAGCTCCTTTGAGGCATGCAAATAGGCAGAGCTAGAAAGCAATGCCTTTAACTGACAACTTGCGAGGAGCATATAAATAAAAAGGAAAAAAAAGGAAAAAAAAAAAGATGTTGTGCTTAAGAATACGGATCATGCTAAGCTGAGATGACTTACCGCCCGGCCAGCAGAAAAGCTTCGGCTTGTTGTCTAGACCACAACTGTCTGACTGAGTTGAAGTCACTCCATGGTAAGTCAGCCAGCTAGGGGAAGGAAGTTCTTCAGAATTGTGTGGGTGGGTGTGTGCGTGTGTGTGCGTGCGTGTGTGTGTGTGTGTGTGTGTGTGCGTGTGCGTGTGCGTGTGCGTGTGTGTGTGTGTGTGTGTGTGTGTGTGTGTGTATAAGGGGGACGAATGGCCTAAAAACACAGCATACTGTCTCAACACACCCTCTGAATTATAGTCTCCTCCCTGGATTGTTCAGTTGAGACTCTAAAGCTGTGTTCACATCACGTGTTAATATGTCACATTACTGTAATGACCATCTTGATGTTGGAATAGTGCCGGAGTTAGAGGAGTCAGTGACAAGAAGTAGCAAAATACTGCAGAAGACCACAGACAAACTTCTCAGCTTGTTTGATAAAGACGAGACTTAGTGAGTCCCAGACAAGGTTGTGACTTTGGGAACCCAGCAGAGTGCTGAAGAGACTCCTGCTAACATTCTCAAAGCTCTCTGCAATGCACCTGGAATTAGTTCCATCATATAGTTTCCACTTTGCCTAATCAGGTGTTTAGATCAAAAACAGCACTTAAAACCCCCCGCAATGGGCTAGGTTGGTAAGGGGGTGATACTTCAGGTACCAGTGAGATGGTGGAATAAGATCCAGGAAGTCCAGTTTAAGTAATAGATGTGTTACATTTTAGGCCAAGACACTGTACAGCAGTTTATAATACTCTGAGACGTGGTTTTACAACTCTGGGAATCATTTGTCAGCTTGTTGCTGAATCAGGCGCGTAGTCAGTAATGGGCCAGGGCGGCACTGGCCCGACCACTTTACTCACTGGCCTGTCCAGCCAAGTTTGATCGGATTGATAGTAACAAAACTAGTTGTGTGTATGTTTAATGTGTCTTCTCTTCTGATTAAAACAAAACTGTTTAAACAATAGAATAAGGATCAAACAATTAGGAAGGCTTCGGAACGTAGTTGGGTGGTAACAACAAGTAGACTCTCTGGGCGGCTTTCAGCAGCTAACGTTAGCTAGCTGGCTTTTTAGACAATGTACCATGGATGTGTTAAGCAATGTACTGTTAAAAGTTACTACGACAACAATGGCTGTCTTTCATAATTCAAACAATGCTTGGCTGGAAGTTTTCATTCTTTGATTTTCTCATGATAGTGTATAATAATAATAATAATATAATAATCAATGTATAAATATAATATATTTTAGCCTGAATAGGTTAAAACCGACAGGTTTCTCTCTATACTGTTGTGTACAACCTTTTTAGACTGAGCTTTGTTGGTTGAGCATGTTGTAGACAGTACTGCTATTGCCGTTGTAATGCAGTATGTTGGAATGTAAAATTGTTGCTGTTTTTTTCAGTTTGTCCTTTTTGCTACTTCTACGTCTTTTTGAAAATGGCCCTCTCACTTTTGTACTGGCCCACCCAAAATACTATTTCTGCCTCCGACACTGTGCTGATCGTAGCATCGCAGATTGCTAAACACACCTGACTACAGGAGACATTAGCTCAGACTTGCGGAGCACATATAGTTGGTGCGGTTCGAGTACGGATCACGTTCTCACCACAAACGAACTGAGACCACCTCTTCAAGCAGGTCTTGGTACGCTTGTTTGGTCCGCCTTTAGTGCGCACCAGAGTTTGATTGCAGCGTTCTCACTTGCCCAAACGAACAGCACCAGTAGGGCAAGGTTCATTCACAGCTCATTTCCAAAGGGGCGTCACCAACGGACGCAACTCAAATGCCTCTGGGCGCAATTGGATAGTCCTTCAACCAATCAGACCAACGATCCGGGTGACGAAGCAGCGACAGCGGCATCAACGGGTTGCTGCCATGGATGTATTAAGAGAACGCTGCTCTTCGGTGGCCGTTCATGTTGAATGTAAACAAAAAGCTGCTTGCCGTCGCTGCGCTATCGTCATTGTGTAAAGCCCGCCTCAACGGTTGTGATTGGTGCCTCGATTTGGAGAAATTGGAAATGGGCTTGAATGGGCTCTTGGCCAACCACTTGCAGAGCTAATCTCAAATTTGCTGGAAGTTGGTCAAGGTTTTCTTAGAATAAGTCAGTACTTCTGTCTTAAGGTTTTACAAATAAAGAGGAAGACATTTGTTTCCCTCGGATGATGGTGACACCATGACCACTCAAACTTGAAAACTGTAAGCATAATGTTTCTAGCAGTTAAATGTTCACCTTGTTCAGCACTGTTGTCCTTGTTTTTAGTTGTATGTCCTTCTGTGCATGAACATTGAGAGCAACAACAAGTGGGAGTCAAATTCATTGTGTACACACCTACGTGGTAATTAAAGCTAATTCTGAATATTCATCATTCGTTCAAAACAACCACAGTGACATTACACAGCATGCATGTTGCAGTGTTTACTGGGTGTTTAGTTACTTAGTTATTTAGTTAGATGCAGTCTCATGACGTAAATAACACCCAAAATTAAGTCTAAAGTGGGCGGCTCCCGGTGGCTCCAGCTGTTGCCATCTTGGCAGTGCCTGACATTGCCTAACTACCTGCTATTCCAAAAATGGGCAAAGAGGTGGAGCATGGATGGAGCTGAGGCCGGCCGAATGAAACCTACAGCCCCTGTGGCGCCATCCACCTTTCACTCAAAGTGGCACACCCTCGAAGAGATATTTTGCTGAATTAAATCCTGCTCCGTGTCATGGCAGTGTGTTTAGATGAACGTGTGTGGCTTCTCTCCGTGGCTGCGGTGCAGGGAGCTCAGAGCAGCCAAGGTCTGCCAAGATCCACCGGACCATCCGCCATCCACCATCACTACGCTGGATTAAAATCAGCAAAGTATCCCTTTAAATATGCATAACTTCAACCAATTATTTAAAGACGTTATTTAATTGAAACAGGTGAGTTATTTTTGAATTTATTAATATTCTAACGGTAAAGTTTACAACAGCAAAGTCATCATATAACTTAATAATATCTTACTGGAAACATTTTAAATGTCAATAAAGCAAATAATATTCCTGACATCAAAAAACTGAGGGAAGTTTAGAAAGAATGATACTTTTTTTTTAAAGATTATTTTTTGGGCATTTTTAGGCCTTTATTGACAGGACAGCTGAAGACATGAAAGGGGAGAGAGAGGGGGGAATGACACAGTTGTTGTCAGATACAACAGCAACAGAGAGAGAGAGAGAGAGAGAGAGAGAGAGAGAGAGAGAGAGAGAGAGAGAGAGAGAGAGAGAGAGTTGTGTATAAGACGAAAACAATGTGTCGGCGTTGCTCCACTGTTGTAGGGTATGTGAATGGATCAAAGATGCTACGCACATCTATGGCATCACCCAGATGAGCCAATCACTGGGATGAGGAAAAAGCTATCAGTTTAATACAGAAATCTTTAAAATGATACTTATTTTTATAATGACAATAGTTTACCAAAGTTGCAAGATGGCAAAATGCTATCTAAGTCCCCAGCAAGAGGATTTTGTCTGTCTCTGACATTTGCTGCCCGATCTGCCCGAGCAAATGAAACACCAGCTGACAGATTTGTCTGGTTTGCAGGCTACGCTTGCACTACTATCTGTTTAAAATAATGAAAAGAAACATTTCCTTAAGCATTTGGGTTTTTTCAGCTGTACTGAACTCCACTGACCTGAGACTCCTAAACAAGGTTATGAACCAAACCGGGACTTCTGTGTACCGTTACCCTATTTAGCACCGATTTCAACTTCTCGTTTATTTCAACGCCTGCGGAGTCACCTGCATCTAGCCCTATTTAAATGATCTATAGAGCATGGTCTAATGTACAACTACACTTTTAGTTACTAGATAAATGGCGCATAATCTGGCTGCAAAGTATGCTGCAAGGGGCAAAGGGGATGTATTTAGTGTCTTAATTAGGGGGTAACATGAATTAAACCAATCAAAAAAAGCGAGTGGTTTTCTGCTGAGGAAACGGATGTGCTAGTGCGCCAAGTGAAAGCGTGCATGTTTGTGTTCATTGGCATCGGCACATGCAGTTCAGCATCACGCCTTCCTAAGTCCTGTAATGTGTCCTCATTTATGTCCAAGAGATATCCATGACGCATGGCAATGGTATGTTATGTAACACACAACATGCCACAAAGAATGCTCTGACCTTCGAGGGCTGTATTGTAATATTCCCCCTGACCTATGATCATCGCATTTTCAGCACCCCAAACATTCTGTCTATTACAGCACGTGCTTTTGTGTTTTTGATTAAACTAAATATCACGCACAGATGTTGGCATGATATAGCCTATGTGGATTGGTGTAATTATCCGCTCAATGGTATTTTAAGCCCCCAATGTTGACTTCCCCCGACGTTTGGGGGCTTAAAACACCAAACACCTAATTATCCATTTCTGTAATGGAAAGCCATTGTCCCCCAACAGCCACCCTTTAAGGGTTGCATATTAGCAAATGCACCGATAACCTATTTAACTTAGGAGGAAGAGGAACATACAGTTACATACTGCCCTGTGTACAGTATGTAACAAGCAAAGTGTACGCACATTGTGAACTATGTAGGCAAATTCTACTATTTGAATAATGCCTCCTTTAAATAGCAGGAAAATGTAGTACCATTGACTTTAGACTGGGTTTTTGTTGGTCAATTGCACATTCGCTTTTAACTGCCTCAAGATGCCTCAAGATAGCAATGTGCCTGACCACATCTCATTTTAAGATGAACACGCCCATGGACATACAGATAGGCTTAAAAATAACAACTGTGTCTGTCTGAAACTAGCAATGACAGTTGTGTGCCACTTTTCACCGGGTGTCAGATAAAGCCCTTTGTGTTGTGTTCATCCTGCATTATAGAAAGGAGCGGCTGTTAGCTAGCTAGTGTTAGCTGTCTCAGTAATAGTTGTGTTCTTTTTTTATTTTATTTTTTAAAGATTATTTTTTTGGGCTTTTTCTGCCCCTTAGTGTTCAGCTCAATAGTATATATATATATATATATATATATATATATATATATATATATATATATATATATATATATACATATATATATATATATATACATACTATATATATATATATATATATATATATATATATATACATATATATATATATATACATACATATATATATATATATACATATATATATATATATATATATATATATATATATATATATATATATATATTTGGTTAGGTTGGAATCAAACCTGGGCTAGCGGAGTAAGGACTCAACCTTTAGTATGTGGGGCGCGCGCTCTACCAAGTGAACTACCCTGCACCCTTCATAAATAGATTTTGACCCTCCATCTCTCACGAGATAAGACGAGAACACATATAGAATCTAAGACATCATCAACCTGCAGTTACGGGGATGACCTTGGGGTAACAATAATTAAAGATCCACTCCAATGTGTTATTCCTAGGTTTATGTCCCCTAAAGTGTCTGATCTTGACTATATTGACTTGTATCTGTGCAAAGTGTGTCACTAGGGAGGTGTTTTCACATTCCTCTACATAAAAGGGGGAGGGGGTTGTGTCTGTGCACTTCAGGCCCCCAGGAAGTGCACCAGGCTTTGAAGCAAATTGAATATAGTGGCCAAACACTGGAATTGCAACTCCCGGGCTGTCACGTGATGCCCTCTGGCCCAAAAAGGGCGAAAGACACGTCTGTAAATCAGTGGATAATGTTTTGTCACAACCCCAGCGAAACGACTCGTTTCACTATCAGAATGTGTTCCATTCGTTCCGATAACATTTGGAAAGTCTAGAAGAGCCGCACGATTAAATCATTTAATCCCCATTCAAAGTAGTGGAGCGCTAAAGCAGTAGTAGTCAGTTCGGTCTCTAGTTTGTCTGCTCAAAGGGCCGCACAGTGCAGAAGTAGTGTCGATCATCTGGGTAATTTTTTGGCCCCATGATGGCTTCATGCGCCACTGACCAACTCTCATAGGAATGAACGGGGCTCCGGCTGGAACTAGTAATGGCCGATAGAAAGGATATGCAATATAAACGATACAAAATTGGCCTACGGTAGAGATTTTAATTATATTGCACTATTGCGATAATGCATGTTGATAACGCAATCTACCCGCGAAATTTAGAGCCACGAACTGCAACCGGCTGCAACGCATCATCGTCATCTTGAGTAAATGTGGCTGAAAGTGAAACGGAGGAGCTGATGAAAAAGACCGGTGCAACATCCATTATTTGGACTTGGTTCGGATGTAAGCCGTCCGACGAGCAGCAGCAAACTATACTCTGTAGAGTGTGTGGGGCAATAGTTCCGGCTAAGAGGGGTAACACGACTAATCTGTTCTACCACCTCAAAACGAAACATGTCACTGAATACCAGCATTGCCAGGCAATGCAGCCAACCCCAAGATCCAGTCCGAAGAATGCAGGACAGAAAAAACAGGAACTGATCCAGACCTCCATCCAACAGTCATTTTCAAAAGCTACTCCTTGCAGTAGGAAGAGCCCGCGATGGATTGAAATTACCAGGGCCATAATTGTTTACTTGTGTAAGGACACGGAACCTTTTCACAGTAGTGAAAGCCATGATCAGAGCTATTGATCCACGGTACGAGGTGCTAAGCCGCAAATACTTTACAGAAACAGAGATGCCAAAATTGTATGCCGAGCTCCACGAAAAGGTTGAAAAAGAGCTGTGTGACTTGAAATGCTTTGCCACTACAACGGACCTGTGGTCGAGCCGTACCATGGAGCCTTTCATCAGCCTGACCATTCACTATATAACGGACGATTGGAGTCTTGGCAGCCAGTGTTTGCAGACGTTGTACTTCCCCGAAAATGTTTAAAACCAAATGCGTTACATTAGGCTGCAGGTAAGAAACTTTATTGTTTGAAATATTTTTTTATTTAAAGTATCTGTGCATTACACAAAATAATTGTCTTTGCCTAATACTGAACGTATTTTCGACATCTTAGGTGGCATTTAAGAACCAAGGACTTAAATTAAGAATGGTTTGCACTACAGGAAAGAAACCTAATACTTAAAGCTTTTTCTTTGTTAAAGTCTATGCAACTAGTGTACTTGGATTTTATTTATCTGCAACATTATCTTGTATAATTACAGTTTTGCACAATAAATGTTCAAAACTACATACTACGTTTCTTTCTCTTTTAAAAAAAAAATACATTTAGCAGTTTGGCTTTCCTTAGGGTCTATGTAACCTGTTCTGAAATGGTTCTATTATAATTTATATATTGTGATATATATCGTTATCGCAAGAGGCTGCAATGTATATCGCAATATGGATTTTAGGCCATATGGCCCATCCCTAGCTGGAACGTTGTATCATGTTTTTTTTATACACCCATGGTTCACTTAAAGATTTGCTAGATTTAGTAGGTCACAGTTTCCAAAGCCAATCACCGTCTAATATGCAAAAGCCGGAGAAGAAACCTGAAATTTTTGGCTCGGAGCAGACTTGTCAGTACAGAGAGCAAAAACACACTGGCACCGTAACTGTGTCTGCCACTGCCAAACAACATAAACAAATAAGAGATGCTAACTACAGAAGTTACGGGTTCCATTTGATGTGCCTTCGGCCACATCAAAGCAACACTAGAGAACTTTTCCCGCTTCGGTCCCCCTACAGGTTGGAAGAGGAATTGTCCATTACATTACATTATGCAAGTTTGCCAGATTGGGTAGTGGATCTGAAGTTCGAATGAATTGGATGTATGTGTATGTGAATGTAATGTAATGGACAATTCCTCTTCCAACCTGTAGGGGGACCGAAGCAGGAAGAGGTCTTTAGTGTTGCTTTAAAAGCCGTGGCGGTAGGCTGGGGCTTAAGTGTGGGCTGCACTTGATAACTGTAGACGGTAGGTGGCAGCAAAATGCTTGATTCCTATGGACGGCATGATTGACAGGATTTTAGGATTTAGGAATAATACCCCCTCCAACTACTAAGTGGGTTGCAGTGACATAGTGGCGCTGTCCGTATTTCCGCTCGTTGACTCAACAGGATGCGAAGACACTGCAGCTACAACGTTTGAAACATTTTGACTTACAGTAACCTTATGAGATATAAGTGTCTTGTTATGTTTGTAGTCAATAAAACTCGGAAGACTTTCTTTTATTCAACCTTATATTCATCTTGAATTTTTGTCATTGATTAGTTGAGTTGATAATACAACATATACTCCCTCAGAGTCCGACCTTATTTCAGCTAATTAGGGTTAGCTAAATCTGCCAGATTTGTGTCCTTTTTGATGAATTTAAAAACAAACATACTAGGGGTGAGCCTGAGTAGTTGACTATTCAATGCTTCGATCGAAGGAGTCTGATTCGACTGCTAATCTTACCGTCGAATCTTCGCAGAGGTGAAACAAGGATCGTGCCATTTTGGCTATATGGGGGTGCTCAAGATCTGATTTTACATAGAACTACTTGTTTCCTCCCAATAAGTTAACATAAAGCCTATAATGTATGTATAATACATATTAATGTTAATAAAAATGTGAAAAGAAAGAAGCTTTAAATAAATCTTTTTTTTAAAGTGGGTGAATAAATCCAACTGATTTAAGTTTCACTTTACATGATGGAGGAGCATCTTGGAAAATGTACTATTTATTGTGTGTACAGAGCCTATCATTTTACTGTCAAGAAAAACATGATAATGATTTGTTCCCACAGAGGGTCCAATCATGTTTAAAAGCAAAGAAGAAAAACCTTAATGCCTCCGCAGGGAGTATTATACACATTCCGTATAAAATATAAAGGTATAGTAAGTGATGTTAAGCCAATGCACTTTTTGTCAAATTCAGTGAATATATCCTCACGGTCACTTATTTTCTGTGGGTGTGTAAAATAAATCCTGTGTAAATGGAAAACAAACAGAAAGGAGCGCACGAGCCACAAAGCACTATTCCAGGCAATCAGTAACAGGCGGCGACAGTTGATGGTAAGGGGGGGAGTTGGGGGCATGTGAATGTGCCGGTGGCGAGTAGTTTCTGTGAATCTGGGGAGCGGAGCTTCTGAAGGGGGTGGGGGTTGTATTTGTTTGGCAGTTGAGTTCAAATGTGAACAATCTGTGCGCAGCATCGCTTACTGCACCTTTAAAAACCCACTGATATCAGTAGCCAGTGATTGCATGTGTTTGAGCGTGTGCAGCAGGTTCAGTAAGTTCAGATGCATGAAGTGAGCTGGGGGATTTGCACATTAAATGTCGTTCTCAAGGCACGTTAACAGTCTCAAACGAGGGAGAAAGGATACAATGCTCACTCGCTAAACCCCACTCAGATCTCTGTCAGGGGATTTTGACAACAACAACCCTTCTCCATTCTTCAAACCAACTCAGGATGAACATTAGCTTACACATGGAAGAAGAAGTGCATGTTATGCAAGAGAAACTCACAGGAAAAGGTGTAATTCTGTATTTCTAATATTGTCAACAAATTCCATGAAAAGACCAAAACCAATAGGTTTCTTCTTTTCTCGGTACTTTCTGACCTCCCAACCCTGTCTGTCGTTCTCCAATCCAAGCTCACCGGTTCCTACACAAACACATTGTAAAACGTTGCGTACGCACGAAAAGCTCGCGTACGCTGGTTTTCACACACACGGTCTGATGTATAAAAATGAACTTGACGTGAGAATTCCGAGAACTCTGGAGCAGAATCCGTGAGAATGTGCGAAAAGTGCCGAAACTCACCAAACATTACAAAATAAAGTTTCCAGTTCAGTTACTGGCATACGTCTGTGACGTCGTCTATAAAAAGACATTTACTTGGTATCGGATCGATACCAAATGTTGCAGTATCGCACACCACTACTGCGCAATCTTTTATACATGAGGCTCCTGGACACTAACAGAAGGAAATGATGTTGCATTTGTTGCTGTTAGTTTAGGCTGCGGACTAATTAACATACGGTTCTCTAGTAAGTATTTGGAGCAGCAGGACATGAGATGAGATGAGATAACTCCTGTTATGATTTGACGCTATAAATAATGAAGGAACATGTCACCCAGTGCTACAGTGTGGCTCATTGATGTGTTATGAATAGTTTTGTGACAACAATGGAGCTCTATGGCACCGAGGAATAAGATATATCAAGATGTGATACACACACCATACTTGTTAGTAGGATATATTTATTGCTAGTTTGGGTCTTTTGGGATTTGTTGACAAAAATGAATTCAGTCAATACTAGAACACTGAGGCATCAACGACCAGTGATACAACTTGCCTTTTTCCACTACAGGTATTTTAAGAACAATTCAAGTTGCTGCTTCTGCAGCTCAGCTCTGCTATGTACCCATTTTAGAGAATGTTATTAATATTTTCGTTAATGATGTATTATTTCAACCCACTGAAACCCATCCGCCATTAATCAGAATCAGAATCTTAATTTGTATGACCCAACCTACCTGATCCGTTGATTTAATGCATTACTATTATCTATACAAAGTATATCTACTGTATGTAGTTTTTTTTCCCCCTTTTTCTCTCGCTTTCTATTTCTGTGTAATGCCTCTTTTAAGGGTCACGGTTGAAGACTTCCGCAAAGGATACATCGGGGTATCCTCGATTATAGCTCTTCTCTCCTCGCTCGTCCTCCTCCTTGGGACGTCCTTCAAGATGGAACGCTGAGATCAATTTCTGGTTCAAAAGCCCGAGGACTCCTACCATTCTCCACCAGATGCCCTCAGACCTTCCCAAAAGTCCCAGTCACCTGACTCGCAGTCACCTGCTCAGGTTTCCATGTTCACCAGTCAGCCCTGCAGTAACCCTTTTCCCACCTTTTCCATCACCCTAAACCTTACCAGCCAACAGTTTCCACTTTCCCTCGTCTGCCCTGCAATACGTATACCATCTAGAGTCCGGATCGTGCCGAATGTTTCTGTTCGAGCCCGACCCCGACAGGCATTAAGATATTTGTGTGCGAGCCCGGCCCGAGCCCGACACAGTTCAAATCTCATTTTTTAATCATACTGATGACATACATCAGCGCATACGGGGCAACAAGCGCACGTTAATAAGCTGTTAAAATGTTCAATGTCTGCTTGCTTCTTTTCCGACCGAGGTCAGAAAACCAGGGGAGACTTGTTACCTCCAGGGCCGACGTTATATAACGTCAGGGTTAAAATCTCATTTCTGGTGAGCAAATGAATGAGCTTGGCTTTCAGTCTGGGCTTTATTTCGGACACCGCACACACAGTGTACGAAACTTAAACTTATTCCACCAACTCTGCTCCGGTCTGCTTCCTCTTTCTCCATCTCTCTTCTGCCCACTTTACACACACACACACACACACACACACACACACACACACACACACACACACACACACACACACACACACCCACACGCACTGAGCACGCAGCACCATTTTACAACCAATGCCTTATCGCGCTGATGTGACCGACCCGAACCCGACCATAATTTCTAAATATCTGTCCGAACTCGGCCTGAGTCGGCTATCCATGCCTTAATACCATCCCCTTTTGTGTGTGTGTGTGTGTGTGTTTGTTTGCGTGCGTGCATTTGTGCGTGTGTGCACATGTGTGTGTGTGTGTGTGTGTGGAAAGTGGCAAAATATAGTATATTTTAAAATGCCAGCAAGCACAGTTCAATTTCTTTCTTTTTTTAAAGATTATTTTTTTGGGCATTTTCAGCCTTTATTTTGACAGGACAGCTGAACACATGAAAGGGAGAGAGAGGGTGAATGACATGCAGCAAAAAGCCGCAGGGCTGCATGGAGGAGTAAACCTCTATATATGGGCGCCCGCTCTACCAACTGAGCTATCTGGGCGCCCACAGTTCAATTTCTTGAATGAAATGTTCATCAACATTACTGTCCCACAATGCATTATTTTAAAATTGCCTGTTCCATAGTGGATTGATGTGCAGTTTACAGCATATCCTGTTTATACAACAGTAAAGATCATAGTTGAATGGCCTATTTTTAGAAACTAGTATAAACACTCATTGGATGACCATGTTTGCAAAGATGCAAACCACATTTTTATTCAATAATGTACTGATCTTTTTTTGCCTAAAAAAAATATTTGTTATAGAAATGATACAGCAGGCTTGTGATTATGTGCAAAAACAATTGTGTACTGTATAACTAAATGAGAAAAATGAAATGATTGCAAAAAACGATTATGGAATTGAACGAATTGCTCACAAGGGCACCGTTGCACATTGCCCAGTTTGTGAGTTTTTCGTGATACAGACTTTTTACATGTGAAGCAGGAGTAAACATGAAGTCATATGGACTGACAAGTGACTGAGTGAAAGAGCTCATAAAGAAATAACTGCTCCTAAGCATTATTAGTATTATTGGACCACACATTGATGAAGAGCACAGAGTAGGGTAAGAGCACAACAGATCTGTGTTTGATTTATCAAATCTCTGCACTCACATGCTGACAGGTATAGGTGTGACCCTACTGATATGCATAAATATATACATCACTTAAATATAGTTATTATAAGATCGTTTCCTGAACAGTTCACAATCAGATTGTGTTTGATATTAATAATTACATCAGGCATCTGTATAGACACCTATTGCATATATACAGTAACGCATAGAGGTTCTGACAGGCAGTTGTTGATCCGGTCGCCTTAATTGAATAAAGTTACCTGAAGGTACCTGCTGAAGTCTCTACCATTTATTATATTTACAAGTGTGTAAATATGAGTTTATCTTTTGAATTCATTCTAAAATCACATTGTCTACTATCATGAAATCCATCCGTTTGCTTTTTGACCACAAATAAACCGCACCAGTGTCTGCTTGGAAGGTCTCCGTCCGGTTGTTTATCGCACCAGCCCAAACAAAGCGTACGCAAATGGACCTTTTATGTTTGAGAGCACAGAACCTTTATGGTGTGTAATATGCTGACGCGATCAAAGAACACAAAGTCAGTGTGTTATCCACTGGGCGCGTGTGTGCTGCGTTCCGGCCTGACGTGATGGTACGATGGTCCATATATGTGTTGTTTTCACGGATGGGATCGCCCCGCTTCCCAGCATTGCACGCTAGTGAGCTTGCCACCAGTTTCTCTTCACTGACCACTGACAAGCAAAAAAAAACAGGCTCCGCCCTCCTACATCCGCGATAACTGCAGCTGATTGGATGAACGCGTCACATGGGGCTGGCTGCTCCCGAATTTCAAAACCAACCATGATGGCGGCTCGTTCGGAATACGATCTCGTATTTTACAAAAATAGTTCAGCGAAACATGTTTCTGAAAACATTTTAAGCGAGAAATAGGCCGCGCAGTTGCTGAATCTGTCTTCGTTTCAGATCGATAAAGGTCAGTTTAAAAGATTTTGTCAGATTTTGAGAGGCGGCGAGCCGGCCGTTCCTCATTTGCATAAAGTTGGCTAGATTCAACTTCATGCAATTCAATGAGGAGCTGGCAACTCTAACACCCCGCTGCTCCAAAGTCCCCGCGACACTACCAGAATGCATTGCACGCCTTCCATGGAAATGAATGGGAAGCGTTGAAATGATGCTGACAATGGACAGATATTATTAATGAAAACTGCAAACAAGAAGTCAGTAAAAAAAGTCTGTGTTACATAATTAAGTTTGATTTTATTGTAACATAATTTTACACCAAACTAATGATGGATGGATGACGAATAAATATATTACAAATACAGAGGATAGAGAAAATCATGAAGTGGTCTTTGTTTAAAGTACCCGTGTGTAGGATTTAGTGGCATCTTGCGGTGAGGTTGCAGGTTGCAATCAACTGAAACGTCTCTGTAATTGTATTACATTTTTGCCAATAGGTCGCCCTAAATCCTACACATTAGACCTTTGACCACTCTAATCTTAAATAAAATGAATTATAATAACACTTAAGTCAAAAGGCTAAAGGTGACAAATCATGTCACCATCTGCACTAAAAAAAATCAGCTTTCACACAGCCTGTACTACTTCTGCAGCGAAGATTGTTGCCGATACAGTATGCTAACACCTTTTGTGGTAGGGGTCAGCATTTAGAAAGACAGATCATACACAGAATGCTTTTTCAAGATACCGTGATACTGTGTTAAAACCAACCACAGCTACACTTTTCAGACTCAGTCACAGCATTAAATGTGAAGCTGTACTCGGCAGAAAAACTGGAGCTTACTCAGAAGCAGAAGCAGAAGTAGCATGACATTGACATAGTGCTACAAATAGCCTTAGGACAGAGGGTGGAGTGTGTGGTTGGGTGTAAAAAACGTGACTTTGATGTTGTGGACCTTGTGCTGTCTCCTACCAACAGTCAGGGTTTACTCAACCTAAAGCATGATTTATGGTCCTGCGGAGGCTCCACGCAGAGCTTTCGCTGCAGCCTACGTAAGTGGACTGAAGTTTATACTTGTGCGTTGGTGTGTGCGTCGACCTCTTTAAGAGAATAGCAGGGCATGTGTGTGCACGTGGGGAGTGTGTGGTATAGTGAGTGAGAGAGTGATGGTGATTATCTTCAGAGTGAGTAGCGACTCTAGAGTCATAGTGAGAGAAACAAAGTGTCTCCCCTGTTCTTTCTGACCACGGTGGGAAATCCGTAGCAGGAAACGTTAACCCTCTCCTTGATTTCATGTTGTTTATGGAGAATGAGGACCAGGAAACGAGTCGGGGGAAATGCTACCAAGCCACGGCCGAGCCACGTAGTTACATTTTTCGAGAGGTGCAGGTCAGGCTAAGTAGTAGTAGTCCGTGCCTCCACGTACCTATGTACGAAACCACGGCGTAGATTTAACGCAGAAGCATAAATCACGCTTTAATCCTAGTATTTTCACACCAATGTTTCCCATGTGTTATTAAGGCTAGTAAAACATTTGGGTTGAAGGGCTATTTTAGCAATTTAGTATCATAATTCCATAAACTTGGGGAACTCACAAGAGATCGGTTAAAAATAGAATGGTCAACATATCCTGACTTTTAGTCTTCTGGTATGGGTCAAGTTTCAAAAATGCTGGATTTCCCATAAACATAAAAACATCTTTCATTAGACCCTTACCTGGTAAACTCCCACGTCTATCAAACACCATGCCCCTTGTTTGTAAGACAGGTTTTCTGCTATGAATTCTCCTACTTCAAGTTGAGATATGGTATAGGTCAAGCTCTAGCTGGATCCTACATTTTCCATAATACATCTCATTAGACCATTTTTGCCTCCTGAATGCTCACTCCTTTTAAAGTGCCCACCTCCAGTTTTTAACACAAGCTTTCTGTCAAGTCTAAAACCAAGGTCAAGATAACCCTAATGACATCATCACAAAATACATTATACAATAGTTTTCACAGACTATTACTCCTTGTGATGAATAAATAAAACTGTATGTGTAAAATACGTGTATTTATCCTTAAAAGTATGGATTGAATGTCACAAAACGTAACTTAAAAAAATATCTAAAATGTCCATAACCATAGCCAAGTTCTTTGAGTTTGCCTGAACATAACCATAAAAAACATTAATCATACTTCAGCTATTACAGGAAAAACAAATTAAATACCAGTGACCAGAGTGTCCTGCAAATCTAGTATACAGGTATATATACCAATGCAAATTAGTTGTATATGAACATTGGCTTATTTAGGACAGTGTTGCCTGCTAACATTTCCACTAGGCCAATGTTTCAATTTCAACATAAACGTTATCTAAAAACTGGCAGATTGTCATGAAATTCATGCTCCTCTGAGGATCAACCCATTTCATTCTCCATGAAATTCTCCACCACCACCCTCAGGCCAAAATATCAACTTTGTAAACAAGATAAGTTACAATTTAATATACATATTGCAATGACATTTCTTAAGCACATTCATGGTCCCCAGAGGATGAACCTTTATTGTATTGATGACTCCATGCCTTTACGCTAGCATCTAGGGCACATTTAGACTACTGGAAAGTATCTACGAATAGCACAATCATGAAATGTTTCATCAAACTATTACTATATACTATAGTACTGTGGGATGTGATAAATAATGCAGCCTCTCTGTGCTGCTGGCTATAGCTTTAGGGCGTTTTCTCACCTACCTCGTTTGGTCCGGACTTTCAGACTTTTCAGTTTGATCGGAACCAAAATTACAGGTGTGAAACCTCCCCCGGACCACGGTCCGGATCAGAAGACCACATTTTGGTCCGATAAAAAGAGGTGGTCTCGGTCTGGACCAAACTGAACCATGGTCCGGTTCGTTTATAGTGTGAAAGCATTTTTTGGATGGTTCGGATTTTCGGACCAAATACAAGAAGATCTGGCAGGCTCTCCTTGTGTTACAAGACCAGGGAAGCTCCTTTAAGGAATAGCTCGGTGCTTAGTGTGTAGGCTACGTGAGAGAGTGACGGTGAATGTGCTCAGAGCAGACAGCTGTCGGCTATCAGAGCTGAGAATACATCAGCAGCTTACTTGTTAAGTGGGAGTAAATGTACAGTGTAGGTTTCCGTCTGTCTCTGAATAAATGCTCCAGAAAGAAAGTTCCCGTGTCTTGCTTCTCAACATCACAACAAAAAGAGCAGCAGTCAGTAGGGGAGAGCGGCAGTCAGTAGGGGAGAGCGGCAGTCAGTAGGGGAGAGCAGCAGTCAGTAGGGGAGAGCAGCAGTCAGTAGGAGAGAGCAGCAGTCAGTAGGGGAGAGCAGCAGTCAGTAGGAGAGAGCAGCAGTCAGTAGGGGAGAGCAGCAGTCAGTAGGAGAGAGCGGCAGTCAGTAGGGGAGAGCAGCAGTCAGTAGGAGAGAGCAGCAGTCAGTAGGGGAGAGCAGCAGTCAGTAGGGGAGAGCGGCAGTCAGTAGGGGAGAGCAGCAGTCAGTAGGGGAGAGCGGCAGTCAGTAGAAGAGAGCAGCAGTCAGTAGGGGAGAGCGGCAGTCAGTAGGGGAGAGTGGCAGTCAGTAGGGGAGAGCAGCAGTCAAAAACTCCTGTGTGATATCTTTATACAGTAAAATCATATTTTCATCATAAATTTGATTTAAAATAAAATGCACCGCAAACATTACAATTATAATAAATAGTAGGATAGTCACTCTAAGTCCTACTCTTCCAGCAGGACTGTTCTCTTGATGCACACCTGAATTCCTCCTACTCCTACCTGAATGACTTCATACACCATCATTTTCTACTTTTACAGCAGTGACCAAGCTTAATTTGACAAGTCCAAATTTACAGTTTGAGAGCTACAAACAACAGTCTGGAAACTGTGTGCCTTAGCATTCCTAACCATACATGGTATGTTAAGTCTCTTGTCCTGGGAAACTGGGACAAGAGAATTTTCCCATGTATAAATAAAAAATAAGCAGCTCTATTTGGCTCCATAGACCTGTTTACAGTGATGTGACTGCACACACGGCTCATCTGGATTCCTTTTGCTGAGTAAATTAACTTCAGATGGACTATATAATGGAGACCATACTTTTAATTATCAACCAGATTAAAACATGATAACATCAAAATTCTAACATGAGCTCTGCAGGAGTCATTTAAAAGCATTGACAGATATTTGCAAAAATTAATCCATCTAGTCACATTATGGGCCTAGTGTAAAACTTCACAAAAATAAACATGGTCAGACAAACAGTCAAACAGTGGGTCCAACAAAAAAAAAAACAAGTAGGGAAAGCAGTTAATTAACTGAATAAGCCAAATACATCAAGAAATCTATCATTTTTGGAGCGTGGAACTGTACAGCTATCCAAGCAGCCAATCATATACCAGCACAGTGCACAGAGCTGCAGCAACAGGCCAACACAGGCCACTTGATGAGACAAGGTCTGTGTCTGAAATTTCTGTTGAGCGTGGATTTCTTTAAAGAGCCTATTTCGGCCTTATTGTTACATATTGGTGTACCATAAATTCTCCAAAAAAAAAGCATATGTTTAAATAATGGAAGAATCTCAAATAATAACCGTGGCCAAAATAGTTTGTCCAGAAATATCATTTTCTAATACAAATTATTTCTAATCATTTCTACTCTGCTGTTTCTTCTGAGAGTGATTAGGTTACTGACAATGAAACTCAACAGTCCCAGCAGATGTTTCAAAGTAACAGCCTACCAGGAATGGGATGGGCTGTGCCCTTTAAGCCACTGGGAGGCTTTTTATGTAAAACATAGGTGCAGGAAGTGTTGAGTTTCGTTGACGGTAACTTAACAGTGATTAAAAAAAAAAACTAAAGTAAAGCGATTGGCAATAATTGATGCCTGAAAGTATTTTTGTTAGAAAGGAGAGACTTTGAGCAGCAGTGTGATGAGTGTTGTTGTACTTAATGCTGTACAATTAAATTACACTGAATTTATGAAGACAGAGTAGACATGGATAAAATACTGAGTTTGAGCAAATAAAATGTAAGCATATTAATAAACAGGGAAGCTCCTTACTTAAATAATTTAAGACAAACTTACAAAACTAGAAATAAAGGCCTGTCGATAATATAAGCCTGCTCAAATCTGCAGTTGAGGTAAATAAAGACCACTATTTGAGCATTACCTGTAATCCACACACAGAAAAGCAATGCAGAATACATCTATATAATATTGGCAAACAAGAATACAAATATGATGGTATGAGGTTGAAAATAGACAGTGACAGGATTCCTACAACCCTGGTGCCACAGTGATGGATTAGCATATCCCTGGCGCTCCAAACACAATAGGTGAAAGAATATATTTTCCCACCAGAAGGGATTACGTGTAGGATGCACTAGAAGCAGACTGACAGTGAAATAATGTACTGCAAACTAACAATGTGGTTGGAGTGATTTTAACCGTGGGTTTTCTCATTTATTCAACTTTTTAGGTTCTTATCTTTGACCAAACAGCCTGACCTAGCTGTTAGCTAACCTTTCACAAGATAATCATGTGAAAATGGTGTGTCTGCTTCTTTTATTGTGACACATTCCCATTCATTGTCAAGGAGTGTACTGTACTTTTGTTTGTTTTTCATTTGTATACACAATAATTTGTAAGGCAGATCTTCACTACCAACACATTCTCACTCCCACGGCGTCAAATACGGACGCTTGGTCAGGTGCCTTTGCCGTTGTTATTGACACTAAAAGTCTCCTTTAGCGTCAGATCTAAACGTGCTTTATGTAAGCACACATTGTAGGGACTATTGCTGTCACTTTTGACGCAGTTAGGTTTAGGAAAAGATGGTGGGTGGGCTTATAAAATGTACGTTTCTGTGACACGTGGGACAAGAGCGGGACAGTTGAGTTTAGGTAAAGAAGAACGGGACAGTTGAGTTTAGGTTAGTTTAAGTTATTGTTATTACATTTTTAATAAATCATTTAATTTTGACCATATGGCCTTAGCAATAAACAAGCCATTATTTAATGTTCACAACTGTCGTTACCTGCTCTTCCTTTTTTTAATCTATTTTTTTTAAGTACCATTTAGGCACCGGCACCGTTTTTTAAGTATCGCTTTAGCACTGGTATCGGAAAAAACCCAAACGATACCCAACCCTACTTGTACTGTACTTCTACTCCGCTACATTTCAGAGAGTATTGCACTTTTTACTCCACTGCAATATACTGACAGCTTTAGTTACTAGGTACTTTACACATTAATATTTTTTTACACAAAACACGTTATTTATAAAATAATATTTATTATAAATTAAACTAGCCAACGATATAATGGCCTACAAGTCCAGCTGAAATGATTAGACCATTAAACACTTAGTTGATTGACAGAACTGTTTGGATCGTTTCCAGTCTCTAAAATGTGAGATTTTTTCTGCATTGAGTACTTTTACTTTTAATACTTTAAGTACATTTTCCTGATGATACAGTACTTTTACTAAAGTAACATTTTCAATGCAGGATTTTTACTTGTAACAGAGTATTTCTACAGTGTGGTATTAGTACTTTTACTTAAAGCTATAGTGAGTAGTTTCTGTCGCCCCCATGAGGAATTCTAAGTAATGGCTCATCCACATGATACAGCCTTCCGTGATCACGCAGCAATATCAAAAAGTTACGCACTAAAGCTTTAAGTAAAGGATCTGAATATTTCTTCCACCACTGGTGCTAATTATACCCTTCTGATAATATTATGCAGTTAAATGCCGTTTTTTTTTATATATGACTCATAGTCTAGAATAAATGAATAGGTATTAATTAATTAAAGAAGTTGTCAGTAGGAGATCTCATTTCTTTTTTGCCACATTAGCCCACATAGGAGGTCTTTTTAGGCTTTTTGAAATGCATTAAGCACCTCTTCTTCTTTTTTTTTATTCATTTATATTTTATACATTTTCTTGAGGAGATATGTCTGTTTTCTGTCCATGCGTGTTGTGTTAAAAATGTGATAGGACTGCTAGTGATGTTAGCCGGTAAGCATCCTGTCTTGTTAGCAAAGCCTTAAGTAACATTGACTCAAACACAGAGTAGCTCAGGTGAAGGAGGAGGTAGCTATTTCTTTTTATGTTATTTCAAATCCTAGTTGTCTTGCTATTTCCACAAAAACCAACACAACTCAGTTTAAAGTGTAAAGTAGCCATGTTAGCCTGATATCTTAGTAAACTAGGTCACTAGCCTGCTGACCGCCTTTGTTTATGAATCCATCCATAATCATAAATCAATGCCCTGCCTTTCACTTTCATTTTAACTCAACTAACAGGGTTATTTCTGCCTCCATTGCAGCTGTTCCCACACACACTTTGTCATAAAGGAGTCAACAGTCACACATCTCTGTATATCAGTGATACAGTCAATTTCCTTGAAACACTTTGGGGTTTTCAATAGCAGCCTCTCCCATGCTGCTATGTCATCAGACGTTGGGTCCTTTGCTGTAATGTTCCCTGACGTTGTATGTCTGATAACACATGGAAATATCACAAACCCCTGGAAGCCCTGGGTTTCCCCGTTTACCAGGATCTCCTGGTGGTCCTGGTTTTCCAGGAATTCCCTGGTTTCCTGGATGGCCCATTCCATCGAAGCCACGAGGACCCTGAATACCTGCAGTGATAAGGAAAGACAGATAATAATGTTTCAGATAATAAAATAAGTTAGAACACAGCTGTTACTGGTATTTCTGCCTCATTTATGGCAAGAATGTTCCATTAAATGTGATCATAGTTCTTGTTCTTATGGACTATAAATAGCACATGCAGGATCATAAATTACATCTTCTCATGAATTAATGAGCTATTATAGCTTCCAGAGAAATACAGCACTCACTGTCTGTTACTTGCCCTTACATCTCCCTCACCCCACGGACCGAGCTGTCACTAAAAGTACTCGTTGAAAATTAAGTACAAACAGGGTCCACCCACATATTTTTTGTTAAAAATGTAACACTACAAGGAGCCTTGATGCATTTTCGTTAAAAATGCACAGATCTGAAAGGCCAGATGTCAGAATACCGTGCTTAGGTTGCTGAAATAGCTTAATGGGTGAAGACATTTAAAAAAAAAAAACAGGCTGATAGATAGGCTTTTTACATACCTGGCTGTCCAGGGGGTCCAGGAGGTCCACGGTAACCTTCTCCTTTGCTGCCTTTGAGCCCTCTCGGTCCTGTGTCACCTGGGGACATAATACGTCTGCTTTAAAAAATAGCATTAGAGCTTCTATAAATGAGCTGTCGGATTTAGAGCTGCAGGGACCGAAAGGCTATGTTCTCTCTAAAGCACCTGTGTCCAGTCTTGTGCAGCTGAACAGGCTGCAGGCCGCAAGGCAACTCTACAGCTATTTATCTCGCTAATTCTGATCTTTCTTTTTTGACAATCTGGATTTATTTAATTATATTAATTAAAGCAGTGGCATGGCATTTTGGGTAACATTTACATCCATTATGGACACAGTAGCTTCAGTGCATATGGCACACCATGAACCATTAGACAGGACTTCAACAGGTTTAGTTTAACATCGCTATCTAAATCATTTAAATGAAACTGCAGCTTTGGGAGTCTTTGCTGATTTAAGAAGTGTGAAACCATAAATGGCACAACATTCGCTTTGTGGGCGGATCTCGACGCAAATCTAAAATGGGTTGGTCTGAAAGTAGCTACATTTCTCATAGGTGTGGTTTGGGCGTAACGTGCAATAAACCAATCAGAACGTTATCTCACATTCCCTTTAAGAGCAGGCGCGCTTGTTCCATGGTGGATTGCTATTATAATGGCGGATTTGCTCTTAATACATCCATGGGCGCACCCCAGGAGCGGTTCACAGCCGAGGAGACTGACGTTTGCTATGGATATTTCTTTTTGTCAAAATGTAAATAAAGAAATGTCACAAAAACATACTTTCCGATGTTTTGGGCTCACTCTCACTGAATCACGAGGTTATGAATGCATGGTGATATTTTTGCAATGTAGCCTAACATTAGACCGAGACGACCTCACTATAGACGATACAGCTCTGCTGTCTCTTCTCTCCCGTGCTGCTGCTGGGAAATTTGGGTTAAGTGGCATCGACGCATGCAGTTCAACATCACATCTCCTTTAGTCCTCTAATATTTCCTCATTTATGTCTTCAACACATCCATGATTCATGGAAATGTTGTGTAAAACAAGGTCATATTTTTCCTTGTATTTATGTATGGTTTGCAAAAATGGGAACTGCTGGGTGGGTGAGATGAGAGAAGCAAAGTGTATGCGCGGTGTGCACACTCTACATTATGGCCAAGCATGCGCCCTTAAAATATCATCTGAATAACGCGCCACTGACTTTAGACCAGGTTTTTCCTGGTCTGTGGTGGAACCGTTTTCTGAAACTGCAAAATAGCACTAGGGAACGTTTGCGCCAGAACACGCCTCCTCTTTTTGCTGAACCTCCCCGGGAGCGCAAGTTCATTCCCTAATTTACCGACGTGAGTCTGTGGAGAGAAAAGTCCGCTGTGCGTCGAGTGAGGCTGAACGTGGGCACAGCGGTGCTTTCAGCAAAATACTAATGTTAGCATGCTAACATGCCCACAGTGACAAAGCTAATATGTTAATGTTTAGCAGGTATAATGTTTACCTTGTCCACCATCTTAATTTAGCGTGTTAGCATGCTAATTAACAGTAAACAAAGAGTACAACTGAGGCTGATGGGAATGTCATTCATTTTTTTAGGTGTTATTATTAAGTAATGAACAAATTTAAATATTGACCTGATGATGGCGCTGGATGAACAGGTATGGCTTCCCCAAAGTGATTACAATTAATCCTGAGGGGAAATGAATACCTGTACTAAATGTCATAGCAAGAGACCTTTCACTAATGGTCACTGGATGAAAAGTCCCTAAAGTCATAAGGATTCATCATCTGGGAACCATGCATGTTTGTACAAAGGTGTGCCAATCCATCTACTAGATGCTGATATATGTTACTGAATAAGTGAAAACCTTGACCTGCTGGTGGCACTACAGGAAACATCAGGGGATTACCAAAGTCAGTAGGGTTTATCTTCTGGGGGGTTGGCATGGCTAGAAACCAAAAACTAGAAACTAAATGTGTTTACTGAGTGGCTCATAAAGAACCAAACCGCACTGAAAAGCTTAACGGGGTCTAGTGTTGTACTTCATTACAGTTGGTGACTTGCAAAATCAGATTAAATGAATTCTAATAAAACTCTCATCTCCAAGTCCAGCTTTCAGTCTCATCCCTCAGTGTTTTCAGCCAAGCCTGGAACCTGAAGTTGCTGTGGAAATAGTACACAGCAGTGGAGTGGTTCAGTTTGGCGTCTTTCACAGCTGATTAGACACTTCATCTTGAAGGGGTAATACATCAAAGACAGCTCATTGAGATGGGTTTGCAGTCAGTATTTGTTGTCTTTTGCTCTGCTGACTTTCACTGATGTTTGCTTGTTTTAATGATCTTGTTTTATGGGGTACTGTGAACATCAACATATCCAATTTGTTAGTTGTTGACACTGTTTTGATTTTAATCGTTGATGAAAGCAACAGTCAATTTTGTCCTAGCTCTTCTTCATGAAGTTGTGTTGTTATTTATTGCCTTGTTTTCGTCAGGGTAAAGAGACTGATTGAAATGTATTTGTCACCATTATAGACAGTGGGTCAGACACACTGGCTTAAGAAGGAGCATTGAATACCGACAGGGTTGGGTAGTAACGCATTACATGTAATCTGGATTACGTAATCAGATTACAAAAATCAAGTAACTATATCAACCCAGATTACAATAAAAAAAATGTGTAATCAGGTTACAGTTACATTGTTGAGGTTATTCTGATTACATTTTATCATGCACACAATGCAACTTTTTGCGATACAACAGAAAACTTGTTTCTGTGGCCCTTGATTAATCTAATTAATCCAGTTAGAAAATTAGACGTGTTGAGGAAATAATAACAAAATGCTAATGTGTTGAAAAAAGAACATGTTCACTTTTTAGACTGTTCTAAGATATGTTTACATTTATTTTGAGATTTTGAAAGCTATGTTGTGGATATGTTATGACAAATGTTCAGAGAGAGAAATATGAGAAAAGATAGAAAATGTTTTTAGTTTTAAACTAATCAATATGATGTGAGAAAAGAGTTAAACAGATTGATATGAGGCTATGTACTGATATACATATTCAGAGTAAAGAAAGTAATAATATATAAGTAATAAATATAGCGTTTTTAGTAGGGCTGTCAGCGTTAACGCGTTAATCGCGATGCGATTAAGGGCTGACGCGATGTGATTCATTTTTTTTTAAATCACATTAATCGCATGCCGGCATTTATTAATTTATTTTACACTTCACTCGGCTTTGCGTCGTGCCTAACAGGCTACTATTTTGACCCTTTGCAGCACTGTTACTTCTCATCAAGCTGCCACTTCCTCCTAACACATCCTGCTGCTGCAGGCTGCAGGCATGATGGAGAAAGACAGCAGCAATAACTCTGAATGGAGCTTTTTATTTTCCAAAACTCCCGGACGGCTCGTAGACAAGTCGAAAGCCATATGCACGTTGTGTAAAGCCGGATTAAAATATCACCGAAGCACGTCAAGCTTGAGCTACCAACTTACCGAGCTAAGCATAGTAGTACAGTTAACGTGATGCTACCCGCTAGCATGCTACCCACTCGGGCAAAGCAGTATTTTGGAGAGTGCTACTTGCCGACCTGTGGATGAAACCAAATCCCAAAAAATGACTACAGCTCTTGCGAAACGGGTGGCAACTAACTGCAGACCTGTCAGCATCGTAGAGGACTCGGGTCTTAAAGACGTACTACGGTGACCTGTCTCGTTGCCGTCGAGGGGGACAGTAGTTTCACCACACACAGCCTGTATGACACGGAGAAAGCAGCCACACTGGAACAGCTGCAAGGTGCATATTTATTGAAGTGATCTAAGAGTAATCCTAAAGTAATCAGATTACATTACATGTTTTGGGTAATCCAACTGATTACGTTACTGGTTACAAAAATTGCTATGTAATTTGTAGTCAGTAATGGATTACATTTCAAAGTAATCTGACCCAACCCTGAATACCGATAATATAACGTGTTGATTATTCCCTTAAAAAAAGGATGGATCATATCACCTTTGAGGCCTGCAGGGCCCTGCATTCCAGAAGGTCCTGGGTAACCGGGAGAGCCACTCCTGCCAGGGTAGCCTGGAGTGCCCATGGAGCCTTTGGGTCCTGGGGCTCCTGGCTCGCCCGCGGGTCCCTTCATGCTATGGCATGGTTCACACCTAGCTGGGGGGGCCAGGGTCTGGAGCAGTGCTGGGAGTTGATCTGCAGGGCACAGCCAGAACGTGCTGAGTAATCCATTTGGATATTAAATATTATGTCAAAACTGATTCATAAAAGAGTCTGACCACATAATACTGTAGACCTAGTCTGGCTCAATGGATGCGCATTGCTGGAATAAGCCTGATATCTGTTCCCTCCCCTCTTGTTATCTCCGCTATCTGGGCTTAGCGCCACCCCAGGACGGTTGGGATTGGTTTACAGAAATACAAACAAGCCAGAATGTTTGTTTTTTTCCCCTATCCACGAATAAATAGGCGGTGCAGCCTGACGTTACTCCAATGCTGACACAGCGCTGTGGAGGTCTGGCAATGTGAGACTACTGTAAACCTAGTCTCGCTTTGCCAGACCATCCACGCGCTGCAGATTCTGGCTACTCCACATAGCCTTCCGGGATGGGAGAAAAACGTGCTCTGGTATATTGGCATGTCTTTAAACCAAGTTTGTACCTTACAAACAACAAGAATCCTATCCTAATCCGAACCCATCCTATTAATAGTAGCAGCGGGCAGCCAGTGGGCTCCATCCAGCCTCTTGCATCATAATGTCTATGATATTATTTAAACCCAATTGAGATCATCCTAACTAGAAATTCCAACTTAACTGATTATATGGACCTTAAATAAAGTGATATAAGATGTGCCCCAAAGCATTAAATCAGAATATGATTTATATGACATTAAATCAGAATATGACTTGCGCAAAGTGATTCCGCCCGCTGTGATGCATCTAATTTGCTGGAAATATAACATAAGAAAAATAGGGTCTCAAACAAAAAGTTATATCAGCCACAGACCCATTTTTTTTGCTACCGCCAAGTTTTAGTCCTTCCCGGAAGCAACGTCAGCTAATGTTACCCCTATGTGGGACAAATATGCGCAGAATGATTAGGCATTAATATTATCCTATTTACACCACCCCTGTCAACACGTTTGAAAAGTCTTTTCGATTGGGCCTGATCAGGCCAGTGGTTACATGAGGCATTTTTATTCTGAGTGGGCTATTATTCTGATTATTAGTGGAATATTAGGGTCTATGTAAACGCAGCTACTGTTGGGAGGAGCTATGATTAATGGATAAAGGGGAGGGAAGCAAGGAGGCATGTTGAAATGGAAAGCACCCATAGTTTTGCTTGATTCGCTTTGGGCTGAGGCCAAAGACTGTGGAATGTACCCACTTAATGACTTTCACTTTCTTGTCAATAAAGGTAAAAAATAATAATACCCATTATATGTTGGGTATTTAACATTGTGCTACTTTTTACTGAGAGAATAGTAAATTAAATTGTTCACCAATACCGCAGTTTGACCCAGTGTGTTATAATCAGTGCAAATCAATGTAAAATGTGCAACTCTACATCTGAGATAACTGTTGGTGTGTGCAGCATTTGGTGTGTGCTGGGAGTGAATTTTGGGCTTTCATACCCCAGACTCTGGTTTTCACAAAGTGACATAAAAACAAACAGATACTTACTACGCAGAACATCAGTGCAGAGCTTTAGAAGATGTTCATCTGAGGGAGGCTTGCCCTGCAACACACAATTACACTTTGATTCAGCCGAATCCACTGTGGGAGTGTGATTGAGTGTGCCTGGAGATTTCCAGGACCTTCTCAATGCTCCACTCTCTGTCTTCACATAGACCACACACACTGACAGCAACACTCTCATTACTCCCAAACATAACTCCCCCAATCCAGGCAGGAAATCACTGACTGTTTCTTTCAGTCCATATTTCTTTTTTTTTTTCTTCTTCTTTTTATATCCCAGAGGAGAGGGTCAGGAGGAGGTTCACTCACAGGTTTCCCAGGATATCCTGGTTGGCCTGGTTGGCCCGGAATCCCGTCATGACCAGGAAATCCCCTGGGGCCAACAGCACCCATGTGGCCCATGTCTCCTTTCTTTCCTTCAGGCCCCCTGTGGCCTACATCACCTGTCACTCCTGTCTGAAGAAGCAGGAGGGAGGACAGAAAATATTAGGTTACAAAAGAAAAAAGGGTGAAATTAAGGCTTATTTTATAATAATTGACTACATTATGTTATCTCATACATAAGAATTAACTGACTGTTCTCTGAACAATGCCCCTCAGCATTGCCCAAACATTGCTTACCAACCATAACTAGGCTGGTGTGTTAAGTTTTGCTGTAGTAAGAAATATTCAGTATTTAAACAGTTCAGAGGGTTGTGTCTTCTTTTTTTAACTTCCCAAAACCAAGAGTAAGGTGTAAGGAATGAATGAAGCAGTGTGTTTGTCCGCTACAATGTCAATTGCAATCATTAGCATGACTAGTTACTAGCTTAGTACCTACAGTGAAGTAGGCTAATGTTACGGTCTGTGTTACTACCATAGAGCAAATGAATAAGTAATTTACATTAGGTAGTGGGGTTATAGGTTGTGTTGAAAAAAATAATTGTTCACAACAAGCTAACAGAGTCAGCTAATGTTAGTGGCTCTGTCATAGACCGTATAATATTAATGGACAAAGCATCGGGTTCGGCTGCAAATGCGCAAGTGCCCTAAACCTGCTTTCTATCTGAATTCAAGCAGGGGGCGACACGTGCGGTTGCAAAAGGAGGTCTGTTTCTTTAGAAGACTATGAGAAAGTGACCCACTTCTCACTTGATTTATTACCTCAGTAAACATTTTCATAATGTTTCTTTATTTCCATGTCTTCTACATGGATCCTCATGAGTTTATGTATGAGACATGTAGCTTTAGCCTCAGTCTGTTAGCACAGTACCCGTAGTAGCCAAATGCATGTTTAAGACTCATATTACAGGGGGTCTTGTTTCAAAACAAGTCAGCTAGAAACACAGTGTGAAGCTACGTTAGCTTAATTAGCTAGATAGCTATAGCTGACAAAATCTGCCTGCGGCAGTTGTCATTTTAGCTGACAAAAATCAACGGTCTCCAGCTAGAAATGAAAAGCTGCCTTTCTCTACCTCTGTCTAAAAAAACAAGCACCCATTGTTTAAAAATTGAGTATTTTAAGTGGTAAATCTTCCACCTGATCTTTGCAAACTGCACGTGCCATGCGAGAATGGGTAGGTTGTCAGGTGTACTATCAATTTATATAATTATACCAATTAAATCTATACACAGCATTCCAAAGTTGTGTAGTCTGTCATAGTTTTCTTTGTTACTGATCAAAACTCATGCTAATACTGTGTGAACTTGTGTCAAATGCTATCCTACAAATGGTAAAGCATTTGCACAACTGAGGGAGGCTATATCTCCATGAATTGTGATTCTGCAGACAGTACTGTAAGTGTTTGATATTTCAGATGTGTGCGCCTTTAGAAAAGAGGGCTTTTGTTATGTATATTTTTGCCCAGGGGGCCAGGCCTGGAGGTATTGGCTCTGTAAGTCTTCTATAGCAGCCATGCAGGCTTGACAGGGCTTCTCACTGTGGTGCAGAATAAGACAGAATGGATTATATCTAATACCACAAAGTCTAATTTGACAAACCTCTCCTTTCCTTCCCATGGGTCCCACTTCACCCTGATGGAAGAAAAAAAAAGAGAACAGGAAGGGTGGGGAGGAAAAGAGAAGAGGGGGAAATAGAGAGATACAGTTACAAACTTCAGCTTACATATCAAAGGCTGAGTTAGTATGTCAGAGGAGCTATGCTTGCTGCTCTACATTGCTGATGCAGAACTATTCTCTTTTCTGTCAAAACCGCTGGCTTACAAAACATTTTAGATTGGTTATTGTAATGTATTCCCTAAAGTGCTAAAAAATAGCTTTGGCTGTTTTCTGCTTCCCTTTAAATACTTCCTCTTTTTCATCCACACGTTCCTCTTTACTGGTATGTCAAGGAAACACATGATCATTGTGAGTACTTTTCAAAGCATGTTAATGCCCACAGCACGCTGCTCTGCCCATAGCATGCTTAAAAGCCCCAATTTCACATACAGACTCAAACACTGGAGATACAAAAGGATGCCATTTATTGCGAATTGAAACATGATGGCACGACCCATCACTAGTCAAAACTGCAAAAGATGCTTTGCGATGCAACATGGGGAAGTTAACAAACATTCAGTGTAATGCAACTTTCCTGTGAAGCACATAGTTTTCTACTTCATCCAACTACGCAAAGGAAGTTCAAACAAAAAGAAAAAGCTTCCAAGTTCTCTAAGGATTTTAAGGAGCTACTAGGGCTTGAATGACAAAAACGACGCACTGAAAAACTACTATAGTGGCAACATCACACACTAACTGGCCCTTTGGGGCTCAAGAGGTAAATTACATGGTGGGTGGTTAATTAATGTATATTTAGTTATCGTAGAATGCTTGAACTCTATTTTGGCTATCAGCAACAATCTGTTCAATATTCAAAAGAGAATAAGTTCGGCGATGGATGGAGACTGCATGCGGGAGGATGACGGTGGGAGGCTGCGACGGCGGTTCTTGAGGGCCTGGAATCTCGCTTTCCTCGTCTGGCTAGTTCCCTCAGAACGGCTCCGCTGGACCGTTTCCTGCAGCAGCAGGTGAAACTTTGGGTCACAAACAGTTTTTTTGGCGAGACAGTTCTTTGTTGAACTGGAGCAGTTTCTCAAGTTCTTTGCAAGCTTCTTCAGGGCTTCTTTCAAACTTAGGGATCAGTCTAAGTTCGTTCTAACATGGGCCCACGGGCAGCTTGCGTTAGAGAAGAACGAAGAGGACAAGGGAATGTCCGATGGGTGTGGCAGTTGGTATCCATGCAGGTCAGCAGGACCGAGTACGACACGCAGGATGAAGTAAAAGAGAAGAAGAAGAAAGAGCATGCAAGCCTCTTTTACTTAAAGGTCTTGGTCCGAAGGCAGTGTCAAAGATGACCCTGGCCACTCCCTCGTCTTAAATTTTCCTGGCATTAATTTTAAACTAATCGTTACCTTTTTGACATTAAATATCCCTAGTTTCAATACCTAACTCTCCCATAATTGAAACCTAGAGATATTTAGCTGCATGTAGAATACAAATATAGCTAACATTATTATTTAGCATTAAAACATAATACAATAGTGTAAACATCAAACCATTGAAAAGCAATCACATTATCAAGGATGCGGTCACATAACAAAGCATCAAAGCATTCTTATATGTGTTGGAGCACCCTCTTCTCACAGCAGGATATTGGTGAGACTCTTCTTTCCTGTTGTTACAGTATCCTTTGATCAGTGTCTTTAGTTGTAGATTAGAATCTCTAGTTGTGTCCACTGGTGCAGTTCCTGACTCTCCAGGACTGTGCCAGTATTAGCTGGCACAGTTCCATGAAGTGGAATTCCTGTCCTAGGGTTTCAACTAATGTCAATTAGGAGTCTTACCAGAGACCAGTTCTGGATGAGTTAAAGGGGTAGTTCAGAATTTTGGACATAGGACATCATTTCCAAGTTAGCCAGTGTGTTATTTATCATTGGAGACCATTTTCATCCAGTCCTTCCAGTTACAGAGTTCGCTGGTGCTAGGCTAGCACAAGTCAACAGTGTCTGCTAGCCTGCCACTAAAAACTGTCTTACCCACTCCACAGTACACCCGAGGCAAATAAATTATAACGCCAGACTATCGAAGTCTGTGTTGATAGAATAATGTTAGAAATAAAACTACCCTTGTATCTCAATCATCGCATTACATTTTGAGGGACTAGTTTCTCAGCAGCAGCGGAATTTTACCTTGTTAGCCTGCGTTTACCTTGTTAGACTGCGCCGAAAAGTAAACAGAGAAGCGCAGTACAGTCGGGACACCTATTAGCCTACATTGGTATTGAAGCATTGGATTGGAAACTAAGGACTAGGCAACATGGTGATTCAGTGTGCATTTAGAAATTGTAAAAAAACAAAGTTTCCACAAATTTCCATTGGGAGATCCAGAAAGGAACCAACTGTGGCTTCTTGCTGCTGGATTGGACATCAAGACACTAGTGGAGACTCTACTCAAGTGGCGAATGTGTAGTGATCATTTTAGACCAGACGACTTTGAAAAACCCAGTAATCTAAAGGACCACAAGTCACTGACAATGAATGCGGTTCCATCCGTCTTTCCAGATGCTCCAACAGCTACTGATGAACAGGTAATAACTTTTGGTAGGCTACTCTAGCTAATAAAGCTAGCCCCTTTCATAACGTTAGCCTAGCTGCTACTGATAGATTGAGACTGACAACGTTACTGGAGATAACGTTACAGTTCAATGCATTGTGGAGAGTGACAACGTTAGCTAAAGGTATAGCTACACTCTTGGTAGATACCTGGCTGGGCTAACCGCTAACTTTAGATAATTGCTGACAGAAAAGTCATGTAAGCTCGGACAGTTTACATGCAAATTGCAGTGGCAGGTAAATAAACTTGCGTGATGGTGATTGTCATGGAAACCGGCTTCCTCGGTAGCCTAGGTAAAAATAAGTATAACTATTGCAAGGCGATGCAAGGGTAGTTTTATTTCTAACATTATTCTATCAACACAGACATTTACATCGATAGTCTGGCGTTATAATTTATTTGCCTCGGGTGTACTGTGGAGTGGGTCAGATTGTTTTTAGTGGCAGGTTAGCAGACACTGTTGACTTGCGCTAGCCTAGCACCAGCGAACTCTACCACTAGAAGGACTGGATGAAAAGTGTTGATAACAGTCTCCACTGATAAATAACATACTGGGTAACTTGGAAATGAGGTCCTATGTCCAAAATTCTGAACCACCCCTTTAAGAAACTCACCAAACGTCATTTAAAGCTATTCATGCTACAATGTTCCACATAAACAGGTTCCCAAACTTTAAGGCTCTGACACACCAACTTGATGGCCGACCAAGTTGGTCCAAAAAGTGCCTCGGAACACACCGAAGTGACACCGATTTGAGAGTACGTTCTGCACGTGCCCAGACGTAATACGTCTCCATAACAGCAGGCGGCGCTAATCTGTATTGTCGCCCAAAAAATGAAAATCGGCAGCTGATTGGACGAACGCATCACTTGGGTCTGGCGACCATAATGGCAGCTCTTTCGGAATACGATCTCATATTTTACGAAGCTAGTTCACTGAAACGTGTTTCTGAAAACATTTTAAGCGAGAAACAGGTCATGCAGTTGCTGAATCTGTCTTCATTTCTGATCGACAAAGGTCAGTTTAAAAGATTTTCGTCAGATTTTGAGAGCCGTTCGTCACGCTCATCCCGGTCGTCATTTCCGGGTTAGCACTCCACCGATCATATTGATCATTGAGTCCGACTGCCCGCCTTCCGATTCAACATGTCAAATCGGCCCAAATGAAAGCCGCCGGCTCCTCCAGCTGACGACGGCACGGAACACACTGAACAGACTCAAGCCACCGACCTCACCAGACTGTCCAACGGCCGATAATCGGGTTGGTGTGTCAGGGCCTTTAGGCTCTTGAGAGATGAGATGGCCTGCCTCTTTGGGTCACATGTACCCACACTGTGAAGTTGAATATCCACACTGATCACCAACAACAGCAATTGTAGCCAATTTCGGTGCATAAGTGTTCACCGAGGCCTTATATCTCTTGGTTGGCCCAATTCCCACTTTTGTGCCTTTAGGGACCGTTCGGTATTTATGGAATGGACCACCGGAGGAAAATAGGGGAGGGTCATGTCTTTTTATTCTTTGTTGAGGGGGGTGACCCAACATTTTTTTAGTCTGGGGGGGGGGGGGCACTGCCCCCCTGGTGGCTGAAACGGATAATTGCATTGTTTGTCCATATGTCATAAATGAGGGGGAATAATTACGTCTGGCATGTCAAGATATTTTATATTTTAAATAACACAAAACAACAAAATGGTGGTAGGTAATACATCTGATTTCATATGCTTGCCGTGCCAACGTTGCAATAAAGGTTTCCTAAATGCCATGTATATAATCATATAATATAATATAATTGGGTCATGTCTATTTTGACTAAAGATCCCAAAACTCCTCCGGTGGCCCCTTAAATAAATAACGAACAGTCCCTTAGTTGCTCTGTCATACTATTTTCAAGAAGTAACACTTTTCCTATTTCGGCCTTATATAGTACTCGGTACCGTAGTCGCTCTTAATGCTACGTCATCTTCTCATTGACTTTACATTAGCATTGTTTTCCGTGGTGGCCACACGGATTTTTCGAAATGTTGTTTCAATCTTTAAGTGCCTTTGCAAAAAAAAGAGTTCTGCAGTGTAATCCGAACGCCACTTTACTTTCCAGTAGAAGACAAGTGGTAACGAGAAGGGAAACCAGGAAAACAGAACATACCCTCTCCTGAACTGCAGTGTAGTCATATATATTTTTCCCAGTAAGTATAGGGAAGTCTGTCTAAAGGCAAAGGTCTTATACATTTCAGCAGTGACAAACTTGTGATTCACTGATGTATTTAGCCTTAAGAGTGTGTCACAAGGAGGATGGGCTGCTCTCAACCCTGTGGAATAACAGTGTGAACATTAAGCTGCATACTGAGACATACAATCGTTTTATCTGTCTCAAGTGTCACAGACAGGACTACACAACTCTGTCTCCACATGATGCAATATCGCTACTGCTGTGTGAAAACACAAACAAACACACACACACACACACACACACACACACACACACCCTCACCTTACTGGATTTATTGTCTAAACCCCATCTAGGGACGTGAAGATCGATGCCTCAGTAATCGATACTTACTGATCAATTCTTAAATGCTACTCATTTGGCATCATTCCTATTGAAACGTGTACATTACAAAGCTTGGCTTGAAAGCTGGAAATTGCAGCTCACAGATCGATTCATGCCATTTTGTTTGCTCATTACCAATTATTGATGAGGATGATAATCTCAACGTGGATGAACAGGTTGAATCAATTATGCAATTCTGCTTCTCTCTCCTTATGAAGCCTTATTAACCTTGTGAAATTATTCATGAAGAATTTTTCTTTCTCATCTTTTTACCCAAGTTTACCCCTCTAACACTAGCTGGGAACATGCTAGCGCTAGTCAGTCAGAAAACATTTTGACATGTCACAATAGGAAAAGCACACATGTAAATAATAAAATCAATGATGAATTCCATTTAGCTGCTTCAGTTTCAGGGTCCTGGTATTGTTCAAGCTGGCTAACCGTCACACTGTCATGGCTTACTGGGACACTTGAATAGAACAAAGTCATTGTTAATGTTATAAATAACATATGTGCTTTTCCTACTGTGTCTCAGCTGTGACAAAATGGTAACAATAGCTCTCTGAACTTGCCATATCGCTAACTATTAGCCACCATTAACTATCAGTTATTAAGCACGTTAGCACAGTCACTAACTGGACAGTAAGTTCACACATTTATTAAAGAGATATATTTGTACCTGTGTAATAACTGTCTAACAACCAAGGCTCTTTTGTAGAGCAGTTTATACTCCGGCAAAGGTAAGTGGCGATTCCTTTGAAATTCCCTTTCATTCTTCAAGTCTTAGACCTGCTGCCTGTCTCTGACCTGCCCTTATGCCTTCACTTTGTCAGATTTGTTTGCCCATTTAGAATGTTATAATTTCCAACTGTAAGTCTGTAAACTGACCATTGATTTTTAGTTCAATGCCTGTAATTCCACCTGCCATGCCTGAGTGTTTACATTGGGTCTTTGATAGGGGTGCAACTCATGGTTCGGATCGGTTCACAGGGTTTGAGTCACGGATCGGATCAATTTTCGGATCAGTACAAAAAAGGGGGGAATTTAAATGGTTTATTAAAAATGTAACAACAATAACCTTTAACAATAATAACTTCTTTCACCAGTAAATTGCTGTTAAATGACAAAAACAGATGAGAAAAGGGTATTTTACAATAACTTTGAACGAGGTTTACTAGTTTCAAGTAAACGCAACATTCACGTCTGTGTTGTTTTTCCAACAACAGCAGTGACCAGAGTGCTAGTTTGTGTCTTTTAGCTCATTGCTTTAGCGACAGACTGTTGACCGCTGTTGGAATCCTCTACAGTGAAATACTGTCACACTTTTTAGACCATTTAGCTGTCAGCGTTTTAACCGTGTTTAATCCAGCTACTAGCTAACAGTAACGTTACATCAACGTTACCTGATGCCAAGTGTACCGTTAGTGTTAACTAGCAGCATGCAGTGCAGCGATGCTTCTGTTGCCTCTGACGTCTGTTTCGGAGCATCTGAAAGCAGCGCAGGCATTTAAGTACCGGTCGTGTAGGCACCGGTGAGAGAGAGAGAGAGATTTCTCAGCCTACGTTAAGTAACAGCGTCAGTAAAAAGGTATTTCACACTTTTATTATAGTATACAAGTATACTTGATCAGAATAACTGTACTTGATTTTATGATTTTACATTACTGTCTGGAGCTTCCTTGCTGTACTTTATTCCCTTATTTTTTAGTTTGTCTCTTCTCATTTAGTCAGTTTTAGTATTGTATTGAATTCTGCTCTGCTGTTTACTTGCACTGTTTTCTGTTCAGTCTTTTATTGCATTTTATGTGTTTTATATGCTGCCGGATTTTAATCGTGTGAAGTACCTTGTAAAGTCACTTTTAGAGAGGTGTTTTATTGGTAGAGTTCATTATTATCATATTTATTTTGTGATAAAATCTTTGTGGTGACTTGTATCAGTGGATTTATGATATTAATGAATGAAAACTCAAGTTCTAACCACAAATTAGCTCATTGTAAGTGAGGCCTGGCCACCATATTCTTCCTTATCCTTGTGTCCTTGCGGGGACATTTGTTTCTTGTAACTGCACACATACACACAAACACACATTATTAAAACCCAGAATCCCCATTAAACCTATAGAAACATAAGCGTCACTGCCACCCAGTGGAAGCAGTATGACCCTTCACTCACAGGTACACCAGGAGTCCCTGGATCTCCATCTCTGCCTGGCTCCCCCTGCAAAGAGATACATCATGATTAACTGAATGTTTGTGTGAGTCCGTTTACATACCCGCTTGTATGACTTCATGCGGTGTGTGTGTGTGTGTGTGTGTGTGTGTGTGTGTGTGGGTGTGTGTGTGTGTGTGTGGGTGTGCACGCGTGCTCCCAAGGGTGAGATTAAATGTGTGTGCAACAACGGGTGTGGCGATTTATGTGTGTGTGTGTGTGTGTGTGTGTGTGTGTGTGTGTGTGTGTGTGTACGTGTTACTGTGTGCTGGTCCATGTCTTCATTCTGTTTCTGTGTGTGTGTGTGTGTGTGTGTGTGTGTGTGTGTGTGTGTGTGTGAGTGCGTGAGAGAGAGAGAGAGAGAGAGAGAGAGAGTGTGGAGAAAAGGTCATGATTACCACTAGCAGCCAATAAGAGAAACCCACGGAGAGCGGGGATAGGAATTGGCTAGTGGTGACCTTTTACAAACCTGACTTTTTATCTCATGTGTGGCTGTGCTCTCCGTACTCTGCTCCTCTGGGCTCTTACACTCTTTTCCATTAGTGCACATAAAGGGAAGCAACTCAATCACACGCTTTCATTTATCAATTTGTGACTGATGCTGTGTTTACAATGGTAGAAGTACAACAGGACGTCTTCTTGCTGCTACAATGTTGAGGTGTTAATGCTGGAATAGGCCCCAGCCCTTTGTGACAGTGAAACACCAGGCATAGCTAATAAGAAGACATATAATAAAAAGAAAATATAAAAAAATGTGTATATGTGACTGTATTAACACTGATATTAATTATTGCATTGGTTTGGCTTCTTACACTCACACTAGTAGAAGATATTGGAGCCTACTCAAACATGCCAAGTACCCTAATTACCACTCAGAGGATGATGTAAATCAGTGCAACTTAAAGAGCAACTTGCAGGTTGACAAATTCATACTTGACCTTCACCTGAAAATGACTATTCCAAAAGTTGATGCAGGATTTTATATGTTTTACAAGATATAACGGAAGGTCATAGCGACACGGGGCCAAGGCTGGCGTGTTCACCGTCCCCAGAACCCCCCAGATGGACGTTGGTTTCGAGTCGCTACGGTCTTTTGTGTCGACATAGAAGACGAAAACTTGAAAAATGGATGTGTCTCAGGAACGGAGGGTCGCAGCGGGCCAAACCCAGTGTGACCGGCCCATAAAACAGGTAGATCGGCCCATTGGTTTATTGTAATTGACACTGGGCTTCAAGACAGAGAATGGAACAATGGAATTGGAATGGAATACAGGCACAAAAGTGGGTTTAAGAAGCGTAAATTTAAAGAGGCAGCCAAGAGAGAAAAGACAAAGCTTTTTTTTTAAAATGGTACATGGATTATCATGAATTCATGCATGTAGTACTTCATGAACTATCAGTAATGTACAAGGATTAATAGTATCTCAGGCATGACTTAATGCAGGAACAATGCGTTAATTAATGCATCAATTAAGGTATTTCAATCATCATGACTTCTGATTTATTAATGATGTTCATGTCTTCTTCACAAAGCTGACCAGTCACAGCGGCGTACCTTCATTCAAAAGAATTGTAGTGTTATAATCATTGTTAACTACACATAACTTCTTTATTACTTCATCATGTTTGTGGCCCTTCAAATAAAGTGCTGACTTGCTCCATCTTCAACATTGATATGATTAAAGTCATGCATGGAATCATGATAATTCATGTACCATTATTATTACGTTTTACCAAATTTTACTGCATGTCTTCCCCCCCTCTCTCCCCTTTATCATCTAGCTGTCCTGTCCGTTAAAGGCGGAAAAGCCCCAAAAAATGATCTTTAAAACAGGTATCGTGTGACTTAACTATTGCCTGTGCATATGACTTTCCAGTAATAGTGTGAAGAAAAAGTACAATACCTGGTGTCCTTTAGAGCCCGTCTCACCTCTCTCCCCCTAAAAATACACAGAACATTAGAGCATTACAACATACTGTAATGTCAGGTTTATGTTCTGACAAAAGTAATGCTGCCCTCATCATGACAAAAAAGCCATCATGAGCATCGCTGTCCTGTTGATAACATACAGTACCCCTACTGTACAAAAGAAAATCAAATGCAGCATGTTAAGTACTCAATGCAGAAAAAAACTCACATTTTAGAGACAGGAAACGATCCAAACAGTTCTGTCAATCAACTAAGTGTTTAATGGTCTAATCATTTCAGCTGGACTTGTAGTCCTTTATATTGTTGGGTAGTTTCATTCAGAATAAAACATTGTACTTGTAAATCGAATGCATGTTTGATTTTTACAGTAACTAGTAACTAGAGCTGTCAGATGAATGTAGTGGAGTAAAAAGTACAATATTTCTCTCTGAAATGTAGCAGAGTAGAAGTAGAAAGTGGCATGAAAAGAAAAGACTCAAGTAAAGTACAAGTACCTCAACATTTGTACTTAAGTACAGTACTGGAGTAAATGTACTAGTTACATTCCACCGCTGAGCATGGGCATGCTGCTTTTGAAGTGTGAAGGACAACCTTTGGCACTTTAGCAAGTTAATCATGTCATCTAAGCATAAAATGAATAATACATTAACACGAATGCATTATGTTAAGCTGTCAACATTTCTACAGTACATGTACATGTGATCCTGACAGCCAAAGCTATAAATCATTCATAAAGCGTCGCCTCTGTTGCCAATTGTAGACTTCATTAAGTCCAAACAAAACCATCCAGATCATTTTTTTTAATTGGTTCATTTATGCTATTATATGAATTGACTCTCACCTTGTGACCTTTGAACCCCGGCATCCCCATGGCACCCGGCAGCCCTGGAAAACCTGACTCCCCTCCTGAGCCCTGCAGAGGTGAAATATTATTGTTGTCTGGAAATCAATGGCTGGCATTTAAGAAAATGACAAGGTTCATACAGTGTGTTGTGATATTCCCTTAAAACCATCCTGTCTTGGTTTGTAATCCAACAAGGGAGCAGAGAAAAAGGATATATAAAACTTAACACTGTCACTTAGCAAACATAAAAGTGTAGCTAGTAGTGGTAGTAGTAGTAGAACTGGTTGGTAGAATGAGAACAAACAGACAATGGTAGCCGAGAGTGGATGTGGAGTGTCAAATACAGCAACGTGGGGACACAGCTAGAGAGAGGACAAAAGAGAACCTGTACTGGTCCCTACACCTTATCCTTTGTTCTGAAGTGACTCAGGAGTTTCTGGAGTGTTTCTGACTGGGACTGAAACTTATGTGCTTTCTTGCCGAGAGATAAATAAGATTTATACCAATGCGCATCAGCTACGGAGCTAGAGCACAACTGCGATTAGACTAGCTTAGCATAAAGACCAGAAAGACGAGGCCACCACTAGCTGTCTAAAGCAGTCTTGTATAAAGTACTTGAAAGCAATACTTGAGTAAAAGTACAAGCATCTACTGATATTTACTTTATTAAGTATCAAAAGTAATTTTCTGACATTAGATTAGATAGTACTTAATTATTAGAAGTAAAAGTAAAAAAAAACTTTGGTTATGAACTTTATGGCCAAAGGGGTAGAACGTTATCTTCACCACCACTGTCGTCTGTTACACCAGGTGCTTCCATGACACTATCAGTCATTATGCTTCCTCCTCTTCTTCTTTAGTTTTGGCCTATGTTTTTTTTTTTTACCTTTTTATTACATTACGTCACCAACTGGAATGGAGCGTGCATTAACTTGCAATCTAGTTGCAATGATTCGCCAAACCTGCTTTTTTCCATTGTAACAAATGTCTTGGGATGTTATTTTGTAGAAACAAGTAACTAAGATGCTTATGGGAAATGTAGTGGAGTAAAAGTATACATTTATTTAGTAAAAGTAAAAGTTTCCGGAAATATAAATAACGAAGTAAAGTACAGATACTTGAAAATCCTACTTAAGTACAGTAACAAAGTATTTGTACTTTATTACATTACAACACTGGTCTACAATTGATGGTGTTACATGCTGAAACTATTTCTAAAGTCTTATAGAGTGCTGCAGGAATCAGTCCTAAAACCGGGACGTGAATTAGCATTTTTGCCCTTCTGGTTCCCTCGTCTCAAAGTCAACGGGTTTTTGAATGTTTTTTGTTGTTTGTTGTCAGATGCCTGAAATAAAGTCTGTGGTTAACTCAAGCTTAAGCGATTTCCACATTTTGTTCCCAACATAAAATACTTATTAAATTAGATTAGATTTAAAAATGGCGGCTGCTAACAACTTGCTAAATGGGACGACATTACGCCAAACACGCAAAATCTGTCGCAAACATTACTCTCCCCGTGGAACAGCACCTCAGAGGCTTAAAGCTTGGGCTTAGGCTCTACATTTAAAGTCTGTATGTGCTTCCGGGTTGCACCCGAGGAACCAAAGATTGCTTCCTCTTTATACCAAGGGCACTAATTAGCTCGTACAATAGCCAAACAGACCTCTAGACACATCAGACTGCTTGGTTAAAACTCAACATTTCTTCGTTCTCGGCTGAGATGGATAGGATTGAGAATTTCAGCGTTTTCACCGTATAAGACTTCTGCTCATAGCCTAATCCAGACAGAACACCACGCTGAATTTCAGTCTGCATGCACATTTTTTTCAGCTTAAACTTGTTGAAACAGAGCACCTAATATTGGTAGTGAGAGCAACAAGTTTGCGGACTGCCGAGTCGTGTGTGTGTGTGTGTGTGTGTGTGTGTGTGTGTGTGAGTGAGAGAGAGAGAGAGATCAGAAATCAAAGGAAAGCAGAGAAACCCGACAATGACAGCAAAATGCAATGCAATTATTGATGTGTGCGATTCATTTAAATTAATTATTTACAAAGCATGTAATTAACTATATTAACTGAGGACAATAATAACAGACACCCTGGCTCTCCCTCCCTCCCTGTTTCTCAGATACGTGTTAGCCGTTTCCCCCTGCTAGGTAGCTAGGCTAACTACCGTTTGTCCCCACTCTAACTCTTAAAACCAGACATTCTGGTCAAAAAACAATCATCAAGCGACACTAGGTATGATGTAAATGCCTATAATTATCTAATGTAGAATAAATAAAATATGCATTACACACAATACAGCCTACAGACAGATAGAAAGACCCCAAAAAAGCAAGACAAAGGAGGATGCTGTGTTAGAACGCAGTGAAGACAGGGAATTACTGTAATTGTTGGGTCTTTGTAAGTTATAGTGTGGTCTAGACCTACTAAAAAGTACAGTGGCTTGAGATAACTCTTGTTATGATTTGATACTATAAATAAAATTGAATTGAAATTGAATTGAAGACGGAGGTTAAAGGAAACAATGTAATCTGGTCGATAATCTCAGGCCCTACTCACCTTCTGGCCTGGTGGACCAATAGGACCAGTGACCCCTGGGTCTCCACACTTCCCCTAAATAAAACACACACACAGTCACACACACACACACACACACACACACACACACACACACACACACACACACACACACACACACACACACACACACCACATTTGTCTGACAATACTTCTGATACTTCTGTTAAATACCCTCATTCCTAAACACAAATCATATGGCTCTATTTTAACCATTACAAAGACCAGCACACAGATCAGTGAGAGCATATCAGAGTGTGGTTGCATGCTGTGCAGAGGGCAGCATGCACAAAATGTTTGAAGTGGAATATAAATCACAGCATGTGGTGATTAATCACTATGCTCTTAGCCAGTCACATTACTGGTCTCTTCCTTCTTAAACAGTTGTGTCAGTATGACAGTGGTGCATCATGAAAATGGAAATGATCTGCTGTGCCGATTCAGACAGAGAGGTTCAGAAGGGCATTATGAAAGCAGAATTTTGTTATTCGCATTTGTTCTTATGTAAATCATGCAAAATAGTTGTGATGTGCAGTCAGGCTGCATCCGCACTACTATGTAGTCTTTTTCTAAGGTTTATGTCTCGCATCCACACTACTCTGCGTTTCAGAGCCCCTAAAATGAAGATGTTTATAAACGCAGCTGACCCCGTTTCAGATTTTCTTTTTTAAAGGTTTGCAGTGTAGTCTTCCTCCGAGCAACAAAAAATGTATGACGTAAACTACGGCGTGCAGACATGAGCTGTGATAGTGTAGCATCAATATGTCTTTGAATGAGTGCTGCCGTTTTTCGCAATCAGAATTTTAAAATGATAAACAACAGAAAGTTTCACATCAGCTGCAGCTATCTTGGTTCGCACCATTGATAAAGCAACATTGTTACTTATTTATTTATTTAGTATTAAACCTTTATTAACCAGGTAAGTCCGATTGAGAACAAATTGTCATTTGCAACGATGACCTGGCCAAGAAAAAGCACAAACGTGCGAAAAATATAAACATACAAAATACAAAAAACATATTTTTGTTGTACTGCACATTGCTGCAGCTCCTCTTTTCACCCTGTGTGTTGAGCTCTCTGTTTTAGCTACAGAGTGAGACATCTCACTTCTGTTCCATCTTTGTTGGGAGTCGCACATGCTCAGTAGCTAGGTTAGGACTACTAGCCAGTCAGAAGCAGAGTATGAGGGCGTGTCCTGACAGTACCTAGGTAAGGACTACTAGCCAGTCAGAAGCAGAGTATGAGGGCGTGTCCTGACAGTACCTAGGTAAGGACTACTAGCCAGTCAGAAGCAGAGTATGAGGGCGTGTCCTGACAGTACCTAGGTAAGGACTACTAGCCAGTCAGAAGCAGAGTATGAGGGCGTGCCCTGACAGTATCTAGGTAAGGACTACTAGCCAGTCAGAAGCAGAGTATGAGGGTGTGCCATGCTAGCAGCTAGACGAGCATTATAACGTGTGTTCCAAAGTGACCACGTGTGTCTCTGAAGTAAAGGCTGGACTACAATAGAGCTGTTTGGAGCAGTTTGTGAACAGTGTTTTCTGTTGGAGATGGTAAGTCCCTTTGGGGGGGGACTTTGGGCTTTTTCACTTTGTAAACCTATAACATGCACAAAAAAGATACATAACACAATAAAGGAAAGGGGAAAAGCCAAAAAGCATAATATGAGCTTTAGGCATTGCCTGATAGGGAGGTTCCCAAACATGTGTTAGAGTGTGTAAAATCAGAAGTGTTTATTTAGGTTGTATGTTTATTTATCTATTTATGTTTGCTTTGATCGATTTACCGAATTGTCAGGTGCCATTTCCTGCTCTTTCTCAGCACACTGTCAAAGACCACATGTTCACCTTTATATGCATGAAACTCCGATCGTTCACTCACTCTCCTGCCATCTGCATGTCGTGCATGCTGTGCCCTGATTATACAAATTCCAAAGGGACAGGAAATCTGCATTTCAAGGTCAGGGAAATATGAAAATGCCCCTTGTGCTAGTCTTTACAAAAAGGGGCACTCCACTGACTTTAGATAGGGATTAGTTTACTTGGTATTTTTGCTGTTTTGGGGGCTAAAAGTCAGGATATTACAGTATCTGCTTCTTTGATTTTGACCATTCTTGTTCACTTGTCTCTTGCAAATCCCCCAACTTTACAAGAGATGGCAATAACGAATCACTGGAGTACCCTTTAAATCTTTAACTAACCCCCTAATTATGTAAAATACTGTTAACCTCACTTTGCATAAATGTCTAAAAGAGTAAAACTTAAACTTGTTCTTTGAACAAGAGAAATACAAGTGTACACACATCAACAGTCCAAATATGAACCGTCCTTGGCAGAATAGCATATATCACGTATTTAGAAACACCTACAATTTGCCTCCCTCTCAGCAAAATGCAGTTTTCTCCACGGGAACATCAACATAACAGGGAGGGAGGGTAAGCATTAGAACAGGCTGAGAACAGCCGAACGGCTGGGGAGCAGCAGGCCATTAGCATAATAACTAATTATAACGTTCAACGCACAGACCTTGGGACCATCTTGGCCAATCTCTCCGGGTGGCCCCCGGGGGCCCTGCATTCCCTGGACAGAGAGAGATATTGGGGGAGAGAAGGGAAAGGGGAGGGAGGGCAGGAAAGGGACAAGGGAGGAGAGGAATGAGAGGGAGAGAGAGAATGAGATGAAAGAGACAGGAACGGTGCTTTGGGCTGAATGTGACAGAGTGCGTGACGGCTTAGTCAGGAGGCACTGAGGGAGAAATGAGATGGCTCAGGCACACACACACACACACACACACACACACACACACACACACACACACACACACACACACATATATATATATACAAATTCATGCACATCCACACTTTGTGCGCGCAAACACACACCAGTTTGCAAATTCAACAGAGCATTCTGCTGTATCAAGAGCCCAGCTCTATCTTCCCACATGCCTTCACCAGAGAAACACACACACACAAATAAATATACTTTTCAGTAATCTGTTTGACTGTGAAAGAAAAAAGGTAACATGACCCTATTTTCAATAAAAAAAAGCCAAACCATAAAAATCTGAGTATCATTATCAATGCATTATTGTTGCCCAAATCGGTATATTTGTTGTTTGTTTTGTTGATTCAGCTCCTAGAATGCCCCTAATATGAATACTAATCAATCCCAATTCTAAATTTCACATATAAAAATATTTGTTTGAGTGGTGTATGTGTATGCACATCCCAATATTATATCAGGATCGTCTGCAAAAACTCGGCAAAAAAAAAAAAAAATGCACCCACACACTGAATAGAGGTCTTCCGTATATAGAGTTCACCTAATTGAACCCAGGTGTGAATCCCAGCTGAAGGCCTTTTATCAACCTTCCATTAGCTGAACCTGTCAGGCTTTCCATTCTCACATGCCACACCACATGAACACATTATAAAGGTGGCAAATGTAACACCCCAAATTCTTGGTAATTTTCAAATGCAAAAAAAGGCATCGCCCTTTGTTCTCTTTGGATACAGAGTATCTCTCTTACCCTAATCCACATGTACAATGATTCAACATGTGGAGAAGTCGGAAGCCTGACAGGAGTGCTGTGTCAAGGTACGGTTGCTATGCTAAGATTGGATAACCACTTGTTTCTTTGAGGTATTTGATTGCACTCTATTGATGTACTTGTAACTGATATGGAGGTTTGTGTTGGAAATATTAATTTGTACGACGTAAATGATGGCTCAACCTGGGGTTCACAGTTGGGTCGAACCAGGTGTATATAGACCTTCTTGGTCACATGTTACATACATAATAGTACATATATAAGTTAGACATGAAAGGTTTCAAAGATTAAGGGTTGAAATCTATGTGTGGACACTTGCATCTGAACATTTTACGCCCTTTCAGTTTGTACGTTAACACAATCCATTTTTAAACGTAATAGTTTGCTGCGGAAACACAGTGATTGTAACAATACAGGGTAATAAAATACACAAGTTAAAGCAATAAGAAACAATTTACAATACATACCATACAAGGTAATGTCTGTTAACCATGAGTATGTACATATGAAAGGCCAAATTTGTTTGGTGTTGACTGGGTCAGCTAACAATTACTTTGACATCTATGCATGGTTATTAATTGTGGTTGCCTAGATACAAGGGGTGACTCATCCTACTTCCTCCTCCTGACTCTATATATGTCTGTGTCTTATGGGTGTCAGATAAGTCAGAGACCCACCCACTGCAGGCATAATGTCATAGCTGTGTTCTGTTCAAATGAGAGGGGGTAAGAGGCAGGTAATATTCTTTTTTTCTAAAGTCAGTATATGAAATCAGATGTATTACCTACCACCATTTAGTTGTGTCATTTAAGATATTTATAAAATATCTGGTCATGCCAGATGTAATTATTCCACTCATTTTTTAAACAATGCAATTACCCGTTTCAGCCCCCAGCAAACTCATGGGTCAGACCCATCTGGTAGCGAAGGAGGGCCGAGACTGAGAGCTACATGGAAAAATATGCACCAAACAAGCCACTTTGAAATGTTGCTGTTTTCATGAATACAAAAGTTGAGTGACCCCCCCCATCCCCAAAACAAAAAATGTTTGGGTGACCCTCCCCTCAACAAAGAATAAAAAGACATGACCCTCCCTTATTTTCCTCCGGTGGTCCATTCCATAAATACCGAACGGTCCCTTATCAATCCAAATAAGGATCATATTCGTGTTGACTCAGGATACAGAAAATATAGAAAATCAGTTTCTGTTTTATATGGTAATCCATGGTCATCCAAATGTTTCCTTTACGTATGTTAAAGTAAATGCCTTTCCATTCAGTGTCCTCTCATCTATCTGTAATGTCACACTTTGACCACGAGAGGGCGGCAGAGATACAGACATATTGTCCAATGATCACCATGGAGGTCTGTGTATTCACAGTGCTCGGCTGTAATTGCATCTGGCTGTGTGTAATCTTGTTTACCAGAGGGGGGTGCCCTGACTGTGTGTACAGCCGTAAAACCACACACACTCATCCGACTTCTAGTTCTAAATTAACAGCCACTCAACGCCTTAATGGCATTGCAAAGTAAATTAAATGGACTCATATCGCGTCTGGGCTAAATTAATGATCTCATTATGAGCCCACTGCAGAGACAGTAATGTGAATTGTAGTCTTGGAGATAAGACTACATTGCTCAAAGACAAATATGAAAACAGGTGGACGCTGTTACTTACTTGAAGGTGACAATTTGGAATATGCTTTATATGTTTTTTCGCTCCCATAAGGATTAAATGTGAGGCAAGAAGGCATGCAGGATCAGTACCATGATCAGTCGTGGCAAGCCTTTGTGAGCTGACTGTATGAGCCCCTTCTAGGTTTCTTGGACACGGTAACATTTGACCAAATGTCCCTCTTCCACTGCCAATTGGGACAATAGTCAATAGCCTTTAATTACTCAAGATTTGTTTTGGGCAGGGGATTCCTTTATGGTTTTCTCCCATGTACCTATGTACTGCACTACTGAGAGACATGTGCTACCTCCATGTGGCCAGCTGCTTCTTTTCACCTTCCAGCAAAGAGCTTTACTGTGCAGGAGTAAAGACCTCAATATGCTTCCAACAAACTAGGTCGTAGGATGTCCTTAATAGAGTTAATAGGCCGTGTCTAAGAGCCAAAGTGTTTATAGCTGTTCCAAATGCTCACACGTGAAGGAGAGGCAAAAAGCCTGCCATCATAGCCTTCTTCTGACTGCATTCCACTGCCTCTCCAATCTCTCTTTTCAAGCGTTCTGTGTCTTGCACACATCTACATCTTTTTAGTCTTAAACAAAGAATTGTGCAGAAGGAGGTAATGGCAAAGACTTTCTGACAACTTTTCCCTGTTTCAAGGTGTTCATTCGGTTGTATACACAAAATGTGACGGATTTTAGTTAGCATTTTTTTTTTAAAGAGAGACATTGAAAGAAAAGTTCAAGCCGTGCTTCATTTGAAGACCTTTGCCCACATGGCCACTTGCTGCACTAAGTGGGCTTTCATAGAGTTACAAAAACGATGTATTCCTCATTCAGATGCTGCTTGATGATCTGAAAAGCACTTTGTTTGAAGCATACTGAGACCTTAATTCCGTACTGAGACCTTGGAATGTACATGCTGTCCCTAAAGTGCCTCGACACTCACTAGTGCAGTAACAGGTGACGTGAACCCATGCAGCAATTGTGTTTGCTGAAACAAACGAGGTACCAATACTGGCAATCATCACTGAATCATTGCAGCATGTTGAAAAAAACTGAAGAGTGATGATGTTGTACCAACCAGAGTTCCATTTAGTCCAGGTGGTCCTTGTGGCCCAGGCAAGCCTCTCTCTCCCTAAAAATACATTCAAGAACAGAAAATAAACAACTGAAGGGAATGAATTTAATTCACCAACCATTCTGACAAGTTCTTCTCAGTCAGATCACATTTTACCTGATGTCCCTTTGGGCCAGCTTCGCCAGGAGGTCCCTGGACACCCTGTGGACGACACATGTGACATTGTGTCAAGTTTTCAGCCTAATTGATGTGTTTTATCTTTATTCTGAATATTTGAATGCACTGTAAGATGCTGTGGTATGCAACATTCCTCATTTGAATACAACATTGATAGACCATTAAATATTCAGTGGTCTCTGTGACCATGTGTGTTCACACCTAAGTCCAGTCATTGAACCTCTGCTGGATGCACACTGTGTCTACACTGGAAGCATATAGCAGACCTGCCAACCTTGAAGAAATGTTATGAGTACAACACACCCCCCCCACCCCCCCCCACCCCAACCATTCAAATACATTATTTGGCTCATCACTACCTCCTAGATTACAATAAATTATTATTACTGTGTAGAGGAATGGAGTGGATGAATGGCTGTAGGTGTACTGAAACTACACAAATGTTTTCTTATATCCTGTCCAATTTTGTGCCTATATATTTGTTAGTCTAGCTAACAGGAGGCAGAGAGAGCTAATAAATAGGCCTAAGTACTTTAAATTAAAGCAACTTTAAATAGGCCTAAAGCAACTACTAAAAAACACAAGATTGAAGCCTGGCAGAGACACGATTATAGGCTAATATATAACATGGGTCAGATATTTTCAGATAGGCTTTTCAAAGGTTGACATGGGTGACATTGCATTATGTCAGTTGCCATCACATTGGCCTAGCAAATAGCCCTAGTGTATGCTATGTATCATTAACTGAGCTCGTCCCAGCTGGACTCCCAGTTATGATGTCAAGGTCATTATTTATGTTCATAAATTCAAGTAGGCTAAAAAAAAGCCTAACTGTTCCCTTTATCTTACATTAATCAGCACCTGGCCTGTCTAAAACCTTCTAGTTTTCTAGCCATTCCACCACTTTTCTAACTGCCCCCAACTAATGGGAAGGATGGCAGGTGTGACAGGCTAGCCTATTGACACTATTAAAGTTTTTTTCTTATCATCCTTTTATTTTTAATATCATTATGTTTCGGGGGGTGGGTGGGGAGTATTTGCAAGAGTGTATGGCTGCAGACTGGGGACCTCCTGTCTCATGTTCCTCCCGTCTCATGCCTGGGCATGTCCAACAGTAAACGCAGATGTTCAGAATACGACGGTAAATTCAGATGTTTAGAATAGCCTACGAAATCGTGAATTATTTTCTAAATGAAGTCACGGTTAAGTTAGCGGGCATGGGAGGCATGAGACGGGAGGTCTCCAGGCTGCAGCCATACCCGACTCAGTATTTGCGTGTGGGACTGTGTTCGATACCTGTTGCCCCTTCGTGACTGATATTGACGTCTGTCTTGCACACGGTGCAGAACGCGTGATGAGGTAGCCTGGACACGTGGAGGCAAGGCCATCTCTCCCGACAGCTGTCAAGAAATCGCTGTGGTTTCTGAACCTTTTTTGAGGCGGTTCAGCCATGGCATACAAGCCTACAGTTATCCGGCCAGCCTGGCTTGCTTGAGGCACTGAATTGAATTAAACGTGTGAAGCATTTGGCTAGGAGGGGCAGGTGGGCGGAGGGTTAAAATGCAGCGCTCTGATTGGCCGAAAGCTTTTCACTCCACTTACACGCTGTGGCTTAGCGGCAGAATCAACGTCATATAGATTGCATAGAAACTGAAACCGGCGAAATGAAAGATGCAACAAAATGCGTACCTAGAGAGCAGCGAATCGTACAAGCGTACTTAAGGGTCAAAATGCGTGACGAGTACGAAAAATGCGTACAAGTTGGCAGGTCTGATATAGCTATGATTGCCATCTTACCCAAGGTCCACCTACTTGCTTGTTCTGGAGCGTTCAAACATTTAACACAGTCTTCATAATCATATTTGCTCAGTTGCCTTGAAACTGTACCGTAGATTTACAAACTTTTCATTATTCTGACCTCTTTTTGGTCAGAATAATGCCATCTTATTCTTAAAGTGACTATATGTAACTTTTAAATGTTTCTGAAACTGTGTAATGTTCCATCCGATCATCATAAATTACCTGTAACAGCAAACGAAACAGTGAAAGGAACGCTAGTTTTATATAGTTTTTATTAATGCCTCTGCCCTGATCCGATTTTTCCTGCAAAGTCACAAAATGATTTTTGGCAGGTAGACGGTGCTACAGAGCACACATTCTGACGGGTCACAGATTTCAGCGTAACACCGGAAACGCCCGTGTTAGTGAGTATGCAGGTAAAAGGTAGCAGGAGATTTCTTTATATAGACAGAATTGTATTTTAATTTAATTTTAGAAGTTATCTGTTGTAGTTATGGCTGATACTGGGGCAGGACCATCACAAAAAAAGGAAATAAACGAAGAACAACTAAAAGCTAAAAAGGAAAGTGAAAGACGACTGGCGAAACCCGAGTCACACTCGGTCGGGCTTTCAACACATGGAGACAATTACGGGATTGTAAATGATTTAACACCGACTCGTAATTGGCCCTCAGGTATGTAATATGTCTATTTCATTCATAAACTAACTTCAGATTACGTGATGTGGTTGTCCAAAGGAGCCGCTGGAATCAACACAAATTGAAAGTTACAAATAGCCACTTTAACCTCGGAAACAGCAGACAAATCAATCTCACCTCATGATCGACTTACTAAGACTCTACTGTTATCTATTCTCTCATTAAATTAATTTCCAACTGCAGCTGTTTTCAATTAAAGAGCTCTAGACTAGCTGGTGAACATAGTGGAGCGTTTAGCAGCTAAAGAGACAGATATTAGATACTCAGGAGTTGGTGGAACCCAAAACCGAGCAAAAAAAGGAGGTTGAATATTGTTGGCCGTTGTATTTGCCAGGTGGCCAGAAACACGACTCCAAATGAATCCTAATGTTGCTCTGTGTCTTTTGTATGTGTTAGCTGTTTGCTAACACGTTTGGCATATCAACTAGCCAAAGAATTAACTGTCAGTTAAAGGTCCATCGTCCTACAGTTACCATTGTCGAGCCAACAGACAATTGACATGCACATGCCCTATTTCAAGACATGCTATTAGAGGTTACACACTTCTGAAAACTAAAGGCAACTGAGTGGGCTGTAAAACAAGGCTGATAGACAGACATGGAAGCATACAGTGTGGCGTTGTGTGGCAGTATAGGTTTTTGTGCTTTCTGCTGCAGGATATAATGGATGCAAAGCAGGTTCCACAATTCATTTATTTGAAATTTAAAAAGAAAAAAAAGTTTCTGTCACTGTTTATTGCATGTGCTTTTTAATTAATAAAATATCTAAATGCTTTTTTTTTTAAATTGCTGGTGTTTCTTTTAATATATTTCTTTTCAAATTTGAAATCCTCCTCAAACAGATTGATGGAAATATCCAATTATGTGCACTAATGTAAGAGAAGTGTCTGTTACTATTGCTGTGTCTTGGCAAGTAGATCCCCACAATTTGGAAACTGTCTTTAAACAAAGGAGATAATACTGATATAGGTTAATTAAGTAAATATGAATAGGGGTTGCATTATGCTATGTCCTGTCATGTAATGCATCAGCTAACAGATGTTAGACTTTGATCTAGGAACAGTTAAAGGCTTTGGAAAAGTGGCTCTGTTAAAGTCTCCCTCCCTGTCATACAAATCCAAATGGATCATACTGGAGGATCAAAGTGCTTTGGGTTCAGACTATGTGAACCTGCACTGATGATTCCACTACAGATAAGCTTGCTGTGTGGGTATGTGCAATAAAGTAAAATAAGTGATATGCTCTGGGTTTAAAGTAGTCTGATAGATCTGGATATCAGTGGGTGTCTGACACGGTGGCTTTACCTCAGTAACAACATCACGACAACTTCCTGTGTACTCTGTCTTCCTCTCTGAGTCTGTTTGTCAAAGATATCAGTCAATGTCACATTTTAATCTCAGAAAAGCCAAATAGACAATTTTAATTCAATCCAAATGGTGATGTGGAATGAATATTAGATTTCAGTGTGGATTGACTGGGATTCAAACTAAACTATTAACACTGATTCAAGTTCTGTGGCTTTTTAGGTTCCAAAGAGAAAGTATTTGGCGGTGATGGTGATAGAGATTGAAATATGAGATGCATCCGTTTCTCTGGAGAAAACATGAGCACCGATTAGGGTGATAGCAAATAATTCACATTAGAGTGACGCGGGCCCTGCATCGTAACATTCGTCTTACTCATCCATCTCTCATCAGCATACCCGCAAGTCTGTGGATGGATGGGGATATCATATGGGGGTGATCTGTCTTTAGCAGCTCCCGGTTATCGAGACGGCGTCATACCTTCACCCTGAGGTGAGCAGAGGGCAGAACAGGAGACTGTAGGACGACAGATGAGGTAGCTGTCGCTAACCAGAGCGTAAGTTTACCAGTTGTATCAACTGCTGGGTTATATAAAATCAATATATCTTCCTTCTATTGGGACTGTCTGGGTCTCTAGTGGTGGAATGTAACTAAGTACATTTACTTGAGTATTTCTATTTTATGCTACTATATAATTCTACTTGACACCATCTCAGAGACAAATATTGTACTTTTTACTCCACTCCACGTTGACAGCTCTAGTTACTTTGCAGATTTACAAAGTAGAATATTAATACAAAATATAAGCCAACTAATAAATTATGATATAATATTATAGATTAAGCTACATAAAACAAAAAAGTACATAAAAAAATAAGTCCCACCTATATCAGCTACACCATTAAAGTGATGAAAACATGAATGCATCAATAATTATAATTTAGTAATATAATATAGACCTACATGATTGTGAAATGGGCCATTCTGCATTAAGAGTACTTTTATTTTCGGTACTTTGAGTATATTTTGATGCCAACACTTCAGTATAACTTTGAATGCAGGACTTACTTGTAACAGAGTATTTTTTTCACAGTATTGTAAGTATTGTTACTTTTACTTAAGTAAAAGATCTGAATACTTCTTCCACCACGGTCGGTCTTATTCCTTCAAAGGGCAGCACTGTCAAGACAGTTTGAAATTGGACAATGGTAAATAAATTCTGCACATTATGGCACGTTTACTTTCACGATGCTATCAAAATGAATGAATATTGTCTCAAACTTTCACTTACAGTGTCACAGTGATGAAGCCACTCCCTATTTATTATATAGTGCATTGTTTTTACTGGACAGCATTTTATTTTAACGTATGAATTCTGAGTGTGATTTGTTGAAGGTTACTGTATATAGTGTCTTCAAAAAACACCCAAATGGAATGAAAAAAGTAGTGCCCTTAATGCACTGCTGGATTTAAAGTAAACTTTTGATTGTCTAATTTATAGGGAGTGAATGAGTGAACAAGGGAGAGATTTCAAACACAGCGACTGTTTTAAATGCTAATGTGACTGGGCCTCTAGTCTGACATTTCAATAAATTGCCTGCACCTTTTTTTTCATCTAATCCAAAATCACATTAGAAGACCCGTAGCGGTGGTGCACACCTTGTTTGCCCAAAGAAGTTTGAACAAAAACAACATTGAATCAATCTGGACATTACAGGTGTGCACTGGAGCTCTTGTGCCTATAATGCTGCTTTGTTCCTCCCTCAGCCTGGCACAATGAGGCATGACTGGGCTTATAGCTGTCATCTATCAATATCTCTGTGCATTAAGGACAAAGATAGGACCAGAACATGTTAAGCCTAGTTTAGCACAAAATGTAGCACACAAAAAGCCCCTAGTTTTGTTTCTAAAAAAGTTTTGTTTTTAAAATGTGTGATTGGTATAGGTACAAAACATCTGAGCATCCCTTGCCATCATATCATTCCATATAGTATACCAGACATTAAATGTGTCTGGCCATCCTCAGATACTTAGGGACGTCAGCTCTAACCCAGCTTGTAAAGAGGCAACAAATCCATATTATAATATAGTATTACAATATTTGTTTAGATAATTTCAGCTTTGCTCGTCATCCTTCATTCAGGGATGCATTTGTGACTACATACATATAGGTACTGTTTGCCTGGTTGTGTCTACGTTTGATGATCAAACACACTGAAATGAACATAGAGACAGTTTAATGCAGCCTCTGTTGCAAGGCAATAACAAGTGGGACAATGTCATATAGTAAAACTATTTACAATCATAAAACCTGCATTCACAGTTTTTGTTTCCCAGCATTCCATGCAAACATCAGCTTGATAGGGAAGGGAGGGTTGGGTTTTGGGATGCTGTCTGCTACTGTGGACCTATGAAGGTCTGTGTGTGTTCACATGTAAACATGGGTGTCCACTGTATTTTGTACAGCGTGTGCAACCTACATCCAGACAAACTGGGTGTCTGGATATCAGTACTGAAAGCTGTGTAATTAGAAAAGACAGAAAAAACAAGTCCCCTAGTTTGTGTGTTTATGCACATCTGTACGTGTGCTTTGCTTGAGACACTACCTCCTATAAAGTGTGTGGTTGGGGTGTGCAGCAGCAATGAGTTAACCAGTCTGACACTTACAGACACAGGATGTAAAAGTGTGAACATTTAGAGTACATAAACATGGCATAACATTCATTCAGTTATGAGTTAAAATAGTTGTACAGCCCCTTTAATATGACAGCATTTCCAATGGCCTCTCATGGCCACAGTTATGATAAATGTGGATTTTAAAACAAACATCACAGGATATCCAGATACGTCCTTGTTCTATGAAAAAATAAGGTCAAAGATTTTTTTCTATTAGGTTTAACTGATTTTCCAGTATGGATAGTTAGTTAGTTAGTCATAACGACCTAATAAGAAAGCATGGACTGCAAAAAATAGAACATTTTGCCATAAATTAATGAATTTCTTTCGGCAGTTAATCGAGCCTGACTGCTCATTGCCCTTGCATGTGTGTGTGTGTGTGTGTGTGTGTGTGTGTGTGTGTGTGTGTGTGTGTGTGTGGGCAGTGAGTTTACTAGCACACAACACTGTGTAAAAGTGACAATGAATCCGAGCTCTCATGTTTATGTCCTGATTACTCTGTCCTTGAAATCTTTATGGGACCATTTAAAAACGAGTTGCTTGTTATATCTACAGAATGCTGAGTTAACAGGAATTGTGTCTTGTAAGCAGTCTGCCTCTGCATTCATCATGAGCTATAACACTGAGCACTTTGTGAATTATGCCCAACAGCCTATATTAATACATTGATCTGTCATCATAATTTGTTTCTGACTTGTAATACTTGTAAATAACTGAAGCCTTCAACAATTGACAGATATCACACGTTTACATTGTAAAATCATTTTCATGCAGCATTCTGTTCAGCATTCAACTCACCGGGGCGCCTTGAGTTCCAGCAGCTCCAGCAGTACCACTGGATCCCTTCTCTCCCTGAGGACACAAAACACACGTGGGTACCCTTTACCTTACAAGTGGTGTTGTGATGAGTTCTGCAGGATAGCGTTGGTCTTACAGTTATTATTATATATTCACATATTCCTGTGAAAAAAGACACAACTGAATAGAGCATAAGATTAAAACTAGGGATGCACCAGTGAAAAAGCTTGTATCATTAATCAATAGGGTTAGGGGTAGCTAATCTGATGTAATAGCAACAAAAGTCAGTCAGTTGCAATGAGAGAACAGAATTGTTAATTTGATTATTTTGCATTTGCAAATTTGAAATATGTGCAACCATTTTTTATAGACATTGGGTCAGTAAAGATCATGTGAGGGACACCTGGGATGGCTCCAATTACCAGCTTTTTGAGGCTTCTGCAGTCTCTAATTGTGAACATTGCTCAACGGAGACAGACTCATTTTAAATATAAAACATAATAATATAATATTTGTCTTTACTAATTGTTAAAGGCGGTGGTTTTAACAAGTGTACACTATGCAAAAACATACTTGTACAGTGGACTGCAGTGGTTTGGATTCATCCACTGCATTACAAAGTTTGGTACTTTTGCTCGTTTACCTGGAAATCCTTCTTATTGTATCATACTGTATGTAAGTCGCACAGGAAAACTTCATTTATCCGTGCTACTAGCATCTAAGGGAGTTGTTTGGATATGGCGTGTCTCGAGTTTATCTGTGGCAGCGATACTGACGCATGAACACCAGGCGAGGCCTGTGGTCAGAGATCTTGCAGTGAGGCGGGAGCTTGTTAAATCAAAAATGAACAGCAGCAAACAAACACATTTTAAGCCACAACACAACACACAAGACACCAAAATCCACTGCTTGGTTTTCCTCTAAGACCTCTCTTTACTGGTTAACTATGTTTGATGAAAGAATTACGACGCAAGTGGTATGTGAACATGTTCCAGTGTGTACCGCAGTAATACACTGCCACTGGCGATGAACATGTATAACAAGCTGTAAAATATATTCTGGTACTGCAAGCCATTCATTTGTTAACTTACATGATATTCCCAGTATATATATATATATATATATATATATATATACACACACACACTACCGGTCAAAAGTTTGGGGTCACTTTTCCAATTTCCATTCCACTCCATTACAGACAGAATACCAGCTGTTTTTTTAATCAGGGCAGCAGTTTTCAGATTACATTATGTGCTTACATAATTGCAAAAGGGTTCTCGACTGTTGTAGAAAGAAGTGGCTGATCTTTAATGCAATATCTGCATTGCCCATTATCAGCAACCATTCATCCAGTGTTCCAAAGGCACATGCTGTTTACTAATCTGATATCATTTAAAAGGCTAACTGAGAAAACATTGGAGAACCCTTTTGCAATTATGTAAGCACATAATGTAATCTGAAAACTGCTGCCCTGATTAAAAAAACAATGCAACTGATCTCAGCTGGTATTCTGTCTGGAATGGAGATGTCTAAGTGACCCAAAACTTGATGTTGTAGTGTCCCAACATACACCCCACTTCATATTTTGTCTGGCTTTCGTGGAATCACAAATCATAATAAACACCAACTTTGGTTAACGGCAGAGATGGGGACTCGAGTCTGAGACTCGGACTCGAGTCACACTTAAGTCGCACAAACAACTGACTTCAGACTTGACTTGCGACTCGACCCAAAAGACTTCAGATTTGACTCGGACTCGAGCTTCGAGACTCGTCAAACAACCTATTTTCATGCAATTATTGCTTTTTAATTATTGTATTTCTATTTTCTTTTATTGGCGCATATACGTTGGGGAAACGTATGACGAGCTGCATGTCCCCTGGCCTGTGCCATAATGTGCAACGTAACGCATGCGCTATGCCTTATGTGCGTGCACTCACATATCAAAAAATGCATTGATGATGGCGACACCAAGTCTTCCCGGAGTCGTGCCTTTTGTCATTAGTTTTGCTTTCAATAACGTGGTAAACAGTGGCAGTAAGCTAACAGCTAAATGCAAGGTGTGTGGCAGCATGATCGAACTTCATCAGGCATCTCAAAACGCACCCAGATAGGTCAGTCACTTGCTAATAGGAAAGAGACGTTACATTTAGCATATATCGTCACAGGTAACAAGCTAACCATCGCAAAGTGTGCTAATGCTGGGAACAGGCACATTGTATCTTTATAGTTAGTAGTTGCTGAGGCTCAAGACATCCATGGCACACAGGAGGTTGGATGCATGGATCCATCTCCCCAGGAACAAACGCTGTGTCGGGGGGGCTAACTCATGTGATGCGTAATTGATCAAGTGGATGATTTGTAGGCTATTAAGTGAACAAGGTGTACCTGGTCCACCAAACACTGGGCCGTCTTGACTGTCTTAATTCTGCACATATTTCTGTTACTGTAGTCCTATTTACTATTTCATTATTTCATCCATGCGTGGCGCAGCGGATGCGTGCGCACTGTCACCTGCCGTGGAGACGATGGCCTCACTAACCTCTCCTCCTCTGAGTCGGATCTCCCTCGCGCTGGACTCAGTTTCACTGAGCATACTAAAGCTTAGAAAATAAATGGCATTACATCAGTGAGTTCAAACTGCTTATTGTGCGTAATTTGGACTGACACTGAGATGCATGTTGTTCTGTAACTGGTGTGGCGCTGACACTATTCTCTTGATTTCCACTTCGACATTAGACATTTTTTTGAGTTAAAAGATATGTTACATTTAGCATATATCGTCAAAGGTAACAAGCTAACCATCGCAAAGTGTTGTGCTAATGCTGGGAACAGGCAGATTGTATCTTTATAGTTGTATCCATATGATGTGACAGACTTAGGTTAATATTTCACCAGGTCTGAGGTCTAGAGGGATGTGTTAAGTAGACCCCATAACGTTACCCTACCCTACTGTACTGTATGGATGGTAGCTACAGGACATGCTTTGAATTCATAAGATATAACAATACAGTGTTAGGGACAGATCAGATGGCCAGAGACTGGAGACTTGACTTGGACTTGCCCCTCAGAGACTCGATTTGGACTTCCAAAAAATGACTTGTGAACATCTCTGGTTAACAGTATATTTAAGCCATCCATTTAATGTTGTTGAAGTTTTTTTTTTTGGGTTCATGTTAAATAAGTGTTCTCATTCCAACGTGTTATCGCTTGAATTCAATGTGTTTCGTAGATCCATCAATAAATAAAAAAAATGAATTAAATAAATTAATAAATATCTTGGGGTGTTCAGTTCTCTCATGTTTCCCTGGATTGGATAGCAGCACTCTGAAACTAGCTTACTAGCGAGCTAGCAGGTATGCCACAGACTAAAGCTAGCGACCTAGCCTCCTATGAATTAAGAAAGTGGGCTAAAGCCAGCTGGCTATGACTCAAACTTGCATGCTAAGATCCTAATGGTATAAGCGATGCCAAACCATGACTCATCCTAGACCTCAGTCCCTGCTGACATTTTGTTACATGTTACACCACACACCTGGTTCGTGAGGCACATTCCTAACCAGGTGGGGACTTTATTGATGCATTTAAAATACAATTTGGTTATTGAAAAATGGGATTAATGATTGCAAATGGCTCTTATAATATGCGTAATATGTTTTACTGGCCCAATAACCCCCAAGCCCACTGGCTCCTAATGATACTACTCTACTCTCTATGTTCTTATGTGAAACTCTGCAGGTCCCACACAACCATAACTCTCCTCTGAGGAAAACTCTCCACAGGATTCCCAAACTGTCTGTGCATTATGACGGAGAGAGAACTGATGTAGTGAATGTGACTGGACATGATAGTCAAAGCCTCTAACACGGCGAGCTATTATTGTATAGTACGTAGTAGTATAGTAGTAGTAGTAGTAGTATTCTTTCTGATACCACCCGATCCAAGTGCACCACAGGTGCCTGGCCATGAAACTATCAAAAGTGCATTTGGCACTGGCCCCGACACACTGGGCAGATTGCACATGACTGTGATCTGTCCTTGAGTCGGAAAATAGAGCGCCAGATGTTAATTTGCTTCAACATTATGATAGACATGCTTTCTAACCACGGGGGGCCACTTACAATTGAATTAAATTAAACTTGATTATTTAATTAACTTGATCAACAAAAAAAAAACAATCCTGAAAATTCCCAGTATGGATAAAAACATGACCATGTCCCAACATTTTTAGACAAGTAGGCAAAATAACTGAGATCTGCCTTTGTCTGCGTGTATAGTCTAGAAATGTTTTTTAATTGGTTAATCTCAAACAAACGTCAGTGCTCTGCCGGCCTTCTTATATGACACCATGAGGTTTAAAGCACTTTCTTTGTGTTCTCTGCAGACACAGAGGTTACCCGATCCCACCAACATATATTTTAAGTGCAGAGGTCTGCATGTTGGCAGTAAGGAAACAACTGAATTAGCTCTCCACTGCGTCTGTTTTCTTTTGAAGTGTCTCGCCGCACTACGCACATAAACCCATAGACCTCATAATTACACAGCCAAGACGCCCACCGCGTCCCAATAAATGACAAGATGACATACATTTCTGGATGCCTAGAACAAGAGAAAATAGACAAGTGCACAGAGATCAGTTGAATCTGTGAGCAGACTAACCTGCTACTTCCCTCTGCCACATATTGTTAAAGACTAAAGAGACTGCTTGACATCTCTGAGCCTGACTATACTTGAATGAATTCTGGTAGGGGATCTAAAGGAAAAGTCAATAAACTAGAAAGACAGCTAACAGAACAATACAAAATCAAAATAGAGTATATTCTTTATAACAGAGGATCAAACTAAACAGTGTCTATTGCTCAGTTACTGCCCCAAGTAAAGGAGTTCAAGTACGTCAGGGGGATTGTTCACGAGTGAGCGTACGATGGAACACAAAATCGATAGGTTCAATTGGCGCAGCATTAGCAGGAATAGAGATATAAAGACAGAGAGGAAACAATGAAAGAAAGAGACAAAAAGAATACAGTTAAGGTAGCATCTGACAAGAATTCCTCCAGGACGCCTCCCTTTAGAGTTAGTTTTTTTTAAAGATTATTTTTTGGGCATTTTAGGCCTTTATTTGAGAGGAAAGTTGGAACCCTATGTCACTACCTCAGAATGCACGTCTGTGCACTCTGCCATTATAAATAATGTATCCTGTGTGTGTGTGTGTTTAGGGGTAGGGGGTCGGTATGTGTCGTGGGATATGCCTCATTTCCCTCACTCTACGCATTTACAGTACATAAGTAGCACAGCACCTCCTTATCACCATGATTAATCACCTCATTAAATAGCCTAATGGGTGATGGTACAGCTATTACATGTCTTCAGTATAATGTATTGTTCTGGAAATAGATTTTATTTTGGTCATACTGTGGGAGGTGCTGCGGGAGTATGGGGTGAGGGGGTCCCTTCTCAGGGCCTAAAGTGAAAGCTGTGTCCGGGTTCTCGGCAGTAAGTCGGACTCTGCTTCAGGTGAGGCTTGGCCTCTTCCAGGGCTGCACTTTGTCACCAATCCTGTTTGTGATATTCATGGACAGAATATCGAGGCGTAGTCGTGGTGGGGAGGGGTTGCAGTTCGGTGGGCTGGGGATCTCATCGCTGCTTTTTGCAGATGATGTGGTTCTGATGGCATCATCGGCCTGTGATCTTCAGCACTCACTACATCGATTCGCAGTCGAGTGTGAAGCAGCTGGGATGAGGATCAGCACCTCTAAATCTGAGGCCATGGTTCTCAGCAGGAAACCAATAGAGTGCCTACTCCAGGTAGGGAATGAGTCCTTACCCCAAGTGAAGGATCCAAGTACCTTGGGGTCTTCGTTAGGGAGTGATGGGACAATTGGGTGGCAGATTGGCCAGAGAATCAACACAGCGGGGGCGGTATTTCATTCACTTTATCGCACTGTTGTGAGGAAAAGAGAGCTGAGCCAGAAGGCAAAGCTCTCGATCAAACGATCACCTATGGTCATGAAGGCTGGGTCATGCCTGAAAGAACGAGATCCAGGGTACAAGCGGCCGAAATGGGTTTCCTCAGGAGGGTAGCTGGCGTCTCCCTTAGAGATAGGGTGAGACGCACAGTCATCCGTGAGGAGCCACTGCTCCTTTGCGTTGAAAGGAGCCAGTTGAGGTGGTTCGGACATCTGGTAAGGATGCCCCCTGGGCGCCTCCCCTGCTGGAGCTGCTGCCCCCGCGACCCGATCCCCGGATAAGCGAATGAAGATGGATGGATGGATTGATGGAAAATCGTCTTATTTTTCCAGTCAATCTTTTGCTTTCATTTGTAATCATTAAATACAAAATTTAATTATTTTATTGATTGATTGTAGGTCTTATACATTTCAAAAAACGCATATGGAATAAGTGCTCCATCCTCACAAATTAATGTTTTTACCTCACAATGTTCTCATCTGTTGCTAAAGTGAGCGTCTGTTTATTGACCTGTTTACCAAATCAGTATTTTTTCTGTAACCCTGTGACCCCCAGGGGTACATCTGTATTTGTTCTGTACAACTGATGATTTGAGGTTCTAACAGCCTGCAGGCTGGAGAGCTGTACCTTACATATGTAGTTAGGAGGTCTCGAAACGTAACTAAATTACAAGCACAGGGTTAAAAATAAACACAGTGGATGCCCTCTGATTTGTATAATATTCCCATTTTAAACACTAAAACATATTCCCAAAGGTCTTGTTACAGGTAACAGTTATACTACTAGTAATTAAAGGGAAGGAATATGTAATATACAGTATCTGTATCCCTCTGTGACATTGAAACCTCACACAGCTGCATCTGAAAATCCATAATTTTGGGTGTAGAAAACTCAGTGCATGATAATAAGAGACCTACACCTACCACAAGGCTGATCATCTTCAACTTGTTTCACTTGAGTGTGAAACATCAAATCCAAAATTGAAATTGAAAGTTGATGTATAGTATGTTGCTGAAAGAGAGCTTTATGTGTGTGGGAGTGTGTGATTAAAGGCCATGCTGACAGCCTTAAGCCTTATACAGTATATCTAAGTTTAGGCCTCATTAACCTTCAATGGAACTGTCGTGGATGGGTGGACATAAATTATTTACAGTCGATGAAAGATGTTTCTTCAGGCGGTGAACACACTGCGAGCTAATTTGGTTCTCCGCGGATAACATCTGGATTTTCCCCCTCCGTACTTTACTATGAAAGGGTGTTCTCCACCTGGCAGTTGTATGGGAACTGGCTTAATGCTGGGCTTACACAGCAGTATTTACAAGCCATATTCCAATGTGACACTTTTACAATACTGTCACAAGACATCTGTGATATTAAAAATAACGCATTAATGGCACTGCTGTAGCCAGGATTTTGCAGATACTGAAGTTGAGTCCAAATCCTCCCTAAAAAAATGTTTGACTAGACGCCAAAAAACTTTTCTCTGAGAAATTAATTCATAGAATTTTCTGATTATATTCGCTATCCCTGCATGGTGGTCTAAATGCTGTTTTAAATAATCAGCCTTTAAAAAATCCACTATGTGGTGACTGGATAATGTAAACTCCTCCTCAGGTCATTAAAATCCCCAAATTCCCAAAAACAATACTGAGGACATGACCTTAGTTCTAATTTCTTTTAAGCCAACAATTAATATATGAATAAAGACCGTAATTGTTTCCTTGGCCGGAGAGGGAAGGCTTTGCAACAGCATTTAAACCTTATTGTCGTAAAATAATATGGAAAACGTGAGACTTTTGATGTCACGTTGGACTTCATGCCAATAAAGCCCGTGATTTTATCAAAACATTAGTCTCGCATTGCCAGACCTTCCACCACAGCGCTGGTCTGGCTAGTCCACACAGCATTCCCGGGATGGGAGAGTTATTGGCATCTTTAAACCAATCACAATCGTCATGGGTGGTGATAAGTGCTGGACGGAGCCCCGGTGCCGAAGGAACTTGTTTTGGTGGAACGTGTGTACGTTCAAAAGTAGTTTTAGTCGTGCAACAGAAAACTCCGATTGGACAGATAGTCTAGCTAGCTGTCTGGATTTACCCTGCAGAGATCTGAGGAGCAGTTAACCATAGTCCTCACAAATCCACCAGAGGTTAGAACGCCAACACAGAGACAGAGGAAAGGGACGGACATCCGGCTGAAAAGAAGGACATCACTTGACAACAAGTGGTTGTATGCAGCTCCATTCATTCCATGATAAAGACTATAAAAGACCATGTCACACTTAGGAAATAGTGTTTAAAGTTTATAGTCATTTAACAGTTTGATAATAAAAAATGTGAAAACACAATATTTTTTTATTGGGGGCATAGACCTAGTATCTACAAAATCTTAGTATTGGCCCTGAAAGTATCAAGTGGTTTTGGATTTATATTCATAAAAAAACCTTGTTCAAGTGCCTTTAAACTTACAAAAAAAACAGTAAAAAAAAACAGAAATCAGTTGCAACACAAAACAAATTAATTTCATATGGGACTGTTATAAGCTGAAATAATTCTAATGGCCAATTAACAGAGGGCAACACACACCTGAATTCACTTTTGTGGGACGCTCAATACTCAAAACTCAATACTGAGAACAGTCAAAGAAATCCATGTCCAGCCCGGAGCCAGATCAGCATCATCAACAGACACGTACTCACATTTACTTACTAACACAGCTGTGGAAGACTTTTACCACAGCTAATTGTTCGGCATGTTGCTCTTTGATCGAGCCGTGTGATGATGAGTTTCTGCCTCTGTGAAATCAGCCTAAAAGACTCTTTTACCTCACTGTGACTTCAGAAAGACGTAATTACTCAACATGATTGCTTGTGCTCGAGCTGAATCGAAACCTTGTTAGACCTGTGACGCTCTCAGCTCACCTGTGGAGTATTTATATTCAGACTGCTCCAAAATAAATGTCCTTGTCAGTCTTCAACAAATATTAGAGAAAAGCTAACATGTGCACCCAACGTACTTCAAATAAGCGCAGCCAAAAATACCTTATATGTTTGCTTCAGTGATTCATAACTGGCCAGTTTGGTCAAAACAGGGGGGAAGTTGATTCATTACAAACATATTGGATCTCGTGCCATGTGATTTGCGTTGTGTCATAACGGGAAAAGCATGAGAGTGATCAGTGTGAGAATAAATATATCACTGATTTTAATGTCTCATCCAACATGTTATGAAGTGTCAATAACAACACACCCAGTATTCTCTATTAGCTGGAAGTTAGAGCCACTTCATCTCACAGATAATCTGAGGTCTGCATTTAAACTCTGACCTTTTAACCGCAAAATTACACTCAACAAGCAATTAGTCCTCTTTACAGCACACGTCGCTGTGTTCTGTTAAAGGCAGGCTGTTTCTTGTTGATCATTAGGACGCTCAATGTTCCCTGACTGTCTGTTTGTTAGTCTTGTGGCCTGTTTGACGGAACCCAGGTCAGGTCAAGACTAGATTGTTCCAGGAATGTGTGATAAGTTAACCATCTGGCAGTCTAGCCAGTCGTATGTAGTCTAATGGAAGTCTTACGTATTTTATCTTAACATAATGCATTCATGAAAGAAGATGCAATAGAAGCAATGATCTAGAAACAGCCTACTGTAAACATGATATCAACACTGAACCAAACCTTTGGTGGTCAAATGTTGACCACATATAGTTGTACATGTACAAACTTCAACTAATTGACTTATTTCAGTATGAGGGTCAATACTATAGTGTATGGGGCAATTCATAGTTTTCATGTGACGTCACAGCACTATGAGAACGCCCACATGGAGGGCAAAAAGAAGCTGCCCTCCACTGACCGTGACGAGTCAGCTCAACTTTTACCACACTGTAGCCAAAATATCAGATAGTTGTTCAATTGGACGCACAAACCGAAGACAGACAAGCCTGGGTTGTGTTTCTACAAAATCACATCTCAGAACGAAAACACAGAGAGGTGGATGTTGTGGATTTGTACAATGTATACGTGCTGCACTAGTGGACTAACATTAACGTTACACTGACAATTGACACTGAACTGACCACCAATGCAACTAACGACTGTGGTCAAGCTAACCATATCTCCCTCTCATTTCATTTAAATACTTTTACTTTGCTCCCTGACAATTGCCTCTGCTCTGCCGGTCCTGGATTCTACACAATATATATTGCTAACTTTATGTAGCTAAACATCGCTAAAGTAGCCGACAGCTCCGTAACGTAACTCTGTTTATAAAGTGGAAGTTGGCAACTTATCAACTAGGTTATGCTGTCTGCTTATCAACTCCTTGAACTGATTATAGTAACTTTTACCACAGCTTATTTTAGAAAGGCCACCGCAAGAAAAACGTGTAGATTATCAAAAAGACATTGTAGATAGATGTTTGTTTCTGACGTTTGCGCGATAGCGAGCCATCTTTTTCCCAGAATCAAGTCCGATGGCAGACAGAACTGCATAATGAAATGCAATCCAACAAGGCTATGATGACGTGATTCTTTTCTCTAATACAGATGACATGTATGTACACATATCCTATACAAGTACTATTTGGGCTATATGTGTGTTTTGTTTATTGACCTATTATTGGTTTTATTTATTTGTGTATTATAATTCTTTATCTTTATTTCGTTCTTTTCCTTTTTTCTTGCATTCTGTATTTATTACAGTTATCATTACTATATTTTAATTTAACTTTTTCATCTCTGCTAACCACTAACTTTTATGTGGAGTTCCATACGTGCTTGGTCATCTACAATTTTTGCATTTATTGCATTATCTAAATAAACAATTGATCACAAAAACAAACAAACATACACGGTGAACCTACTGCAGATATGTTCAAAATAAAGATTTGTAGATATGTTAAATATGTATGCCATTTAGTTTTCCCTAAAATGTATATAGCCAATGCAAAGTAATTCTTAGGAGGATTGGTTGAATAGGAAACAAATGTAACTCAACAGTTAACAGACGCGCGCACACACACACACACACACACACACACACACACACACACACACACACACACACACACACACACACACAGCCATCCACACATGGGCACTGTGTGGAAAACTGCTGTTTTCAGCTCCCTGTGTAACACCACCCTTCAGTTGGTGTAAAGCACTTCCAGATTATTGGGGGGGAAAGTAGTTTATTATGATAACAGGAAGAGTCCCAAATTACTGAGCAGGGTGGCTGCAAGTCAAACTGGTAGAACAACCAGAGGAGTTCAGAGAAGACTCAAAATAGCATTGTACACTTGTAGCTGGTGGGCGTGCTCACATGCTTGCAGATGTGTGCATGTGCTCTTTCATTTAGCCACTTGTTCTGTTTAAGTAACCACAAGGGAACATCCCATTTACAATATGAATGTGGCCTGCACTCCTGCAGTGGTGTTAATTTCATTGACTGAGGGACGTGGAGAGTGTTTTCAGATTTGTTTTACTTTCACAAAGGAAGCTACTCGCTTTTCCTTTGAGGTACCAGTGTACCCGTGTGTTACAGTGTGTGCTTAGCACTATGACTCAGTGTGGCTACAGAAAAGGTTTAAAGGCTACATTATACAGTAAAGCCAGGCAATGAGATGTTGCTGCATTGAGGCCAGAACCTGTTCCTTCATTTCAAATAATTTGTGGCATTTCATTGTTTTATTGTCTTGAGTGCACACATTTAAATTCTTGCAGACATGTCACAAGACAAAAAGCTTAAGTTATAAAGGCCAATAGACCTTTTTCAGAGCAGACATTTGGGCTTGTCATAGCAGGAAAAGCATTGGTGTAAGTACAGTATAAGACTGGGACACTGGATGGAACTGAGCCATCATTTATGAAATTTGTTTCACTTGTGCTTTTCCTGCTATGACAAGTCAAAATGTTGTCAAAAAGTTCTATAAAATGATATTCACATGTTGTAGACCATTTACTGACCATCGCCAACCTGGTCTCACGGCAGTTCGTGAAATGGTCAAGTTTTTTTTAATCTATTGATTCGTGTACCGGACAAGATTATGTTGTTTTTTTCGTGGTGCTCAGCACGAAATGGGAATGGGAAGCATAATGGGAAGCATCTATACGGAGGTTGAGTTTAGAAGAATGGGGAAAGGACACGTCACATGCCGGGACACGACCCGCGTCTCTGGGGGACACGCAACAACAACGGGACGGTTGTGTTTAGGAAAAGAAGAACGGGGAAAGGAACCATCAACCGTCAACAACGGGGAAATAAAAAGCTACACGTGGGACACGATCCCCGGTCTCCGGGGTGAAAGTCCTGTGTTGTTTAACGAAAGTCGTGCTGTGAAAAAGAAATATGCATCCCATTTAAATACATTACATTAAAATTCATGCTCACCACCACGAAAAAAACGACATAATCGTGTCCTGTACACAAATCAATATATTACATAACGTGACCATTTCGCGAGCTGCCGTGAGACTGGGTTGCCATCGCACGTTCACATTTACGACAAAATGAGTCTGACCTGCCAACGCCAATTCATTCTGCCTGCGCGCGGACGGCAAGAGGGGAGAGGGAGATGGAGAGGGACAGACCGAGACGATGTGCTGCTCAGCTTACAGTGACAATTTGGATGTCATCCTGATGAAAGCCTTTATTAGAAGGACAACTAAGAGAAGGTCCACTTTTGGCAATGCATGAGCCTGAGTCAAAGTGAGACAGCCTATATGCAGTGGTTAGGAGAGTACCATTTAAGAAACAAACTCAAGTAAAAGTTGAAAGGATTCTGATAATGGAAGTTAAAGTAAATTGTAAAAACACTACGCAGGCTGCTTTCCAACACAATTTGTTGTTTGTTTAAAAGGAACCAAAGAAATAAACTCTCTGTACCATATTAAATTGCATAGCATCGTATAATTTTGCATTGCGTCGTCGCATTGAATCACATTGTGCTGAATCAAATCATGTCAAATCGCACCGCATTGCAGTAAGGGGTGAATCAGATAGTGATCAGTAGTTGCTGTATATATTGTTAATGTGTCGGATCATTGGCAACGCACCAAGATATTTATCGCATCGGCCTGAGAAATTTGTTCGATAAAAAACTTCTGTTCTTCCACCTGGTTGGAGGTTTTCACAGAAGAGTGGAGGCTGTTACAGCAGCATACAGTAACAATCCCTACGGTTTTGGAATGAGATGTTCAACAGCCAAGGAGTGTTACGTCTGAATGTCCACATATTTGAGGCTATGTAGTGTGTCTATGTGTCTCCCACCTGATCTGCCAGTAGCTACAGTCTGCACTGACCTTTGGTCCTGGTGGCCCAATTTGTCCGCCGGTGCCTGGTAGTCCTGGCTCCCCCTGGTTGGACAATGAACACACTCTGAGAGGCAAAGTGGAGCAGCAGCAGCCAAATTCTATTACTATTCTACACTATTACAGTAATTATCTGTCCCACTTCAAACACTGCGCTGGTACGACTGCAGAGACTGCTGTTACAGGAGGAAATCCTAAACACACACACCCATGCACAGAGGAAGCCAAACCTCCAGAATTGGAGAACAGTTCTCTTTCCTTATATTTATAGTAGGGTTACTTACTGTGCATCTGGCTTGAAGTGATTAGGTTGTTACATTTGGCATAATATTTTATTGTCATGAACTGACACCTCAGATTTCATGCTTTCACATCCTGGTACGCTGGCTTAATTCATGTTGTGGACACGACTGTTGAACAGAACAGGATCTTACCATTGGTCCAGCTTGTCCTAGAGGCCCTAGCTCGCCTCTCTCACCAGGAAGACCCTGTATACAAAGAAATCAGCTTATACTGTATTTTGTAGTGACATTTAATACGTTCAAAATCTCTCTTTTTTTTTATATCTAATTCATTGTTTATTTAGGTTTGTATCCTTTTAATTCATCAGGACACTAAGGCTGAATCTCATTTCTCATTTTACCCCTACCCCTTTGTCTTACCCCTAGCCCTTGTCCCTCGAAACCGAGTGGTAAGGGGTAGGGGTGAAAACATACCCTTATGAAATGGGACGCCACTTGGTTACATCATCATACATACTTAGGTCTGTTTGCAATAAATATTTGAATACACACTGCATGGTGTGTTGTACATCTGTTTCAGTTATCAATGTTTTGAATGTCATTGATGTTCAGAAACACTTTTTGATACAAGCCTTCCGTGATCGCCCACTCCCCCACCCCTCCTCCACGCAGTTACTAGTAGCCAAGGAGGACACGGAGGATTAAAAAAACATGATGGACTCTTCAGAAGAGGTCATTATCTTCACTTGAGTTTCTGCGTGGGAAAGTCACCAGACGCCACAATCTCTTACTGAGAAATCCAGAGAGAGTTGTGTGGAGCTGATAGTCTTAATTAGCTTTGTAGCAACTCATTTGGCAATGGCTTGAATGTAACGGACGTTCATTAATATAAAACAGTTACGCGCTAAAACTTTAAACATGGCTTTATTAAGATAGTCTCACCTTGGGTCCTGGGGATCCTGGTTCACCTGATAAGCCTGGTTCCCCTCTGTCTCCCTGGACATGTCAGCAGAATCAGGAACTATTAGTACTGGCAGCAGATAAAAAAAAGCCACAACACTGATACAACTGCTTCTTTAAAGACTTACCTTGTTACCTTTTAGACCGGGCTCCCCTCTTAGTCCTGCGGGGCCACCTTCACCCTGCCCAGCCAAGGGAAAACAGAAGGTAAGAGCATGTAATCAAAGTATGAAAGTAATGTAATGAATAAATGTTATCATACATTTTAAAAGTCCATTATGATCTATAGAGTATTTTCATTTGTTGACCAAACTCCGAGAGGGAGACCTAAAATAGGGGAGCGTTAAAAACGTGACACCAAGGTGACCTGAACCTGCCATATGTGATGACTTGGGAGTAAGAATATGTGGGTCGTCAGCTCATTTAATAAAATATTGTGGTTGATGGTATTAAAAGCTGTGCATAACGTTGCCGGGTTGGCTCAGTGGGTAGAGCAGGTGCACATATACATAGAGGTTTATGCCTCGACGCAGAGGTCTAGGGTTTGAGTCCGATCTGTGACAATTTCCTGCATGCCTTCTCCCCCCCCCCTTTGTTACCTAGCTGTCCTGTCAAAATTAAAGGCAGAAAAGCCCCAAAAAATAATCTTAAAAAAAGCTGTGCATAAATCAAGAACTAAAATTGTATTTTTGCCATGATCAGACTGCAACTTGATATAATTTGTGACACTATGGAGAACTGTCTGTGTGCTGTCACTTTAAGGGAAACAGACAGCATTTATCAAATACTTTTCTGGCTAAAAATTCCAAATGTTGGTTGCGTTCAACTTTTTCTAGACTTTAGAAATGAAAAGAAACGTAGAGATGGACCTGTCGTTCTGGGATTGAGCGATAATTATATCAGTCTTGACTGGAGTTGACATCTCTTTGGTGTAGCAGCAGTGCAGGAAAATCAAAGTAAAAATTGTGACTTGCATTGTGGCGATTCGTACGGAAGAGGATTGGGGCGACATGTGAGAAATGTATTTGGGTTCTGAGTTTCTGAGCTTAATCCCAGCATTCTCACTTTAATCTCAGAATTCTGACTTTTGTTGAAGTCTAAAAAAAAAATTGTTTTTAAGTTTTAAAAAAAGAAGTCAGAATTCTGAGAATAAATTCATAATTCTGAGATTCTGACTTTATTCTCTGATTTCTGACTTAAAACTCAGAACTCAATACATTTTTTGTGGCCCTAATCCTCTTCGAAGATGTTATAATGCAACAGATACGTTACCTTCATCCCTGGTAATCCAGGAGGGCCGGATTCCCCAGGTTTCCCATCTTTACCCTGGGGACAGAGACAACATAGGCTGAATCTAGCATTTGCAGACAACATGTATCCTAAAGACTGGTTACAACAGTATGAAGTGGTGAAAAGAAAGAAACTGATAGAGAAACTGATTAGCACTTACAGGCTTACCATCAGGTCCCGGTGGTCCTTCCCTCCCTTTCTCGCCTCGGAAACCCTGTAGTATTAATACATACAAAGACTTTAATAAATGCACAATATTTTAGCCCTGCTATGGCTGGCAATGTTGATAATTAATGATAATAATAATAACTTGTATTTATATAGCGCCTTTCATGAAACCCAAGGACACTTTACAGAATTACCGTGGCTAAGCTAAGGGAGGTTGTAGGCTGTGGTAAACAGGTGGTGTTTCAGGAGTTTCTTTTTTAAATTTTCCAGGGATGTAGCATTTCGGATATCTGCAGTGAGGGTGTTCCAGAGGGATGGGGCTGCAACACTAAAGGCTCTGTCTCCGAGGGTACAGAGTCTGGTGTGGGGAATGGAGAGAAGTCCAGCGTCAGAGGACCGCAAGTTTCAGGGTGGAGTGTATGGATGGAGGAGGTCGGAGAGGTACTGTGGGACCAGGGCATGGAGGGATTTGTAGGTGAGAAGGAGGATGTGATGCGGGACTTAATTGGAAGCCAGTGAAGGTGGATGAGGGTTGGGGTGATGTGCTGCTGGTTATACATACTGTATGTTGGTCTGTTGGTCAGTCCAACACTTTGGTCCAGACAAAAAACAACTATTACCATTAAGGTCATGGTTTCCGATTGCAACACATTCTCACTCCCATCGCGTCAAAACGCGACGCTTGGTCAGGTGCCTTTGGCGTTTGTTATTGAAGCAAAACGTCACCTTTAGCATCGTATTGAGATGCGCTTGGTCAGGACTCTTGGCGTCACTTTTTGATGCTCTGCGTTGGGACTATTGGCGTCACTATTTGAGGCTCTCAGGACTCGCGTCAAGCCCTTCGGCATCATATTTAGACGCGCTTGGTCGACATTTTGGTGCACTTTGTGATGCTCTGGGTCGGGACATACGTTTAACTAACGTGCAGCACGAGAACGGGACAGTTAGGTTTATGAAAAAATCGTGGGTGGGGTTACAAAATGTACATTTTAATGACGTGGGACAAGAACGGGACACGAACCCAGCAATTTTAGGTCTTTCATACTACTCGCTACCGTTGTCGCTCTTAATACTACGTCATCTTACAGCGCTGCTCTGCGTACAGACGCCAATAATACGAGTCCATATACGCATTATTTTCACGGATGGGATCACACCGCTTCCCAGCATTGCATAAGTGGGCTTGAGCTGAGCTCGCTGCTCCTCATTTGCATAAAGTTGGCTGGATTCAACTTTATGCAAATGAGGAGTGGACGACTCTAACGCCCTGCTTCTCCAAAGTCCCCGCGACGCTACCAGAATGCATTGCACGGCTGCTCCCATAGAAATGAATGGGAAGCGTTGAAATGATGCTGACAATGGACACACACCATAAAGGGTGATTTTTGCGTTGGTATCTGACATTGAGAGCCACTGACCAAGCGTCAGTATTTTACGAGTTGGGAGTGAGAACGGGTTCGCTTTCCAGACGGTATATTATATTGACTTTGACTGTCGTGGAACTTTCACAATAAACTGTTATCATGTTGGTGATTGTCCGATTTTTCTTCTAGCGCCATCAATTCAATCAAATCAAAAAACTCAAGCATTTGTCCAATGCTGGTTTATGACCACATATCTGAAAAGCAATGCAATTTCCAGCAGCTTCAGCTACACGTTCTGTTAACTGCTAATTATTAAATGTTAGCATGCTAACACGCTAAACTAAGATGGTGAACATGGTAAACATGTAAATATATTAAAAAATCAGCATTGTCATCATGAGCATGTCACCATGTTAATGTTATTAAGCTCAAAGCACTGCTGTGCCTTGACTGTTGCCTATAAACTATGACTCAAAAAAGGTGAGATGGAGCACCAGACCAAACCATCTACCAGGGACAGATGAGTGAAAGATTATCTGTAAGTCTGCTCATTTATTCAAAGCCAAACAAATTTAAAGAACATACCACTGAGCAATAGAAGTCTAACCCCAGATTAAAAAAAAAAAAAGTTCTGCATATTTAAGCAGCGCTCCAAAAACAAAACTTGGAGATTCTAAAAACCTCCCTGAGTAAAAGAAATGTGAATCATTAGAAGTGAGTCACTACAACTACATTTCATTCAAGGTCATTAGTAGAGGACATAAGTTGAGGTCTGGAATATATAGTTTTGGTAAAATGCACCAATTCCACATTAAATACACACAAATTAGTTTTCTAGTTTCCAATTTGCCTGTTGTAGTCGCCCCTCGCTTTCCATATACAGACGCATATATCACTGTGGATCAGTGTGTGTATATAACTACCAGTGTGTGTAATAACATCCAATATACTGTATAGTGTTGACTCCAGTGGGAGCAGATTTATTATTGGAACAACAAGAAAAAATACTAGAAAAAATGTGTATGTAAGCAAGCAGTGCATTCTATATTCCTCTATTTGTAGATCCCAATTTGTTTCTGAACACCTCAAATAATAAAGTAGCTAATTTGATCACCCACACCACACATGCAAACACACACACACACACACACACACACACACACACACACACAATTACGTCAAAGTTGGGCAACGGGGTGCTGTACACCAATAGATTGGTGCTTCAAGGCCATGGTGTAAAAGCCACTAGAGGGACAAGAGTCATATATCAAATGTCCTTTGAGTCTTATAGGAGGAAGCAATGCATGTATGCGTGCGTGCGTGTGTGCGTGCTTGCGTGTGTGTGTGCGCGTGTGTGTTTGTGTGTGTGTTACCATCGGTCCTGGCAGGCCACGGGGCCCCTGTGGACTGACGGCACAGTTGCAGTCTTCTTCCTCCACTGTGGCTGTTCGATTCAGAGGACACTGAGGAAGCACAAACACACAAAATGTCTGCAATACATAACACACTCACACACATTGATATAGCCTATATTACAGTAAGGATTAAAAAAAAAACTGATACAGATGTAGGATTTTTTTTGTCATTAATATAAGCTATATTAATGTGTCCTACACATATTATATGTTTCCTACAATCCTAGGATTTTTTTTTGTTACTGTTTAAAACAAAAAGACTTTCCTCTGGAAGGACAAACTTTAGTCCCTATAGAAGACTTCTTAGCATGAGCTATGAACATTGCCAGTGATTTTGACTCTGCAATATCTAATTCGGTGTGATATCATTACCTTTGCACTACATCAGTAAATACTTTAAAGCCAAACTTTTGAAGTGTGTAAAAAAACTGGGTAGAGATCACACTTACCCTTTCATCATCCTGTAGCGTAAGCGAGAGAGGACAAGAGAAAAAACAATGGTTATCATCGTACAAGTACAGAATGTGACCTTTGCAGTGGAGCTTCCAGTAGATACAGGCAACAGAGGAGATCTTACCACAGAGTAAATCTCACAAGCTGTTTCTCTCTCACTCTGATGAGGATCACAGTACAGACGCAGCTTCTGAATCTCCACCTGAATACAAAGACAATTCAAAATGAAAAAGTGGTGCAGAAAATAGATTATTATTATTAAAGGTCCTATGACATGCTGCTGTTTGGATGCTTTTATATAGGCCTCAGTGGTCCAATAATACTGTATCTGAAGTCTCTTTTATATAGGCCTTAGTGGTCCCCTAATACTGTATCTGAAGTCTCTTTTATATAGGCCTTAGTGGTCCCCTAATACTGTATCTGAAGTCTCTTTTATATAGGCCTTAGTGGTCCCCTAATACTGTATCTGAAGTCTCTTTTATATAGACCTTAGTGGTCCCCTAATACTGTATCTGAAGTCTCTTGTATATAGACCTTAGTGGTCCCCTAATACTGTATCTGAAGTATCTTTTATATAGACCTTAGTGGTCCCCTAATACTGTATCTGAAGTCTCTTTTATATAGGCCTTAGTGGTCCCCTAATACTGTATCTGAAGTCTCTTTTATATAGGCCTTAGTGGTCCCCTAATACTGTATCTGAAGTCTCTTTCCTGAAATTCAGCCTTGGTGCAGAATTACAGCCACTAGAGCCAGTCCCACAATGAGCTTTCCTTAGGATGTGCCATTTCTGTGTCTGTAGCTTTCAATGCTATTGAGGAGGAGAGAGGGGGGGCAAGGTGGAGGGTGGGGGTGTGGCCTTGACCAACTGCTATGCTTGCTTATTTTCAAGCCATGATGTCTCTCTCATTCTCATGGGGGGGCCAAATTCTCTGGGCGGGCAAAGCAGAGAAAGGGGAGGTAACCTTTCCCCTTATGACCTCATAAGGAGAAGATTCCTGATTGGCCCATCTGAGCTTTCATTTTCTCAAAGGCAGAGCAGGATACCCAGGGCTCGGTTTACACCTATCACCATTTCTAGCCACTGGGGGGCCATAGGCAGGCTGGGGGATATTATACTACTCATATTAATGTTAAAAAACCTCATCAAGTGAAATTGTCATGCCATGGGACCTTTAAATGTGTGTCAAGGCCCCTGCCAAAAAAAGGAAAAACAAGAAGTAGAAAAATTTAATGATGAGCTATTGAAAAAAAACAGCATTTTCATTTATTTTATCAAATGACTCAGAGGTCAGTTATAAAGTTATATTTTTTTATTTGTCTCCATACATGCCATTGCCTTGGTATGGAAATGTATGTTATGTTGACTATAGAAGAATAAAGAGAAACAAAGAGAGTAATTAAGCAAAATAAATAAGAATATCTAAAATAAATGCAAATATATCACTGTAAGTCCTGCATAACGTATTTCAGGATGAGGATCTGGTTTATGGGGTTTTGGAAAGATACTGGAATTATTTGTTTAACTGTTTATTATTTGACTTCCTTTTTTATTACCATTTGTGCATATTTATGCTACATATACTAGTTTTCCAATACGTTTCAAGTGTCTACAAAAGCCAATTTGGAAATAAAACATTCATTATTTGTGGCTGCTTTTACTATAGCCTACATTTAAAGGTCCAATGTGTGGGAATTTCTCCCATCTAGCGTTGAGATCATATATCGCAATCAACTCTCTCGCACCACGCAGTTCAAAGTACGTATTACAGCTACGGTAGCCTTCACGCTTCAAAAAGCCGGTCTCTTGCTCTCCTTAATATCCTTTTTCTTTTTCTGGTTGAAGAAGAAGACTCCTGTTCCTGAAATTTGGATTTTGAATACGTGTGGTCCTCCACGTTTCCTTCTTTAAACTTGTCGGGGCCGGGAAGCTACGATACCTGTTAGCAGCATTAGCAGCACCTGTGAGTTTATCATGTGACAGCGAAAACGTGAAAGACGGAGCAGTATGTCCTGTATGTCCCTTACTGGCTAACGTATTTCTAGATGGAGCATGAATATGGAGCGTCTACCCCAGTTCATGCAAACGCAAATGTACATTTTCAAGCCAATAGGAATACTTGATGAATTGATGGTGGTGGTAACTATTCATGAAAAAGGACAAGTTTGTGAACGGGCAACACAGACTTTGATAATGAAGAACTAAACACGTTACACACTGGACCTTTAAAAACTGTTTCTCAAATCAATTAAAATGTTTTGCTTCATAAGCCAGACAAAGGGATCACCTGCACTTGGTGTCAAAACCTATTCAAATCATCTCTTTTCTTTCCTCCTCTCAGTTTCAGTGTCATTACTCACAGGCACAGTGATGTCTGTTCCTCGCCTTTTAGCAACCTGTGTCTCCCCGTTGATGTAAATAGGCTCCACCGGTTTCAGCATTATATCCTGGAGAGGCTGATCGTCAAGGAAACTGGAGACCTGACGTGGTCTTACCAGGAGTTTGAGCTGATGCCACTTTCCATCATACAGAGTCTGTGAGAAGGAACACATGAATTTCATAAATACCGTTTATAATTGTTTTTCGGGGTTATAGATACATTTCCTGAGAGTTGGTTCATTTATGAGACTGAAACATATCTTTGTTCAGGCAAAGTTGGATGTGAAAACAATTTCACTCAGCCTTCCATTTCTGTTGGTAGTCCTATTTGTGCATGCGTTTCATCTAATCTAATATTGTCATTAAGGCCAAAAATGTGTGTTCCCTTGTGGCTGGGTTGGCTCACTTAGTAGAGCAGGTGCACATATATAGAGGTTGTTTCTCGACGCAGAAGGTCCGGGGTTCGGGTCTGACCTGTGACAATTTCCTGCATGTCTTCCCCCTTTCTCACTTAGCTGTCCTGTCCATTAAAAGGCAGAAATGCCCAAAATAAATCATCTTAAAAAAAAAGTGTGTTCCCTAAATGCTGCACAAATAGTTAAGACCAAGAACTCCTTTTTCCATCACAATCTTTTTTTCTTAAAAGCTCAGACCATCCAGAAATAGAGAGAGAAACAGAGCAGCTATTGTTTCACTGGGACTGAGCCACAGCCATCATTTCCAAATGACAAATCACAGGCGTCTACCTTGGGCCACGTCAAACCACATCAAATCAAACATGTGCAAACACAAATTGAACATAATTACAACCCTGTATGCTATGTGTTAGGATGGAGGGTAGTGGGTGCCCTTTGGAAAAAACAGCCTGGCGTGTTCAACGGGATGTATTATTACCTTGTGCTGCCATGAAAACAGAGACATGTGCTCCAAGAACTACACATCCAACCAACTAGTTTCCACTGGCGAAATCCGGGGGTTCAGAGTAGGAAACGTTTTCTTTGAGCCTCATCCATGGTCTCCATCACATTACATCTTCAACAGTTCAGCTGTGTATTGAACTGAACAGGGAATGCTGTTTAAATAACTGCTAGTTTGGCTCTCTGCAAGTCATCCCAGTCAGGTTCATTCACAGAAAGCAACATGAAGGGAAATCCGACATTGGAAGAGACTGAATACACTCTAATAACACAATATGTTCTTTCAGGGGCAGGAAAATAACGGTTGAACCGCACAGTAGACTCTTTGTATTAATCAATATAAACTGTGACATTTATGTTTTCCTCATATTCATTTACTTTATGAATCAACTTTCTTTCTACCATTGCGAAGATATTATTAATGGTGCAACTTTAAGCAGCTGCATTCACTTGAGTTATATTCTCACTGCAATAAGCCTGGTTAAAGTGTCCCAACTTGTTATTGACAAGCTGAGACATCATATGCTCACTAATAAGATACCGCTTTACAAGACCCTACACATGTATACAGATTCAGAATGCTGTGTATACATTTTCAAACAAGACTAGAACATGTCCAAAGTAAATTAAACCAATAATCTAAACCTAATTTTGAAAATGTGATTTTCAGTCTTTGGTTTTCTACTACAAAACTCATCAATTCCTAAACAAACCACATACTGTATAATATCTGAGAAATCATAATAAATACTTTTGTGGGAACTTAAACATATTAGTATGTTTGATCATCTACTGTATATACCAGAATATTTCAGGGTTTTGTCAAGCCATTTAATGGAAATTTGATAGCGTCAAATCGCCACAGTATTTACAATACAGAAGAAATGGCACTCACTTCTCACTTCTCCCAGTTACTATATACAGCTCACAAATTCTGTTTTCATCCTGAATAATATATTTACATATCTTTTTTAAAGATGATTTCTTTTCAACATTTTGCCATTATTTGATATTGATGCAAAATGTTGGAAAAAAATCATTAGACAGGAAATACAGGGTCATGGAAAAAGGGGATAACATGCAACACAGGCTGCGATCACTGTATGTGGTATGCATCTTAACCGCATGGCTACCAGAAGTCCTGCTCCTGAATAGTGTTAGCCAGGGGAAGAATTCCAGTTCTCACCTCTGGAATTGAAGATCGTTGGCTTATGAGCCAAAGAGGGAGGTGTAACGTGATTCAAATGATTGTTATTGTGATAAGATGAAAGATGAAAACGCAAGATGAAATAACATTTCACAATAATGAGCTGAATTAGATTTTGAAATTTGAACACTTTGGGTTCCCATATATATTTATATATATGACCCTTTTCTTAACCTGTCCCACATTTTTAAAGTAAACCCATTTCTATTATTTGTAATAATCTGTGAGTCACCCAAGAATCTGCAGCAAACCAAGGCTGACCAACAGAGCCAAACCAAAAGTGATACAATAGCCAGACTGATGAAGTCTTTGCAGCTGTGTACAGAGGCAAAGGTAGAGTCATTCGTCTCGTCTTTGTCTGAGCTAAATTGGATCAACCAGTTGACAGAGAGCTATCAGGCATTTTCACACTTGGTCATATTGGGAAAGGAGCATGTGTCAATCATTGGTAATCAAAGCCCAGTCAAAAGCCATATTGATCTGGTAAGGACGTGAAACTCAATACTAATACCAACCTCAAAGCCGGCTTTAAAGATGACTCTCTGCTCCTTTTCTGTAATACTGGTGGTGGTGGTGAAGATGACAGTTTTGTCCTTCCCATTTAGTGTCACTGCAGCCTGGATCTCCTTATCTTTAGACAGCACCCTCCAAAGGTCAAAAGTCAGCATGCTCGAAGATCCCTTTAGACGCAGGGTTGCTACGAACACATAGGATGGAGGGAGGCCTTCTGGGAAAATATCCCTAGTACAAGGATTAAGCCAAATACCTAAATATAAACGGTGGAATGAATGATAGATTTTTAAAGACCATTACACTCTTTAGACAACATTCTACCTGGTATTCTCAGTAATGTCTGTGGAGACAGTCAGTGCGTAGGCTGCCTCAGAAATCAGAGAGCCAGGGATCTCCTTGGCCTTCTTCTGAATGTTCATGCCCAGCATCAGCTCAAAGCCTTTCTCATCACGAGATGCCACCGGGATTCGTGTTGGACACACAGACTCTAGAAAGAAAAGGGTCATTTATTCAGGCAGCTAAATAACAGCTAACCTCTAAATATTTATGCAATCATTCATTGTTGGGTCAACTGTGTATGTGGTGGTGTATTTTGTTGTATTTTTGTGGACGACACAATTGATTGAATATCTTTTGTTGTTGACTTTAAAATGAGCAAGCATAATTCATTGGATCTCAACACAAGTGCAGGCTCAGTGAGCCATAATGCAAAAATGGAACAAGCACTGGAACAAGAAAAACTACAGAGAAACTACAGATGCAGCCATTAATAATGTTATTAATTACGCCTATCTTTTTTTCACTACCACATGCCGTAATGTCTGCAGTTACACTGCTTTTCCTTCAAGTCTGTCTAGTTGAGAGTCATGTTTCTATGTTCTATAAACATGCCAAAAGAGATAGATGAACTAGATATCCTGACCTTCACAGAGCTTTTGCTCCATGGAGTCTCGAATACGGTCAATGGTGGTGTAATCTTCGGCATACAGGACATAGGTGGATGATGGTCTATTGGCGATGGATACAAGCTCCGATGTGGTGATCTCACTGCCAACTCCAACAGCGAATACTGTAATGCCCTGAGCTCGTGCCTCCATACTGGCATCCACCTAAAGAAACACAGGCTTTCTCCGGTGAAAATTAGCCCCAAAGATGCTTTCCATTTAGACCCTTGACAGAGGAGTTTATGGAAAAACAGTATGACAAGAATACAATTAACAATATTACAGCCAACAGCGTTCACATAAATGTCATAGTGTGGATAGTCTATATCCTTGATGTTCCACTTCCCGGATTGCTCTGTTGCCGCCAGAAAATCCATCGGATTTCACTCATTTAGGACGGATATCCGTTGCCTTGGGCATCCTTTGTGTTGGCATTTTAAACTCTGGTCAGTATATGAGGACTACGGTTAACCTTTTCTCAGATCTCTGCAGGGTAAATCCAGACAGCTAGCTAGACTATCTGTTCAATCTGAGTTTTCTGTTGCACGACTAAAACTACTTTTAAACGTACACGTTCCACCAAAACAAGTTCCTTCCGAGCCTATTTTGCAGCGGCACCGCTGCTTTTCTCCGGTGTTTAGCGCCGTCCAAGACGATTGTGATTGGTTTAAAGAAATGCCAATAAACCAGACCACATTTTCCTCCTATCCCCGAATGCTATGTGGAGCAGCCAGACTCTCCTCCAGCACGCTTTGGAGGAGGGTCTGGCAAAGCGAGACTATAGTGTGGATTAGGGCTGTTGGAACGAATTTTGAAAGTCGAATATAATTTGAATAGTAAACAAATCAATACTATTCGAATGCTGAAATTACTATTCAAATGTGATTTTTTTTAAATATAAATAGGTTGGCTAACGTTAGCTAATCTCCCTCTTCTCATGTCTGATGAACTATAAGTTACGGCAGTGAGAAACACAAGGCATTGTCAGCTAACGTTACGTACCGGGTAATGTTAGTACAACATCATGGAGCTAACGTTACGTACCGAGTAACGTTAGTACAGGGGGGAGTGACAAGCTGCGGCTGGAAATCGGAAGAAGGGTGGAAAATAGTTTTAACATGACTTTAAAATCGACATCCACCGAGCCAAAATGCCTATGTTACCAATAGTTAGCTTGTTCTGGTTTCCTAACTGTGTTGCGAGTTATAGGAGCTTAGCTGGGAGCTTCATGGAGAAAGCTAAAGTTAATGTTAGCTGCCCTACAGCTGTCAGAGTTAGCTTTGACTTCATATATTACATATACATATACAATACCTTCTAACAGCACCGTTTGGCTTAATTATCAATGCCGTTAGCATCGTGGCTAACACTTTTGTTACTTTATTTTGACAAATCGTTTCGGCTCTGCTTTCTAACATGCTTTCGAACGTTAGCCTTTACAACAGAGCTGCTTCACTACACTTGTTAGATAATGTTTCATTACAGAGTTCTCTGTTCATTTGTGTTTGTTGCTGTGTGCGTGGTGGAAAATAATCTAAACACAGAGCGGCGTGCCAGAAATGCAATGCGCCATGATGTAGGTCCCCTTCAAGGCCAGGCTGATGTTAGAAGTCCCTCTAGTGGACAGAACGTGTAACACCAACCACATGCTTATAGTGGTATTGACAATGCATAAGCCTGAGTAGTGTAGTACATATTAATAACAGGCTGCATTTGAGCATTAAATATTTGAATATTATTTGAATATTTAAAAAAAATAACAAATGAAATTCAAATGGTATTACAGAGGAAGACTGACAGCTCTAGTGTGGATAATCCCTTGTAAGATAGTGTTGCCTTGTTGAGGTTCTATGGATGGGGAGATCCTGTCTTTCTTTTTTCCCCACTGTAATACATCTGAAGCCCCTTGAGTCTGCCACCCAAATAAACGTATTAACTTGGTTTCAACCCAAGCACTTGAACCCGGCAGAGTGACATTTACCACGTCATCCTGAGATTTGCCATCAGTAACCACCACAGCGATGCGGTTCTTGACCTGGCTGGATCTTTGGGAGGAAGAGAAGACGTGGTCCACGGCAAACTTGATGGCCCTGCCAGTCTGCAAGACAGTCAGAAAACAGTGATGACCTGGTGGAGTACATTGCAAAATGCCATGATGCCGTGAGGGATCATGTATGTGAACTTGTATGTTCAGCTTCCAGATATCGGCAGCTGAATCACATCAAGTACAAGAGTACAAATTAAATTATATAACATAAAAAGCAGCAAAAGTAAATAACAGCTGATTAAAACATGTATTTCTTTTTTTTCCAAATCAAAGTAACCAAACCTAGCATGCCTGTATGTTTATTGACCATTTCTGTGCTTGTGGTGCTGTGTGGTCATGTTGCTGGAGATGCATCTGTGGTAACTGAATGTTGGCACCCTTGGACCTGCTTAAGTGCAGTCTGCCTCTCCATAACTGCTCCACTTTATTAGTTTCTCGTTTTTGGATGGAGTACTGGAAGTAGTAAAGATTTTTATAGGCCATTTTATAGTAAATTTGAGGTCCGTTTCATTCCTCAGCATGCAGGTGCCCTGATCTACCAGTTGGAGTCCGTAGTGCAGTAACCAGTGTCATGCCTAGTTCCTGTGTCAAGTTCATGTTTTTTATTTGTTTTATTAGTTCATCTTGTTCTTACCACTTCCTGTTTTGATTCTCACCTTCTCATCTCGCGTCAGGTCTGTTTACTTCCTGGTCTTAGTCTGCCTTCCCGCCGTGTGTGAGTACCTTCCCCCCATGTCTCGTTATCTCCTCCATCCTTGTGTATATAACCCCACCTGTCACTTACCTCATTGTGAGATTGTCCTTCCTCTGTGTTAGCTTTTGAGTGTTATCCCTGATTCCAAGCATTTCCAGTTTCGTGACTTCATGTGTTTTGACCTCTGCCTGTTTGTGGATTACCCTGTTTACCTTTTTTTTACTCTGGACACTGTTGCTTGTGAGTTGCTTTACTCCAAATAAACCTGTTTGGATTTTATCACCTGAGAGTTGTGCTTCTGTGGGTCCATCTACCTGTGTGCGTGGTCATATATGGAACCCCAAAGTGTTAAATACTAAATAAATAAAAATATTATGATCAGGGCTGTCAAAGATTAGATTTTCTTAATCGCGATAAATCGTTGAATTTCTATAGTTAATCGCCATTAATCGCATGTTTTATCACATGATTAAAATTCTATTATTTAGCATTTCAGAACAGTTTTTAAGTACATATTAACAATTGAAAGCCATTCTTACCAGTGGATCTTGATTGGGAATCAAATGAATGCAAAGAAAGTGACTTTATGAACTTGATTTTAAGATTTGTATTTGTTTATTATATATTTAATCTAGTCACACATTTGAATCTAGAGTCAATATTAGGGTTGGGTATTGTTTGGTTTGGATACCATTGCTAAAGCGGTACCGGTGCCTTAACGGTGCCTGAACCGATACTTTTTAAGAAAGTTAAAAAAAAAGAAGGGTACTAAACAGTTGGCGACATTAAAGAACGGCTTGTTAATAGCTAAGACCATATGGTCAAAATGAAATGATTTAATAATAATGTAATCAATATAACAATAATTTATTTCACTAGTAAATAGCTGTTGAATGACAAAAACAACCACCAGATGGGAAAAGGGCATTTAACAACAACTTTGACTGCACCACGAGGCTGTAGTTTACCAGTTTCATTGAACACACCGTCTGTGTTGTTTCTCCGACGGCAGCTGCAGATTGTTACATCCCGGTGTTGAATCCTCTACAGTAAAACACAGTCACACTTTACACCGTTTAGCGTTAGCTGTCAGCATTTTAACCGTGTTTAATCCAGCTACTAGCTAGCGGTAGGCTAACGTTAGCTGCTGTTGAGTATAGTGTTAACTAGCTAGCGGTAGGCTAACGTTAGCTGCTGTCGAGCATAGTGTTAACTAGCGTCATGTGCAGCGGTGTTTCTGTTTCCTGTAACGTCTGTTTCAGAGCATCAGAGAGAAGTGCAGACATATCAGTGGCACCAGAATGAGACACCAAAATCCGCGTTGCTATTCCTGCAGCAGCAGGATGTGTTAGGAGGAAGTACGGCAAAATAGTAGCCTTAATAAATGGCGGCATGCGATTAATACGATTAAAAAAAATTAACGCATCATGCTCGACCCTTAATCGCATCGCGATTAACGCGTTAATGCTGACAGCCCTAATTATGATATAAATAATCATATGAATAGATAGGGCAAAATATGAATACAACTCAAGTAATTATTATTACATTCATTTAATGATAGACATTTTTATATTAAAATGCTCCTTTTTTAAGACTGTTTTTGTTTCTTATATTTGCATTACTCTCAATTACACAACATTTTATGTCAAGTTTTATTCCTAATGTTTCATAATGCCACATTTTATTTCATGCTGTCGTTATTCATGACAGTGGAGTTGTCAACACCCTATTACCAATCAGCAGCTGTCACAAGTCTGCTCATGTTATCTACCTAGCCGGCCAAATTTTCTTAGGAAGGTTCCTAACGGAGTGAAATGACTCTGAAGTAGTTAAGTGGCTGCCATGATAAGAGCCGTTGGAATTGTGTAAGTGATTAGGAAAGGTGCTTCATTGCTTCCTTTGTTACCTCCTTTAGCATAGGATACATTGGACCATCCTTTACGAAAGGCGAAGAGATAATGACGTCCCACAAGTCCTTGCGGCAGCAAAATTTAAAGTGACACATCACCATTTCGCCGTTCATAATCTATAAGGTGTGCAGTAGCGCCGTAATCCTGTATGCACCGTGCGTACATTTTATTTCTGGAGACATTGCAACACATCTAATAGGCCTAATAATGATAATGTACTTTATGGCACTGTTTGACTGGTTTAATAAACCGGTTAATGTGAGAACGTTACTCTCCTTTCTGATGCGTAACATGACAGTGAGCAGGTGTTAACACAACTGTGACTGAATGGATCGCTGAATCCAAAGTTACACAGCGCACCGACAGCGGTTTATCTAGAGCCCAGTGCAAGTTCACCTGTTCGCCCCCCCCCCCTGGCGTATTTCAATATATCTGTTTTGTTAAAAACTCACTACAGATATGACATTATTATGACCATGTGTAAAAGTAGGAATATTATGTGAGAATGCGCAGATCGACATTGATGGCATTCAAATCAATTACCTGAAATCTCCCACCCACACCAACCCAAAGAAGTTATTTGCACCCTCTCTACAGTCCCTGTAGGCTACTGCTTTTAAATGATGCATTGTAGTAATGTATCAGTGTTTTCTTCAAAGATTTACTGTAGTGATGAGTAAGGCTGTTTTTCAGTAACTGTCAATGTTTCCATGCGCGCAGTAATGTCACTGTAGCTGATATCATGGGATATTTAAACAGCTAAACTAAAATCGGTAGTTATAGACTTGACAGAGAAAAGACTTTTAGCTTATGAAATAATCGATGGAGCCTGCATGAAACATCACATTTAGAACGCTCGGGGCAAAGTATTCTTGTTTCACCAGCAGACCCACGTCAATAATATCGCCCTCACATGATTACAGCCGAGTGTAAGGACAGTCGGATTCTCCTCGCACCATGGTTGTCTTATCCCAATTCCTTTTCAATTGTCCTTCACACCTTTCCTTGACCTCATGACGTTAACCATTGAGGTTAAGGAAAAGTGGTTAGGAAAAGGACTTAGGAGGTCATTTTTTGACTTTTCGACTGTGACTGCTGCCATCGTCCTGCTCGACGCCCACTGCTACTACTATTATTATTAGTCATAGTTATATTATCTTTAATGTTACTATAATACGTATTTCTCTCTCTGTTTCCCCCCAACTGGTCGAGGCAGATGGCCTCCCACTTAGAGCCAGGGTCTGATCAAGATTTCTGCCCGTTATAAGGAAGTCTTTCCTCACCGCTGTCGCACCAAATGCTTGCTCTTGGGGGAATTGTTAGGTCTCTGTACATTATTCTATCTGTAAAGTGTCCTGAGATCACTTCTGTTATGATTTGACACTATAAATAAAACTGAATTGAAATTGATTTGAATTATGAGTTGGGTTTTAATTATTTTTTAAGTTGTTTAGCAGATTATTGTTTCATTTATATATTTTACTCAATTTATTCAAATGATTATCTATTTCATACTTTTTTATTTAATATTGAATGCTTTGGGTTCCAACCCGAGGACACTGCCACGCTGTTTTCTCCTTATTTTTTAATTTCTAGTGTGTTTCCAATGTGATTTATTGATTCATTTAATTGATGAATTGGGGGTCACTCACATCCTTCTTCCCAGAGCAGGGACTCTATTTTCATGGCGGCGCAATTACCAGGGCAAGCAGCACACCAACAGTTTGGAATTATTACATATTCTCATAATACCAGCATGCAAATTAGGACAGATAGTTGGAGTTGTAAACAGAAAAAATGCTGTCGTGCCTGTGTGTTTCCTCCCAGGTAGGTGATGCTCTGTATGGCCTGGATGAGCTCCCCTCCACCCTGGTGTTTCCCCAGAGGAATCTCCAGACGAGGAGTGTCGCTGTACTGAATCACAGCCACCTACAGCAGGTACAAACAAAACCAATGTAAGTGTAGTGCAATTATGTGTGTTTTATCAAAGCAGGCAACTGACACAAAAAGACAGAAGACGGAAAATAATCAGATGATAGTTATGAGACAACATCTCAGAAACTCAATTCATGCTCAGCACAAACAATATAATGTGGTTGATATTACCTGTGTGTAGTGGGAACTGATGTCAAATTGGCTGGTGATGTTGATAAGCCACTGCTTGGCCGTGTCAAAGTCAGAGAAGCCAACACTCCATGAGCCATCAACAATATAGACCAGGTCATTTACAGCTGTGCTGCAGCCTACACACATAGATACACACACATGCACAGTAATCAAATCACATATAAACTGAAAATCTACATTTTAGACTCAAGAGGTCACTATAATTTAAATTATGTTGTGTTTTTGAGAACTATGGACTGACTCAGCATGTGACGGAGCCCACACACAACAAGACGCCAAGGCTCTGAACATGTTCAAGGTTATGGTGACTCTCTCTGATCATTCCTGTGTTTTCTTTGACAACACGATCTTCGTGCATCTCCAAATGTTCAAACAGAGGTTATCAGAAAACGGTATATAAGTGAAAACACCAGTGAAACATTCATTCAACTCTTCTCCTCTACACCCGCCCCCTCTTGGTTCTCAGTCAATGAGCTTGTGGATCAGTTCAAGAAAAGATCTCTATTGAGAAATGCCACACTGGTAAGAACATGTTCTCCATGTTCATTATGACACCTATAAAGAGAGTTTGTATTTATAATTTGTAACTGAGAAATGCAAGGCGGTCCTTGTTCTCTGACCTTATCGCCAAAAACAACAATAATGCACGTGTCTTGTTTGCTTCTGTCGATAAGTTCACAAACCCTCCAGTGTCAGTAGCATCTGAGCTTTTATCCACTAGGGCCTGCGATGCATTTGCCTCCTTCTTTACTGACAAAATTCAGAAAATTAGACAAGCAGTCGTTGGCTCCGTATCCGGTACAAGATTTGTGTTGTCCCTGCGCCCACGTAAAATCAATTAAAATACCATGACGCAATTAAATGCGATCAACCATTAAAAACTGAAAACTGAAACTGAAATCCTCCTCCTGTTGCCTTGATATTCTCCTTTTTCAAAAATGTTTGGTTTCAGATCTTCTACAGATTGTAAAACATGTCTCTTCTTTCAGGTATCTTTCCATGGGCCCTGAAAACTGCGGTCATCAAACCAATGTAAAAAAAAAAAAAAGAACAATCTAGACATGTCACTAATGAGCAATTATAGGTCCATATCAAACCTTCCATTTTTAAGTAAAATCATTGAAAAAGTTTTTTTTTTCAAACGCTATACTGTTTTGATGTCTTCCAGTCAGGTTTTTTCGACCACACCACAGCACTGAGACGGCTCTTGTTAAAGTCTTTAATGACATCCACTTAAATACAGACAGTGGCAAAATGTCAACCTTAGTATTACTTGATCTAAGTACTGCATTTGACACGGTCGACCACAACATATTACTAGACTGGAAATAAATTAGAAGCGCTTCCTTTTGGTGGTGGGTGAACAAAAACAAGGTGCTCTTTGGTGCAGGGGTGAGCCAATAGAATCAGAACAGTGTGTTGATATTACACACTGTTCTGATATTACTAGACTGATTGGAAAACTAGGTTGGACTTTCTGGCACAGCACTAAACCGGTTTGAATCCTACTTAAAGAACAGGGACTACTTTGTGTCTATAGGTAATTACACGTCTGAGTGGATAAAAATGATATGCAGAGTTCCCCAAGGCTACATTCTGGGGCCTCTTCTGTTTAGCATACTTCCACTGGCTCAGATTATGGAAAACAATAAAGTAAGCTACCATACCTGTAGCTGTTTTTATATTCTCTTAAAAGAATGTTTTTAATTGTTTTTAACTGCTCTTTAATGTTTTAAAATTACCTTGTTGCTGAAATGTGCTATACAAATAAAGTGGCCTTGCCACCTTGCCTATTAAAGGAAACACGCCGACTTATTGGGACTTTGTCTTATTCCCCGTATCCCCCAGAGTTAGATAAGTCCATACATACCCTTTTAATCTCCGTGCGTGTCGTAACTCTGTCTGACGCACCCACCGCTAGCCTAGCTTAGCACAGATCCTGGAGGTAACTAGGCCTGGCAAACTTGATTCCTTTTAAGGATTCAGGTTATTCTGAGTCACTCAATAAACTGATCCGGGTTGTGCAAGCCACTTGAGTCAGTATTGCTAGCTTGCAATGTTTCGGACTGTCTGCTCGACCTAATTGCATTTTAACATACTACAGTAGGCCTAGGCTACGTGCAGAATGGCTCCGTGAAAGAATGTCTTTTGTTGTTGATTTGCTTTAGCCTGAGCTCGAGGAGAGAACTCGCTCGTCTGCTACAGATCCACTCATTGCTGGCTGATTCGCGCTACGGACTCATGAGTTCTCGAGTGAGTCCCACTCGATGTTTCCGGCTCAGAGTCTGCGGGTCGGGAAGTTCCAATAACCTGTCTCAGACTGTCTCTCTGCTCACTCAGTCGCTTGAGTTGACTTGTGGAGTTGTGGTTGCCTAGGAAATTTATAAAGCTTTTGGCAGCTAAGATGGCTAGGACTAGTAGTAGCTAATGTTGCAAGAGGTTTGTGTGTGGCGCTGTTATCATTTTAGATTGAATTGTAGTAGGACTCAACTGATCAGAGTTAATGATACTGGAGACTCGCGACTCATGGGTTAATTTAAAGACACAGGTGAAAGATCCGAGTGAGTCACGACTCAAACAGGTTTAGAGGCAACCGGCTCCATCTAGCCTAGCTTAGCACAGATCCTGGAAGTAACCAGCTCCATCTAGCCTACTGCTCCCAATAAGTGCCAAATTAATGCCAACATTTTCCTATTTACATGTTGTGATTTGTATAGTCACAGCGTGTACAAATAACAAGGTCACATGACACACAGCCATCTTCTAACTGTATACATACTGGGAACTATATTCTCAGAAAGGCGAAGCACTGCTACTTGGGTAGAGTGATTAGCGCAACACCTGAAAAGCACCGTTGTTACTTTCTGCTCCTCACCATGGGGCTTCTCAGGTGCTGCGAGCAAATCACTCCGCCCAAGTAGCAGAAGTAGCAGTGCTTCGCCTTCTGAGAATATAGTTCCCAGTATGTATACGGTTAGAAGACGGCTGTGTCTCATGTGACCCTTGTTATTTGTACACGCTGTAAATAGCGTGTAACATGTAAATAGGAAAATGTTGCCGTTATTTTGACGCTTATTGGGAGCAGTAGGCTAGATGGAGCCAGTTACCTCCAGGATCTGTGCTAAGCTAGGCTAGCGGTGGGTGCCTTTGACAGAGTTACAACACGTATGGAGATGAGAAGGGTATGTATGGACTTATCTAACTCTGGGGGATACGGGGAATAAGACAAAGTGCCAATAAGTTGGCGTGTTCCTTTAATTGAGGTAACAGCAGCAGCCAATGCAGTATGTGTTATAATTTTGCCTCCACCTACACTCTGCCCACAAAAAACATTAAAAGTGTTTACTAACAGAAAAGGGGTCTACATAAGAGTCACCTACCTGCACGGACATCTTCCTCTTCTGCAGCCTTCAGGGGGGTCAGTAGCAATATTGCACTCCATAATGACCACAGCAACATGGCTCCGTAGGAGAGCGGTCTACCTTGGTCCAGTCCAACCTGGCTAAATTACAAATTAGAATATTTTGTACATTTTAAGCTAAATCCATCAATCTTGTGCACTTTGAGAGCAAAATTAGGAGGCTAGATATATGAAGAATTGTGTGATTTTGTAAACAATGTTGTGCCCTATTAAACAATTTAATCATATACACATTGGTTGTATAGATATGAATGGTGATGCCACTGCAAAAAGTCACACCTACAAAGCCTGGTAAATAAGACTTTTACTGTTTTACAGTTTACCGCAGTTCACAAATGGTCAAAACACAAAAATGACAAGCAGACAGCTCTATTTAGCTTAAAGTGCTCATATTATGCTGTTTGGCTTTTTCCCTTTCCTTCATTTTTTTTAAAGATTATTTTTTTGGGGGCTTTTCTCTTTATTGTGTAGAGACATGAAATGGGGAGAAAGATGGGGGATGACTCGCAGCAAAGAGCAGCAGGTTGGATTTGAACCTGCACTGCTGCAGGACTTAGCCAACGTGGGGCAAACGCTCTTAGTAGGTGAGCTAGAGGTCACCCCTTCTCTTGCCTTTATTATATATCTTTTTTGTGCACGTTATAGGTTTACAAAGTGAAAAAGCCCAAAGTCCCCCCCAAAGGGACTTACCATCTCCAACAGAAAACACTGTTCACAAACTGCTCCAAACAGCTCTATTGTAGTCCAGCCTTTACTTCAGAGACAAACGTGGTCACTTTGGAACACACGTTATAATGCTCGCGCCTAGCTGCTAGCGTGGCACGCCCTCATACTCTGCTTCTGACTGGCTAGTAGTCCTTACCTAGGTACTGTCAGGGCACGCCCTCATACTCTGCTTCTGACTGGCTAGTAGTCCTTACCTAGGTACTGAGCATGTGCGACTCCCAACAAAGATGGAACAGAAGTGAGATGTCTCACTCTGTAGCTAAAACAGAGAGCTCAACACACAGGGTGAAAAGAGGAGCTGCAGCAATGTGCAGTACAACAAAAATATGTTTTTTGAAAATTAAACCAAATAAACCTAGTCTAATCTTAATTATAGATCAAACAAATGTCATAATTGCTGGAGATATGAACTTTGTTCTTAAAGCGAACTGCAGCAATCAAAGTCAGGACAGTGTCTAACTGCAATTTTTTAAAAACTAAACCATTGTGGACATCTGGAGATTGTTGTTTCCCACAGGCAGAGAGTATTGCTATTTTTTCCTAGTACATAAATCCTACTCTTGCATTGACTTTAATTCCTCGATTCTAAACTAACCTCTGCAGCGACGGATGCTGTCTATCATCCTATTCTAATTTCAGACCATAGTCCTGTCTCACTAACCTTGCAATTTGCCAACTTGGACACGAGAGGCCATAGAACTTGGTGTTTTGATCCTGTCCTGAGACAGACGGAAGAACGCATTTCATTTTCTCTTCAATCTAATGACAAGGGTGATGTAGATGATTCGGTTTTATGGGAAAGCTTGAAGGAGAAAACATATTTTTTTACACATCAGGTAAGAGTAAACAAGAAGAGGCAGCCCTTAAGGATATAGAGGCTAAATTGCAGAACAGTCATACCAGTCTTCCCCGACAACAGATGTATTAGGAAAGATCACTAAATTGAAGTATGACTATAACATTATGCGAAGTATGACTATAATGCTATGCTGTGTGTGTGTGTGTGTGTGTGTGTGTGTGTGTGTGTGTGTGTGTGTGTGTGTGTCCAATTGGCTAGTTCGAAAAAAAAGACTATTTGAAATAGGGGACAGGCCACATAAGTTATTAACGAGGCATCTGATACAGTCTCAGGCATCAAAGGCCATACCCCAAATAAAGAAGAAAACTGGAGAGATACTTACAGACCCAGGAAAGGGGAAATACATTGTTTTATAAGGCATACAGCTCATTACTGGCACCTTTAATCCTTTGTATGCTTAATTATGCCAGAGAAGTGGGTTCCATAACTTGCACATTATATTAAGACAATATGGCCTGTGTCGCTCATCCCAGTGGAAGCTAAACTATTAAGCAAAATTGTAGTCTTTAAAAGTCACGATATGGCATGTGTATTATCATTCTTACACACTTTGTAGAAGTTCCACACTGCCGACGTGTTTTAGCAACAGCTGTTAGAACTGTTTTGTTTGTAGTAGCGTGCGCACGCCTGAGCAACCACGTGCAGCTCCTGGCCGATAAGGTGGGTGGGAGGTAGCAGCAGCAGGACTTGACTTCACATGAACAGGCAGTCACAGACATGGGGTTGCTGCTCTCGGTGGAGTGTTTAACTATATGTGTGTAGTAAGTAGTTCATCTGAGGTTAGAAGAGATTAATGCCGAGCGCCCGATCACTTGTTTTTGGTCAATTTTGACCGATAGTGCTCGGCGGTCGATCAATCGAGGCATCCTTATACTGGACCAATGTCAAAGATTGTTGTTCCCATCAGTCACTTAGACACATAAACATAGGAACATAGTGTTCAGGTTGAAAAGAAAACCTTTATCTTACTCTTTACATTTAGTTATAATAACAATGTGACTTACTTAAATACAAATTACAGCAGTCACATTGTAGCTCACTGTTTACTGTTAATTGTCTTTCTTGTGTGTGTGTTAACCCTCCTGTTGTCTTCGGTCAAATTTGACCCATTTTCAAAAAGTTTCTATATCGCAAATTTGGGTTTCTTTCAACCAACTTGTCAAAAAATAAATAACGTAGATGGTTCCATACGCTATTCACAAGTAAAACAAATGATCAATTCCCTATTTTCATTGAATTTGGGTATTTTAGTCAATTTTATAGCATTTGAAAAAAAAATGGTAAAAGAACGTTGATAAAAATTGACCAAAAAAAGCAACAAAAATGTCCAAAAAAAGTGTAGAAAAAAAACAAACAAAAAAAACATCAGGAAAAGTGACCAAGCTGCATGGTCAAGGGGAAGACAACACAAGGGGTGAACCATATCATGTCCAAACAAATAAATGCTAATATTTTAGCTTGTTTCTGAAGTCGTGAGGCTTTGTATTCCATATAAAAATATATATACACACACATCATAATACATACAGTAGTATATCAGCCCCTCCAGAAAAACGTGATTATGCGATTGCATAATTCAATGCATAATCAGCCAAAGTCCGCATATTTATGCGGGGGGGCGCATTTTTTCAAATACGCCGCACTTTCGCTGCATAAATTTCCGCGCAAAATATGCGGGGCTTGCATGATTTCATAATCCCCGCATTTTCGTTGCAAAAAAGTCACATATATCTTAGCAGAAAGTTGAAAAATGTTGCATTTACTTCACACAAGAGCAGCCATTTTCCCCTGTTGCCATGGGAACACATCACATAAAACTGCATAAATGTCCCGCATATTCCATCAAATTTTTTAAGAAAACATGCCCCATAATCAAGGATTTTTGCATTTGCAACTCAGCATTTTCCTGGAAGGACTGGTATATGTGTATGTGTTTCAAAGAATTAGAAAGACTCTTTCCAACAGTCCATAAAAAGTCCAATGAATAGACTGTGTTGTAATGTGGAGTTGGCACATATTTGATAAATGACTTGTGAAATCATCACATCTCTACTGTCCCCACTGTTCTTCTTTCCTCCTCTTTCCTGTAAAATGCTTTTGTGAGTTTTCATGTTGTGGCATGCAACATATGGTCTAGTAGTGTGTTTTCTGTGGAGCTCTCCCTGTGTTCATTTTGCAGCGCAAACATGGTACCACCGACCACAAGGCTGGGCCGGAGAAAATAACAACGTGAGCCCTATGCTGGGATGGTAAAACAGAAATATAAACATGGCAGAGAGGGCTGCAGTGTGCTGGCAGAGGGTTTAAAGACATGGGAGGATCAGTCAGCTGAAGAGAGTACAGCTACCACAACAGTTCTTCAACAAGTCTCCTCCCAGCTCCCGTAACTCTGTCTTTTTCTCTGTCTCACTTGTTTGCTATTATAGAACCATATTGCACAGACTGTCCTCACCAAAAAATGTCCGTATAGGTCGATTAAGCAAGCAGCTTATTAGGACACATACGTATTTCCGTTTGTTGTTGAGCGGTAGAAAGAAGGAAGTCAGGTAACGTAGTATAAAGAGCAACAAAATCTGCCGCTTGTGTCCCATGCGAAACTAAAAGTCAACGTTGATTTTTATTTTTAAGTTAACAAACGTAACTACGTTAGAATGTAACCACATCATGGACGTAACTATAAGTCACAGACTTGCGTTACTCATTTTAACCCAAAACATGATCTTTTCCTAACCCTAACCAAGTAGTTTTGTTGCCTAAACTTTACCATATAGTTTTCCGTATCACAACATTAACCACATTTAAAACTCTCACGATCATAAATGTCCTGTAAGAGCAAACGAGACTAACAGTGAAAAGTACGGAGCCCCGGAAGGATCACAGATAGAGAAAAATAAAATAAAAAAAATAATAATATTAAGGCCATGAAATGCTATTGCGTGGTAACAAGATACAATTCATTCCCATGTTATAAATAACTCGTGGCCACAAGATACTTATTCGTTCGCACGTTATAATTAACTCGTGGCCACGAGATAAGTGTATATAAAAAGAGCCAGCACAAAGGACCAGTGTATAGGACAAGTGTATTCATATTATTATTATTAGCTAGCAATGTAACTTTGGTCACTAGCCTAGGTAATCGCATTAATTAAGTACATAATACATGAATTTGTCAATAATCTTTAAAGACATGGTTTATTAAGTCTTGTTGTGTTTCTAAATTAAGAGAAACTGAAATATATTTGGTAGGTGTGAATGTAACAGAAGCATGTAGGCTATCTGTGGCCGTGCTAGCTAGCCTACGAAAAGTCAGCAGAGGGAATTCTAGGCTTAACGTTAGCTAGCTAAGTTAAGTTATTTCCCAGTCCACGCCAAGGACCCGTAACGTTAGCAGTTCTAATAGCAGACGATGATACGAACTATACATTGTATTAAATAATACATTGTGACGAGGTAGGAGTGCTGTAAAAGTTATTGTGTAAAAACAATACTTGCATCAGGAGGGTGAACATTTGCTTGGGAGGCAAATAAGTGAGTTAACCTCAACGCTACTGCAAGAGGGTTACTTTATATGCTGGAATTAGCGATTGGTGTTAGCAAAAGCAGTCTAGTTAAACGGTAACGGCTGTCATTAGCGGTTATTTAGCTCTGTAAAAATGAGTAGCTAGTAACTAGGCAAACCCCAGCGTTTCACGTGGTGTTGTTCTATTGTGGGTTACAGCAATAGCAGCTAGGGTAACTGATGGTGTCAACAGTAGTTTTTGGTGCCAGTGGAGTGCTGAGTGGCTGGCAGCAGAGAGCGGAGGCTGCTGGAGGGCATGTGTTGGTGGGGTAGGAGAGGCAGAGGCGTGGGAAGATATTTTTGGCAGGGGATGCTGGGGTGCTGGGGGGGTCCACAGTCCACGTAGAGTCTAAAGATACTGTGTTACACAGGCTCTGTATTCTGCAGACCTGTTTACCTGTGTCTCCTTTTAAAAACTCACTCGCCCCTCCCCTCCATGAAGTACAGCTGAGCTGACAGTGCTTACAAACTATATCCCAACATAGGGCCTATGTAATCTATGCAAACTCCAAAAACCAGCGAGGAAAAGAGTAGGCCTATCTAAATATCTGTGTGAATACATGCATATAAACTAAAATGTCATTTATATAGTGCAACCAATGTAAATTATATATTATTAGCAATACATGCATAATCAAAATGTCTGTTAAAACAAGGAGCTTGACGCACCAGGATCGGTTTTCTAGATGACAATGTATGTTTATTTTAAAGCAACCACAAGTAGATTAAGTGTTCATGAACCACATAACGGCCCAAAAAAAGGCCTAAGTGCCACAAAGTAACAGTACAGGCAAAATCTTTCTTTCCCGACAGTATGTAACAAATTCTAAAAAGTTAAAGACTATTCGGTTCTTTATAATAGGCATACATAAATCACAATCATACTAGGCTAAAGATAGGCTACTATCTGGGCCTCATCACAGTTTTAAAGCTTCGCCACCTCCACTTCCCGCGCCTATGAGGAGAGGGCCTGGTTATGGAGGGATTTGTAAGTGAGGAGAAGGACTCTGCATTCGTTGTCAGACAGAATAAACATTAAAATCTTGAGTTTACAATTAACATTTCAGATAATGCTAGATCCCCAAGTGGTCAAGTACGATCCCATGAAAGAAAAGTAACGTGTTAATAACGTGTTCTGCTATTGTGTCAAACTTGCAGAGTTTATCTTAGAGACTGTTTAAATGTTTTTGTGTTTTACCCCTATTCAGCGAGCCCATTTGAAAAGACTGGGAGAGGTGTGTGGACATGGTTTAAAAACCGGCCTGAGTGAGTAACTTGTTTGTCATGCCTTGTTGTATTTTTAATCAGAAATATATTCCCATGAAATCTCATCCATCTATCACCCAATTAAATATGTTGAACCCTTTGTAAGTTGTACTAGTATTGACTCTATTTAACCTTAAGTGCAGTATGTGAAGGAGAGGTACCATAAGACCTTCCTGTTGCTGTCAGAAGTTATAATCAACACTGCTCTGAGTAGACCACACCAATCATAACTGACAACCCACATATGTGCAACTGTCAGTCATGGCCGCAGCCGTGCCGCAACAAATCCGGACCTGGTGGGTGTTGAAGGACGGCACGCAGCTGTTCCACAGCAGAGCCGGTCCGCAGACGTTCCGCATCCAGTGGAAATCCGGAGTTAGCCAAAAAATTTGAACATCAACAACTTCTCAGTCCCTCCCCCCTTTCTCCTAAAGCCTCCCCCCCACAAAGGGAGAATGCATGCGTGTGCATGAGCAGTGACTGACATGCAGTTAGACACCCCCCCTGGCCCTGATTGGTGCATCTGAACAGGGAGCGGTGGATTTTTGCAAATCTCACTACAGGTTGTAGGTGGTGCCAGAGGAGTCAGATATATATATATATATATATATATATATATATATATATATATATATATATATATATATATATATATATAAATGACCTACTTCATGTAGTTCTACTGGAACATAGAGTCAGTTTCAGCAAATATGACAAAAAGTTAGTTTTAGAAGGCTTACCTACAGCACCTTTAATTGATAGGATAGCTTTAAGACAGGAAAAGCGCGCGAGAGAGAGCGAGAGAGAGGGGGGGGGGGTGACATGCATCAAAGGGTTCGGTTTAGAACCTGTGACGCTGCCAAGGACTCAGACTTCACATTTGCAAAAAAAACATTCATGCATAAAAAAGATACTTCTACTCATAGTTACATAATATTTTGTTATTGCAGCAGCAGCACAAAGAAATTCTGGTTCCTACTCAGTCCGAGGCAGAGAGGGCCACCGAGGACTTCCCCGACTGGTAACTGACTGGAGTTGAGGCCGGCAGAGACAGGCTTTTTTTCTTCTTTTTACTGAAATAATTGACATTATGATGGACAGTGGACAATATGATGAGTAGTACTTGAATTTGTTCAGTAGTAGAATTTGTGTGACAACCTTTCCTTACAGAACTGTTTTTGTTCTGTAGGCGTACTTTGACATAGGACATACTGGAGGCTTAGAAATGTCTGGTTAGCAGTAGTGAAAACATCAAGTAATGCTCTTTAATTCTTTCTGTTGATTTTAAATAGGTCTACATCTTTACTTTACACAGTGTTAAGGGAAGCCATTGTCCCAGTTGTGCTGCATATTTGGTAGCCATAAATATTATTTTCTCTCTAAATATGTACACACTAAGAAGAATGAGTTAGTAAATGTTTTTGCCATCCCCACTGATGTTGTGAAGTAGGGATACACAGCTCACAAGGACTGTATATCCCAAGTCCTACAGCTTGTTTGAAAAATTATATAATTATGGCCCGAGCGCCGAAAGCGGCGAAGGCCCTATTGGAACTGAAGGAATTATTTTCCCGGCAAATGAATTGCCTTTTTGAGGGGCTTAACCTATTCAAAAACTCAACAAAATTGGCGGTCGCATCAAGTCTGGTGAAACTTTACGTATTTTAAGGGTTTCGGGAATAGGCGCACAAAAATGGCTCACTAGCGCCCCCTACAACGTTAAAAAAATGTAGCCCCCGCAGTGTGTTTAACGTAGACTCACGACACTTAGTACACATATGTAGCATGTCAAGACGTACAAAAAACGTCATTGGAGCCATATCCTAAACCCAACAGGAAGTCCGCCATTTTTATTTAAAAGTTCGAAATTAGAAATTTTGGCCATTTCCACATGTCGTACTTTAACCAACTCCTCCTAGAGATTTCATCCGATCAACTTCAAATTTGGGCTGTGCCATCTTAAGACGTTAGAGATGAAAAGTTATTAAAAGAAAAACTTTTCGTCATAGGGCGTGGCCGTGGCGGGGCGGCCATTTTGTGCGTTTCACAATCGAAACAGGAAGTGGGTGTAACTTGAGTGTACATTGTCCAATTGGCTCGAAACTTTTCAGGATTCATAAGAGTCCAACCCTGACGTCATCTACATGCCAATATTGGCTCAAAGTCATAGCGCCCCCTAGTGGCAACAGGAACTAGGCCTAAAAGTCAAGGTGCTATACTTTAACGAACTCCTCCTAGAGATTTCATCCGATGGACTTCAAATTTGGTCTGTACCATCTCAACACCTTAAAGATGAAAAGTTATTAAAATAAAAACTTTTCGTCAAACAGTGTGGGCGTGGCATGGCGGCCATTTTGACTGTTTAGCGATGAACGAGAAAGTGGCTGTAACTACAGTGTACAATGTCATATCTGCTTGAAATTTCCCACAATCAACAAGAGTCCAGGCCTGAGGACATCTACAGGCCAATATTGACTTTTGGTCATAGCGCCCCCCGCTGGCAACAGGAAATCAGCCTTATATGACAAACATCATCCGATTTACATGAAACTTAGAATGTGTGATCTTCATGTGATACTGAGCCGCCTACTATACTTTAACCACGCCTACTTACCCAGGCCACGCCCCCTTTCATAACATTTGAACCGTTTAAGGTAGAGTCTTGTGTGCTGTGTCATTGAACTCAGCAGAGGTCCTTCTTTATTGGTGATGGTTTGGCCCGCCCCCTATGCTTAAGCCACGCCCCTTTCATAACATTTCAATCGTTTTAGACCCTTGTGTGAGGTATCATTGAACTCAGCAGAGAGTTTGTTTGTCATTGGTGACGATTTGCCCCGCCCCATATGTTTAAGCCACGCCCCCTTTAATAAGTAATGACCCGTTTCTTGTACACCATTGTGTGAGGTATCATTGAACTCAACTGAGAGTTCCGTTTTCATTGGTCATGGTTTGGCCCGCCCCCTATGATTTAGCCACGCCCCCTTTCACAGCTAATGAACTGTATGACGTAGAGTCTTGTGTGAGGTATCACTGAACTCAGCAGGGAGTTCCCTTTTCATTGGTGACGATTTGCGGTGTCTGAGTGCCGCGCAAATGCACGGTCGCAAGAAGCAGCGTCCGCCAGTAACCCCGATGCGCGCAGAGGCGCGAGGGCCTGTCCAACGCTGCTTGCAGCTTTAATTATAATTATTTTTCCTCATAAATTATTTGTTTAAATGTTGTTGTCTTTCTTTATAATGCATTAATTAACCAGTTTGGGCCAGATGTTTTCAAAGTATGAGATGGGCTTCCCCAGGGGGGTCCAAACTGTTGTAAGGGGAGGCTCAGTAAATGAAAGTAACACTTATTACCTTTGTTATCAAAAATATATGTCATAGAATAGCCTAAGTGTGTTTGATTTGGTTAAAGAGATAGTTCAGAGATACAGTAGTTTGGAGCAATATCACTGTTTTTTCCAGAGTCAGGAATGCCTGAGGAGAGACATGTTTATATGTACCGATATTTGGTGTAGTCAGAAGTAGAGCTGTAATCGGGCCTTAAAAGTTTGGCCCGACAAGGCCCGAGCCCGACAGAATTCGGCCTGAGCCCGACAAGTACATTTTGATTGACAGCTTTTTAAAAACCCAACCCGTTTACAGCCCGACATTATTGAAATGTGCGCACGCACACAGCTCTTTTACCTTTTGTCAAGAATGAGTCATTTATAATTTTTTTAACATAATTTATTCATGACTAACGTAGGCTATAGGCCACTTCAAAGTTGGAACAAAGAAATATAATAAGTCCTCCAGAGGCCAGCCTCCGTTTCACCTCCTCAGCATCCATTTATGCGCTAATCGAAACGCATCACCTGACCGCTCATTTACCGCGCAATGGGGGCGCATGCCCAAGCCCGGCCTGAGCCTGTGTAAAATTATAGAAATTAAGACCAAACCCGACTGAAGATCTTCAGCTCTAGTCTGAAGTGTCAAACAGCAATAGTAGGCTGTCTTGGCCCAATTGTTGAGTGTCTCTGGCTTCAAATAATGATTTTCCCATAGGCATCCAAGAATTGAGAAAAACTCAAAAGGAGGTAAAGTTGTGAGGAGGTGCATGTTTACCAGCTTTGTCTGAGGGGAAGCCTACAGTCTCAGACTTTGAAAATCTCTGGTTTATCTATAGTATGGTTGTACAGTAGCCTATAGTGCCACGGTAGGCTAATTATCTAAAAATTGAGTTTAATTTCAGAATAGCTTTTAATGTGTCTTATAGTGTGCTGTTTTCTACAATAATTAGAACCTGTGTAAATTGTCTTTCAGTAGTATCATGAAAAGCACTCTATAAACTAAGTGTATACGTAGTTGTGTAATGAATTGTATATCTAAAGTAAGCATTTTAAGTAATATAAAGCTATAATTTGGAGTGACCAATAGGCCTGTCGCGATAATCAATATATGGATTTAGCGTACGATACATGGAAATGAGCTGGGTAGCTGTTGGTGGCGCAATATATTGCAATTGATCATTTTTATAATTGAAAATAAAGAGTATATTAATTTTGACATACGAATGAATGTTACCAACATTTTAGTTGATCTCGCCACCTCTGTCATCTCATCTGCTTTCTGTGTCGGAGGCAGAGGCGAGGCTCAGGCAGTGTCTCCACACACACACACACACACACACACACACACACACACACACACACACACACAGAGAGCAGATAGCGAAGACGTGAACTCACTGCCTTATAGGCCCTATAGTGTTTCGTGACATCTACAGCCAGTTAGGAGGAATAAGTCCCAATGGACTTGGTTTCAAAGCCACAATCTGCAGCTCTGGTGTGGGAACAGCTTTAAGGGGTCTTCGAGACTGCAAATATAAACGTGACAGCATGAAATGGCACACGCTCACAGATTGCGTAACTCGATATATAGCTAAAGACATGCAGCCATTAAACATGGTCGAAAAACCAGCATTTAAAAATATACTGCAAACTTTTAACAAAACAGTAGGAATTGCCAAAGAAAACATACATCTCCCAAATTGCCATTCCATCTTTGTACAACAAAGTAAAAGATGACATTCTGAAGGACATAAAAGACATCTCCTCATACTCTGCCACTACAGCATTTTCTGTTAACAAAGGTGTATTTATTATTTATTCATGTTTCATTTATTTAGGATATATTTTTTGACATTCCGATTGCAATGTCTAAATAGTCTTAAGAATTAAACGCTCTTTGATCTTTGAAAGATTATTTTCATTATTATGCTATAATATTGTCATATTGTCATTATGTAACCGCCGGTGTTTATCGCAATTCATTTTGGGACAATATATCGCACAACAAAAAGGAGTTATCGTGACAGCCCTTGTGACCAAAACTGTTACCAGAAAAGTTGTGTTGCAAGGGTACAACATGCAAAATGCAGGGCTCTGGATATGGGGGGACTGCCCATTTCTCAGACGCTCCATTGTTCCGACCTCTCAATAACCCAAAAAATTCCCTTTGGTCCTACAGCCCACTAGTCCGACGTCCCTTTGTTTCGAAAAAATAAACCCTCTGCTCCGACATCCCATTGTTTCGAACATATAGGGTTAGGGTTATGGTTATGGTTAAGGTTAGGGTTAGGGACAATTATTTATAATATTTCTTTAGGATTTTTGCCTTGTTTAACATGTCGTGAATCCCGAAGTTTCCTGTTTGAAACAGCCAAGATGAGGCGTCTTCTCACTGAGCAAGTTAGTTTCAAATAGGTTATTGCAGGGATATGCCCCATTCCTATTCATTATCATTGCAGGCTTATGGAAATATAAATACATATCCAACCCAAAACTAACTTTACCCTGTTGGACTTTGGACTTAGCCTACATTTTTATTTCAGTGTTTCAAAGATAGGCTAAACATTTAAATGTGTTAATAAGCTAGAGAAATGTAATTTTGCTTGTTATTTTTGATTCATTGATCTCATGATTATGGGAGGTGATCCACAAAAGCCCTAACCCTATATGGTCGGAACAATGGGATGTCGGAGCAGAGGGTTTATTTTTTTTTCGAAACAAAGGGACGTCGGACTAGTGGGCTGTAGGACCAAAGGGAATTTTTTGGGTTATTGAGAGGTCGGAACAATGGAGCGTCAGAGAAATGACATGGCACCGGATATGGGTCGTAGCACTTGTCTATTAGCAGCTCTGCAGGAGGTGTAGCAAACATTTATCGGGATTATTCCGTTCTCTTAATACATCCATGGAAATATCTGCCTGGCATCTGCAGAAAATCAGCATGACGTGAGTCCTGGAGAGCGGCTGCATGTTTAGGGGGACGTTGGCCCAGTCAGCAAACAATTGTTATACAACATCTTTCCAAACCCGTATTGATTACAGAGCCAATGCATTGTGGAGGTGTAGCTTATGTGTGCTTACATATAGGCTACGTCTTGATAACTCATCCCTAATTTAAAATAAAACTTAATCAAATAGTAGCCTATCTATCTATCTATCTATCTATCTATCTATCTATCTATCTATCTATCAATCAATCAATCAATCACCAAGGAGGAGCTCCTTAAGCAGGTGGCGGCTGGAGCACACAAGAGTTTAGATTCTCTGCCCGAACCCGAACCGGACCCGACCCGGCCGATATTTTCCGCCGCTATCCTCGGGCCGGGCCCTTGATCAAGCATTTGTGTTTTTTTAATCATTACATTATCAGCCTTATTCGGTGGGGAGAAAGCTCTTCCTCTCCAGCTCCTCCCGTAGCTCTGGGTGGATGTCCTGACCTGACTTGAGTGTGAGGTAAACTGTGCTACATCGTGTCTCCCCCGTCTGCAGCACTGTTGTCGGCCAGTGCGTCAGCATGCAGACCGTGGCGAAGGACAGTATTAATTAGGAGATCGAGACAAGAAAGTCTCCTATATGGTTCCAGGGCTTTGATTATGTTGCTGCCTTGATCTGTTACCCTCGCTATTCGGCTGAGCGGAGCTTATAGGGTCGAGGTTTTTTTTACATATTCTTCATTCGGATCCATTTACGATCCGTTCCGTTCTGAATAAACAAACAGTTTACATGCTTCGTCCTTGTTGCATTACCTATATTTATTAAGATAATTCTAAACAGATTTCTGTAGTTCAAACAACTCGGAATTGTAGTTGAGAACGTCAGTTATAACGGCCCACGTAGCCTATTAAAAAATTGTCGGGTTTAAATCGGGCTCGGGCTCATAATTACAGTTAATGTGTCGGGCCGGGCTCGGACGCCCGACTCACCCAGAATCTGCATGTTTTCGCGTCTAAAGATGGCTGCTTGCTCCAGTGACTATGACGTAGCTTCGGGTCCGCTCTGTCGGCGTCTTTGCCAAGCCAGCCCCGCTCTTCCTTGTAGTTCAGGTTATAAAAGTTGTATTTACAAAAGTTTGTGATAACAAGAATAGTCTTTTCAGCGTCTTTGTCTTCAGTAGTGTTCTCTGTGTAGAAGCGTCTGGTGTGCGGCAGTCCCCTGGAGCGTGTTTGCCACTGCTTCCAGCCAGAAACAATCTTCCCAATCTCTCATCCACACACCTGCCAATGCCACATGCCCCCCTCATGTCACATGTCAGCATTTACCCAGCTAATTAATCAAAATACACTAAACTGATATCCTAACAGAACGAAGAATATGTTGCTTTGGGAGTCATTAGCAAACAAGTCTGTCGTGTAGGTATGTTGATATTACGGCAAGGTGCTTCCACTCAAATTAGCTTGCAGTTTTTAACCCCGAAACAATTGGTTAACAGTATAAAATAAACATTGCATTATAAAAAAACTATGATTAAAAAATAGCTAATGTTTTTGCATTGCTGCCTACATGTGAATAATGAATCTACATTTACTAATATAGTCATCATTAGTGTATAAATGCCCAGTCAACATGCACACGTGCCCCCCCATATGAATTGAATGTGGGCAACATGGGCTTGAAATGAGCGAACTGTAAGGGCCCCTCAAGGGCTAAATATGGACTGTATGCACTATACAAGACCCTTATGTATATATATACATAAGGGTATATATATATATACATACATATATATATACATACATACATATATATATACATACATATATATATACATACATATATATGTATGTATATATATATATATATATACATATATTAGGGTTGTCAATTGATTTAAATATAAAATCGCGATTAATAGCATGATTGTCGATAGTTAACTCGCGATTAATCACACATTTTTTATCTGTTCTAAATGTACTTTAAAAGGGATATTTTTCAAATGTTTTAATGCTCTCATCAACATATAAAATATGTATATGAACATAACAAATATGTTATGCTTGCTTTATGAAAAGGTTTATTACTATTGCAACAATCCAAAACAATGACAAATATTGTCTAAAATATTCCCCAGAATAACCTCAAAGGTACTGTATGCTCAAAAAATATACTGAAAGATAAGATAAGAAGCCTTTATTGTTATTATATTACAATGAATACAACAAAATTACAAGTGCCCCTCCCAGCGGTGCTTAAAATAAAACTATATTGCACGCATCCACGTATAACATAAGACAAACAACAACATTCATTCAACATTCATCATAAAACAAGGGCAGTTAGTTGCGATAATAAATATATTGCACAGTTATTAATAGAAATAATAATTCAATATTGCGCAGATCAATGAAATGGATTGTAAAAACACTAAAAAGAAATGTGAATATGGGTGCAGACGTTATAGTCTGGATGGCTTTTGGAAAGAAACCTTTTACTATTGTGGTGGTTGATGTTCTGATTGACCAGCAGCGTCTCCCCGATGGCAGGAGATCAAAGAACTGGTGGCCAGGGTGAGAACTGTCTTTAAAGCAACACTAAAGCACTTTTCCTCTTCGGTCCCCCTCCAGGTTGGAAGTGGAATTGCGTCCATTATGTCTCATTCAAACTACAGATCCGCTACCCGATCTGGCAAACTTGCATAGCGCGGTTATAGCCGATAGAGGGCCGCAAAGCCAATGCAGACGTGCCGTTCACCCTGTTACGAGTTGATGAACCACTGAAACGGTTTTGGAAACATTATTTTAAGGTACTTGAATCTTTGGCATTGCTTTAACAATGTTCTTTGCTCTGGAAAGGTAGTGGGTGTATGCAATGTCCTGAGGTGAGGGGAGAGGGCAGCCGATGATTTTCTGTACGGTGTTGATGACCCTCTGCAGTGCTTTTTTGTCAGCTGCTGAGAAGCCAGCATACCACACTGTGAGGCAGTATGTATGATGCCGTCTATTGCAGAGTGGTAGAGGGCTGCCAGCAGCTTTACACACAGGTTGTTTCTCGTAAGAACTGAAAGCATAATATTGCAAACTCAAGCCCATCAAGCAACAACAGATGGGCGTATTGACCTGAATGTATCATTACTTGGTAATACTAACACAACTGTGTTCCACTTTCAGAGATGTTCACAAGTCATTTTTTGGAAGTCCAAGTCGAGTCTCAAGTCTTTGAGCTCGAGTCCAAGTCAAGTCTCAAGTCTCTGGCCATCTGATCTGATCTGAGCTAGCTTAATTTGATTAAATCCAGAACTTACATTGGGTCTCCAACTTAGGACATGGTATAGTCTAATCTTCTGCTACTTAACACATCTCTCTAGCCCTCGGACCTGGTGAAATATTAACCTTAGTCTGTCACATCATATGGATACAACTATAAAATACAATTTGCCTGTTCCAGCATTAGCACACACTAACGCGATGGTTAGCTTGTTACCTGTGACGATATATGCTAAATGTAACGTCTCTTTCACATTAGCGAGTGACTGACCTATCTGGATGCGATTTGAGATGCCTGATGAAGTTCGACGTTGTTGATCCGGCATCATTTATCTTGGTGCCACACACCTTGCATTTAGCTGTTCTCTTACTGCAACTGTTTACGAAGTTATTGAAAACAAAACTAATGACAAAGGGCACAACTCTGCGAGGAACTGGTGTCGCCATCGTCAATGCATTTGTTGATATGTGAGTGCACGCACATAAGGCATAACGCATGCGTTACGTTGCACATTATGGCACAGGCCAGGGGACATACAGCTCGTCATACGTTTCCCCAACGTATATGCGCCAATAAAAGAAAATAGAAATACATGAATACATTTAGATTTAAAAAGCAATAATTACATTAAAACAGGTTGTTGACGAGTCTCAAAGCTCGAGTCCGAGTCAAATCTGAAGTCTTTTGGGTCGAGTCGCAAGTCAAGTCTGAAGTCAGCTGTTTGTGCGACTTAAGTGCGACTCGAGTCCCCATCTCTGCCCACTTTACACATGTAAAGGTGAACTAAACATCCCTTTTTTTTAAGCAGTTAAACACATAACAATAGACTTTGTGCTTTACAGCAACAGACACATTGTACAAGTACATTGGCCAGCTAAATGTAACAATGTAATGTAATAGTATAATTGTGTTTAACCCCACATGTGGGAAAATAAAGGCTCACAAAAACATCTTTTAAGTGGGATCAAAACAGGCTGATACAAAAATAAATTCAAACAGACAATAACTAAAGCGTGAGAAAAGCTGTGATGGCTCGGTGGCTATGTGCAACGTAAGGCATATGGTCCAACGGGAGTTGCCTGGCCGTTGCAATCATGTTGCATGCTAAAAAAGTGGTCTGTGTGCTGGCTTTATGTTCAACCTCCCACTGTTTGGCTACTTGCAGAAAGTGCTTGGCGCCCACGTCAGCAAAATGCCTCTCTCCTATCTTCATAAAAGTCAAAACATGCGACCGATCCAAGGCCCAAATCACAGAACGCGCCTAAAACAAATTAGTGGCGTTAAAAGGACAGCCCCAATATATATATATATATATATATATTATATATATATATATATATATATATATTGTGTATATATATATATATATATATATATATATTTTGTATATATATATATATATATTGTATGTATATATATATATATATATATACTGACACAGCAGGCTGTTGACACGCTCTGTAAAGCAGCAGGGGTGGGGGATATTTACCGGCGTTGACTGTGGTTAACTTTTTGCTGCTTCCAACGTTACATGATTGCTGGAAATAGGCTGCCAACCTAACGTTTCTTCACTTTCCTGGAGCACGAGCAGATAGCTGACAGGAACATCACACCTGTTGTGCTGAAAAAGGTTGAGAAAAGGCGCTACCATAACTGGCTCTTCCATGTCTACCCTTCCCAATAAAAGCCCAGCTTAAATTCACTCAGAGCATTTCGCTAAGAGGAAACTCAATAAAAAGCCATTCTTATATAATATCAAATATCAAACAAAATCCAGACACTATATCGTATTAAGTTGCTGTGAGCTGTAAATTCACCACTTCTAAACAAACGGCAGGATATATAACGTAATCTCGGAGCTTCATTCACAGCAGTGTGCCGATTGGTCAGGCAATATTTGGAAATGAACACCTCTGCTGAAGTGTCTCTCTCTCTCACACACTCACATTCCGTCTCTGTGAGTCCGTCTCTGGACTCGGTCCGGTGCTGTGGTTGATTAACGCAGCTCTTTGCTTATTGGCTCACATAACTAGGGTTGGGTACCGAAACCCGGTCCCACTACGGAACCGGTTCCTACGCAAACTGTAGTATTCGGACCGGATTAGAACGCAAATTTCAGTTCCTCATTTCGGTTCCGACTGAAATATCTTCCCTCTGTCGCTCCAGACAGCGGCAGACTCTTTTTTTCTTTCTCCCTTTTACGCCGAGTGGCGCACGTGCCCGCTCGTGGTGTGAAGCAGTGATTCCCCCGACATGGAATCACTGCTGATAGACGGCTTTTTGTACACGCTCCGAAACGGACGTAAAAATATCACACTTTCTCTGTAGTCTACCGTTAGCTAGCTATCGTAAATGTAGGCTACTTTTAAAATGCCATATTTTCCCTCTGGACTCACCAAAACAGACGTAAAAGCATATTAACCATTCACTTCACGTGATCACTAGTAAACATATTACACTTGCTCTGCTAGTCTATCGTTCAGGACAGGGCACTGTAGCCTGGTGGTATTGTCTGCCCTTTCAAACTCCTACCTGTGTGTCCGGGCCTTTTGGACACCATCTGAGAGAGGTTTCTCCTGTGCAGGACGGGCCATAAGTCAGGAGAGGTGTAGTATCTCACCAGAGAAGGCAAATATGGTCATTTTTCTGCAAAAGAACTGCTAAAGTTTGAAGCTGGGTTAGTTAACATACCAACTCAACATTTATTTTGTTGTTACTTGTTAATAGTGTAACTGTTATTTGTTAAATTATTGTAGTTATGTGTTAGGTATTGTAATTTCCCCTTGTGGGATTAATAAAGTATAAATTATTAGGTGACTTAGGTGTACTTATTATATATTTAAGTACTTTAAAACGTTAATATATTAAATTTAAATAATTTTCAATTTTAAAAAAACTCCATAAAAGAGCCTTTCTCTGATGTCATTTTTCAGTTTTTCAAGAATCGCTTTAGGAATCAGAATCGTTTTAAAAGTACCGGTTTGGCATCGGAATCGTAAAAATCCAAACGGTACCCAACTCTACTCATAACGGGCCGTATGGATGGCACACTGCCATTAGTCCATGAGGCAAATGTCTGATTACTCCACATTTTAACTGATATTTTGTGATTAAATTCTGAATCTGCAACGTTCTCTGTCAGGTAAATGTAGCAGTACAATGTCTTCCTCTGATGTAGAAGTACACAGTAAGTCAGTAGGAGGCGATACAGTGGAGTTACATATTAAGTGGTTCGGGGTCCTTCTGTAATTCATTTTGGGGTACTATTAGGTTCTGGAGAATGCTACAAGCAGCAATACCACAGGCCAAGCAATCGGTCCGTTCCAAACAGGCACATTTTGAACACGCACTGTATTAATACAACTAATAGGAAAATATAATACAATATTTTGTTTGTTTAGTTCAAGAAATTGTTGACATAAAACTTTTAATGATCATCTCCTTGCACCGTCTTCTTCTGCAATGGTCTAATGGCACCTGACTGGAGAATTACCTCCACCCATGTGTCCAACTCCTAATATTCACATAACAGCAGTGAATGAAAAGGCGCACTAATTCCTTTTTTTTCTTCTGAAAATTCAGTTAAAATGTGCTCTAAATTTGGATTGAAACTTGACTAATGATAAGACAAACATTTTTCTAGCCAACTGTCTCCAATGGTCAGCCCTACGCCAGCTCCAAACATACTCTACATTTAATTCGGTGGATGTCATAAATCAATCCAGCCAGGTCTCTATGCCAATACAGGTATCTTCAGGTATCGGATGAAGACCAGGAAAATATATATCCCTACTTCTGAAAATATATGTGTCCACTCATTAATGTCTTGTGCCTCCGAGTGTACAGGTGTTTGTTTGAGGACAGAGGTCACAGTAAAAGAAAAACCCCAGCAGAACATGGGGAGAAGGTCCAGGAGTCAAACCGTATGGCTGTAAGGCCACAGTGAATAACACACAGACAGCATGCCAGTGGAGAATGTTTCACTATTTCAAAAAGTGTCTCTGCCAAGATCCTCAAAAAGACACTTCATTTCTTCCCTTCCTTGGATCCATCTATACATCCTCTCCTCTGTGCCTCACTCTTTCATTTCAAAGCTCCTTAGTCATTACAAACATACAGTGAGGATAGGTGGGTAGTGAACCGGAATTTCTCCAAACCTCACTCTACATTTGGCAAACCAGAAGTGCAGTATACCAACCACATCAAGCGCCCCCGCTGGCTTCAGTAATACAGAGCATTCCTTGTGCACAGATGTTGCTGGGATTGCTCAGCGCCTTAGGTTGGTTTACAAAATAAAGATGACTGCAGGGAACATAGCACTGCCATATATTCCGGACATGATCCACTACATTTCTGACTGATGGCTGAGAATATTATTTGTGCTGACCTAGGTACTGCGCATGTGCGACTCCCATCAAAGATGGAACAGACGTGAGATGCCTCACTCACTGATATAACCTCTAAATACAATTATGAACCTGAACATGAGCATAATATGAGCACTTTAATATTTCTACAGACTTGCCTGGCCTGCCATAGCTAGTGCAGCAGAGAAGAAGAGCAAAGGGGAGGTGAAACATTTTAAAGAGAGACAGTAGATATCTGTGGGATCCCTAAAACAGCAGTCGTCTGCTGAATAACAGTTAAAAGTCAAAGTCAGAGAACTCAGTAATGTAAGACACACAGCAATATCTATGCTAACATTAAACACCATAAGTTACTGGTCATACCAGACCAAGACAGGCTGTGTCTGAATTGAACAAGTGTATGTTTTATTGCTTATGAATTGTTGTATTAATTCCTCTTTCTACATACATAGTCTTGCTTTAATGGCATGAATAACTCCCAGTCAAAGCAAAAATACTGCAGCTACGGTGACCAAAGTATTTTAGCTGTCATATAAAGATTAGTTTTTGGGGCTTTCTTTCCCTTTATTTATTATAATAAAGGACTCAGCCTACATGGGGCGCACGCTCTTACTGGGTGAGCTAGAGGCCGCCCCACGGGACTACTTCTGAAGTCTATACTTTTCTGCCTTTTAGCAATGAAATTATCATTACATGATGAAACTATGTTTCCCAAACCAAAAATAGCTGTCTTATCCCCTGACTATCTTAAACACCATCCTACAGCTTCTCCATCTTTTCCAAATCATTCAGTAGTTGAACATATAGTAATTAGGATGGAAGACCAAGTTAGACTACAGACTGAACTAACAGCATAACTTTGAAATGCCAAGAGACACACAGAAACAAGACTGGTGCCGTGCGCTAAGGCAAACAACATCGCTGACCCATAATCACAGAGGTTGATGTATGCAGTTATGCTGTATATTTAGCTTGTCTTCTCGTCCTGATGGCCAGCCACTTGTGGCCAAACCAAACCAATGCCATGGTAACATCAAATTTGGAAAAAGCTGCTAAAAAAACCCCAGTGATGATACAAGCATGCATAGATATCATATATACAGCTGTGTAGATTAAGAGGTAAATTAATCCACAACCACCAACAAGAACACAGATCATTTCTCCCTATGACTTAACACTACTTTGATATTGATTGTGATACATGTACATCACAAAATATGATCTGAGCCTGAACAGATATATCACATAGTTGGCACTTTGATTAGCCATCTACATTAACAGCACATGCAGTGAAGACGTGATGACAGGCTCTTACCTTTCTCTTTCAGCTGCTAGTAGGCAATGATGAATGCCACTTTGCTAGGAGAAAGTGAAGAGAGTGAAGTCCTGACTTGGTAGTGACAGTCCTCCCACTGGTTGGCGGAGGGAGTGGTGGGAGTGTCAGGGCAGCCTTTATAAATCCTGGCTAGCTTCACTGACTTCACCACAGAATGTGACACTATGGAGACCAATGTGGACCTAATGTGGATTTACACACACACACACACACACACACACACACACACACATCCGATGTGTAGGCTGACCACAGTGTGAAAATGCATTAGTGTTTGTGTGTGAAAGTGTCTAATAATCATCATATTAAATCATAGCTAAGACCTTCCATTTATTCAATAGTAGTGCAGTGCCTGTTCAACATGTAACTGTTTGGAATAGGCTGGTTGCTTGGCCTGTGGTACAGCTTTCTCCAGAACCATTTTACCCCGAAATAACTTACAGAAGGACCCCAAAGCACGTTATATGCAACCCAACTGTATACTATACTTACTGGGTATTCCTACTTCAGAGGAAAACATTGTATTACTACATTTACCTGAAATGAAATGTTACTGGCTACGTCGCAGATTCAGATTATACTCACAAAATACAATTAAAATATGTATTATTATTCATTAAACCATCCAGCATTATATAAGAGTTGAAAGCTCCTCCTTGAACAGATGATAAGTAAATGTATGTACATTGTGCTGATAATGTCTCTCTTTTTAATCTTCACTTTATGTAAACATTTGATTGATCTCCCTGAATTTTGTCAGCTATTTTTTTTTATCATTTTAGTCAAAGTGTTTTCAGATAAGATTTTATCTGAAATATCTTATTATCTGATGAAAAACACAGGTGCCTACTGACACTTTAGATGTTCAACTGACTTTTACAGTTTAGATAACAGACCCCTAGTCTATATCCACGCCCTTCCACTTCCAGGATTGCTCCGTTGTCACCGGAAATTCCACGTTACGTCCTTCTTTTCAGCCAGATGTCTGTTACATTCTGCTTTCTTTGTGTTGGAATTTTAAACTCCGGTGGATTTGTGAGGACTATGGTTAACTGCTCCTCAGATCTCTGCAGGGTAAATCCAGACAGCTAGCTAGACTATCTGTCCAATGAGTTTTCTGTTGCACGAATAAAACTACTTTTGAACCAAAACAAGTTCCTTCCCGAGACTATTTTGCAGCGGCACCGTGGCTCCGTGCGGTGCCCAACGCTGCCCATGGCGATTGTGATTGGTTTAAAGCCAATAAACCAGAGCACGTTTTTCTCCCATCCCGGAATGCTGTGTGGACTAGCCAGACCCTCCTCCGCAGAGCTGTGAAGGAAGGTCTGGCAATGAGAGACTAACAGACACCCAACTGTCCTGCTGTAATACAGACATGTGAACTAATGACAGATATTTGCCTCCTTCATGGACTAACGGCGGTGCATGATTGAAACACTGACGTATGATTAGATTATTTACTTATTAATCAAAGGTGCCGGAACAGTTCCGGATAGTTCCGGCCCACTTTACCGCTGGCTGAATTATTATGAATGGAGCTTTCCAGTTACTCCTCAGCGGAGGTAGCCTAGGCTGTTTGAGGATGTGGACATGGTTTGTGTTGAGCGCCAGGAGAGAGAGGTCTGGGGATGGCTCATGAGAGCAGTGCCAGGTGAGATGATTGACACAGCTGGTGCTCATTGAATAATTATACTGGAACCTGGGATGTCTGGCACACACCAGAGACAAATAGCCGCGCTGGCTGTTGTATTTCGTTTACTGTTGAAATGTTTACCGAACTGTCGGGAGTTTTGGAGCAGCCGGACTACGTGCGCCAGAAAAGCCAGGCAACCAGAGGCGTACGGTGAAACTGTGTATTCATGTTGGAAGTGTGTGTGTGAGCAGACGTGAGAATAAAAAGTGCCTTTGTCTGTGAGCGGACTGTCCTGTCTGCGTTTGTGCAGAGAGAACTCAGCAGAGAGATGGCAAGTCTTGCTACAGTATTATTTTCCAAACCAGCTTATGGACCAATTTAGGGTGGACGTCACTGCAATTGCGCACGCATTATGGTGGCAGAAAAACAGCAGAAACAATAGTGAATTTACTGTTTATCACGGATGGATGGCTGGCTAGTTAGCTAGCTTGCTAATTCCACCATGCTTTAATTCTACACTGGGAACAGAAAATGAGTCGCCAACCTGTGGCCAGTGGCAAGCCGCCTTTATAGACGGAAAAGCTTGCTAGCTAGCTAACCAGCCAGCCCTAGCTTATCCATCTCCGGAAAAGCTGCCTTCCGCTCTTCTCCCAGCAAAGTAGTCTGCCAGCGGCAGGGAGACCGCAGGTAGGGTTTATGTTAAAATGTTCCAAACTGCCAATATATACGCCCAGGTGTGTGTGCAGTGGTGGCTGCCGTGACTACCCCCTCTCCTCCGTCAGCTGGGAGATGCGAGATCTCTATCGTATCGAGACTAATGCTGCTAATCCAGGTAACCCTTAACCCGTGTTTTCACAACCTTCTACCTGTGAAAGTGCCCTGGAACGGCAGTCAAACCCGTAACTTACTACCTGTGAACTCGTACCAGATCGTTGTACTCCCAGTTACAGTTTTTGACGTCACAAACACATAAACAACAATGGTTGATGCTGTACAGACGCCGGTGGTTAATGGTGAGAAATAGAAATAAATAAACATAAATAGGCAACGTAAATGAATTCCGCACATTGTAATCAAAACAATACACATGCGATTGTGTACTACTACAGGTTATGATTATTAAATGAAGCCCAAAATGTCGCCAACTAGAAATCGCTAGTATCAGCTAACGTTAACGTTAGGTAGCCGCTAGCTAACGTTAACGTTAGGTAGCCTAACCTGAACCCTGCCAATGGCACAATGTTTACCTAGCCAGCTTTGACGGTGTGCCAAATATCATTATTTTTATCATCAGACGCACAAATCTGCTGTACATACATGCTCGCGCAAGTGAAGTGAGCAGCCACTTGTGCGAGCAGAGCTTGGCTTGCTGACGCAAAGATCATCAGACCAGAGCCGCAGAAGGGTTTGTCGTGACTTTGCCTGGAACCCTACCAATTCGTGAGTCGTGACTTGAAGTCGTAACTTAGGGGCTAAAAATTGTGTCTGGAATGCAGCATATCTCTCCACACAGTTACATATTCCTAATGTACGGGGGACTGACCCTCTGGACTGACCCTTTTGCACTGGGCCCATGCCAGTGCATAAAAGGCCCAGGTTGGCATGGGTTCCCTGATTAACATTGATTGGAGCGGTATCCGAGCGGCCTTGCTCTGGAGAGATAGGCTCTTCACTCAGAGAACCAAGGTTACCCTGTAACCGAATGCTCACCACTTACTTTCCACGGAAATAACGTTACTAGTGTTATAAGTTAGTATGACAAACGTACACAATTTGAGTTGCAATGGTGTTGCTGTAGGATATCCGCTCGTGCTCGTTGACTCACACACTCTGTCCTACTCACTAAATACTCACTACAGCAGCAAATGTGTATTAATCCACCGCTAAAAATAGTCATTATCATATCATTTACTCTTCCCTCCTCTTTTGTTGTTAAAGGAGAATTCCGGTCGATTCCAACCCGTAGCTCTGTTGGTTGTAAATGTGGAGTGCTGTCAGTAGCGAGAAAAATGAAAACAATCGGTGCTGCCTACACCGTGTTATCCTCCTGCTAGCAATAGCACCCAACAGGCTTAAACAGGGCAAGTTTTAAACTTGTTTTTAGCCGGCAAAATGTCATTAAAAGTGCCTACCCATGTGAAGTGATTCCTTCCGAGTGAACACAGTGAATCTGACTGCAGTAGATGTGAAAGAAATGCATAAAAGTTCTGCTAATTCAGCTCTGTTTAGTTCCGGTGTTGATACTGGAAGGAGTGCTTCAGGGCCGTCTACAAACTACAACACCGAAAAGAGATGCAAACATATTTTCAAAAATAGGCATATGCTTATTTTTTAAAAGTGCTGTCGTACAACTAACAGGAGACAAGTTATAATTGAGGTAAGTTTGGAGACACTACCTTATTTAATCATTAAATTAATAGCCTACATATTTTTGTTGTATCTCTTTTCTGTGTTGTAGTTTGTAGACGGTCCCTAAGCACTCAACTGCCGTCTCAACACCAGAACTAAACAGGGCTGAATTAGCAGAACTTTCATGCATTTCTTTCACTTGTTTCAAATCATCAACAGTCAAACCAAGCTAACTCAGTTATGTATGTACAAAGAAGATAAAATCCAATCCCTGAAAAACCAGTCGTGGAGGAAGTATTCAGATTAAAAGTAGCACTACCACACTGTAAAAAATACTCCTTTACAAGTAACAGTCCTGTATTGAAAATGTTACTGAAGCAAAAGTACAAAAGTATTATCAGCTAAATATAACTCAGAACAGAAAAATACACCTATGACTGTTATGCTATTATATTATTAGAGTATTATTACTGATGCATTAATGGGTAGCATTTCACTGTTTTAGTTGGTCGAGGTGGAGCTATTTTGAACTATTTTCCATACTGTGGTTTAATCTATAACAATGCATCCTCTTAACTTGAAGTGAAGAGAAGTAGAAGTATAAATAGTATAAAATGGAACTACTCATGTAAAGTACAAGTACCTCAAATATGTGCTCAAATGTACTCATTATATCATTACATTCCACCAAGTTGCCCATTAGTGAGACTGGCACTGTCTGTCATACAAGGACAAGGAACTCTGAACTGCCGTTGCCCCCTGTTGGAGCAGCAGAGTGTAGTTGTTCTCAGAGGCTCTTATGATTAAGGTTGCTGTTCCCTCTGTGCTTTAAGGCTTTGCTGTTGACAAGGCCTGTCTGAGCTCTGTGAATAAATAAATAAAAGAGAGCAAAACCATAACACTGCATTTAAAAACCACCAGGCTGGACAACACACAGGACTATGATAAGCTCCAAGAGGAAGGTGAGGATGAGTGTCAATACAGTTCAGTTTAGGATGCGAGGACAGTGTTGTGTTCTCCTTTTCATGCAGGAAATAAATTGGAAGGAATTCAAGAAAGCTACTATTAAGTTAGAAAATGTAAACTATTAAGTTTTTAGCTATACAGCGTTAGCTGGAATCATTCAAATGAATGAAAATCATATAAATATATATAAATCACCACTATGACCATCCAGCCTATAAATGACTTTTGGTTTACAGTTTATTTATTTCTCTCAGCACCCTGATTGTCTTTTCTTATCTCCTTATATCTGACCTGGTGTTTTTGGTGAGCTGCAGGAAATGTAATCAGGAAAAAGGAAGCAGTTGTTTAAATATTCAGATCCAGACTATGCAAACACGCCAGTGGCCAGTTTCACTGACCAACACGTCTACACAGAGAAAGTAAAGCTGCACCAAGCAGCCACATTTGACCAATTCTGCTGTCCTTGTCTTTGTAAGTGTCACCTTTTTCCTCTAGAGGGCAGTGTTGGCTAAATAAAAGTCAGTGAAACAGCCCTGACTTCTTAGTTGACATAATGCACAGATATGTCCCTGGTAGAGCCCTCAGATCTACACACTCTTCTCTAACTGTACCAAAAACTAAGGCAAATGCCTATAATGGTGTTGCTGTTATATATATATATATATATATATATATATATATATATATATATATATATATATATATATATATATATATACATATATATATATATTCATTATTACTGTTTTACTTGTTCTCATTTTAACTGTAAAGCAATTTCAACTTAATTTTGTGTATAAAGGGTGCTGTAAAACTACAGTTATTATTATTATTATTATTATTATCATCATTGTCACATAATAAAGTATAGAATTAAAAGTTTTAAAATGCTGTTTTGTTTGATTTTCGTTTTGAGTGCAACTCTTGTAATATTATAGCTTGATAACACAGAACATTCATGACCCATGCTCTAATTACAATGAAATAGCACATTGGTGTGGCCTGTGACAAAACTGGCCGTGACAACATTATCCATGATCCCCCAAACTCCCCCACATGTGTATGATTTTACTTTAGAAACATCAACAACTTTTTCCAACAATGTCCTTAATGCTTTGCTCCCTTCATAATTACTACGGCCACTAGAGGGCGCCACCACTATAAACATAAAAAAATGGGTCATAATTGCTGCTTGAACAAACAACTTATGGGGTCGCTTTTCGGAGGAGGACAGCCTTGAAAAAACTTTGCGAATAGATGATATCCACAAACGAAAGAAAAAAGGTGAAGGCTAATACTGCTAATACTGGACCCAAATAATGCTGGCAATTACCATAGACAGCTAAAGAAATGGACCAACAGATCCCTTTGCTCTGGACGGAGACCAGTGAAGGATATTAGAAGCACTTTCCCGGTGAGAGCTGAGCGTTACTGAGCAGCCTCCAACTGAAAGAGACGATGTAAATGTGCTGTGAGCAACCTGTCTGAAAGTTGGAAGTCTTCTGGTAGCTGTGCCAAGAGAAATCTCAATCATTCCCAATCTAGCAGAGACGGAGAGCGTAGGTATATGTAAGGAGATAACATAGACACAGGCTAATTATTGATCACTAAAATGATAGTTAACATTAGTCATTACACTTAAACAGCTAATGGAAAACTGCCTGAGAGCTTCTCCTGTACTATACGGTAATTCCTCTACTATGAGACAGTATGTCACAATCGTTAGCCTATTTTTATAAAAACGTCTGCTACGGAGCCATAACGTGAGGTACAAGGTAATGGAGCCTTTTATACATTGTCGTGTTCCTTTAGAAATAAACAACGGACAAATAGAGTCTTTAAACGCTTCAGATGTAAAGTTATTGGCTGTCAAAGTGACGTCAAAATGAATGGCAGTCAATGGGATGCTAACAGCGGGTGAGAGCTAGGTAGCATCAAAATGGCGCGATAGGAGCTACGCGTTGTGGAGAGAGGCTTACCCCTTTGGTAATTACAGACCCATTGCCTAAAATGGGTTTCATGCTTCTTGCATTCAGCGTGGTTGGGGCGGACGGCTGGCATTGTCGCTGGAATTCATTCATTCATTCATTCATGCATGTAATTCATACTGAATGCGGTCAAAGCGGTCAGAGCAGCGATCAGAAGGGCTCCAAGATCGGACTTCTTCTCTTCTGTAGCCAATCACTCCAACACGTTGTTACAAGATCTCGGAGGTGCACAGCTCAGCGCTCAGACCCTCCACAGACCATACTCTATGGCAAGCCATTTTAACATTTAATAGCTAGATTGGATATTTATTGCAGCTATCCATAATTCAACTCTTCCTATTCAAAAAGAACATTTCAGATATCCACAACGCCATGCTTCCTATCCAGAATGAACATTCCAGATATCTGCAATAGAATTATTATTTGGCAGAACTCCCATTTTAGATATCTACAATACAACTGTTAAAACTAAAGTGAACCATTTTGGCATTCTCATTATTATCTTTTTGCTTAACGTCAAACACTGCGTCAGTTACTGTTTCAGATATATAAAATTACATTCTGGATGGGTTCGCATTACTATTATAGATATCCACAATTGTATTAGGAACATTGCAGTTGTATGTATCCATAATGACATTTTTACTAGTCAGAATGTATTTTGGATAGTCAAAATTACAAGTAGATATCTGGAATGTTTGTTTCATTTTGGATATCTGTCATTAGAGTTTTGACTTATAACAACTGTATTATAGATATCTAAAATGGGAGTTCTTCCTAGTAAGAATTGAAATAAAAAGCCCCATACTCATGGATGCATTTGTACTAGTAGGAACGATGTTGTGGATATCTGAAATGACAATTGTAGATAGGAAGAATGTCATTGTGGATATCTGAATTATTAAAAGTTGAATTATGGATATCTGCAATACATATCTAGTCTAGCTATTAAATATTTAAACTGCCAATTAAAATTTTAAAACAATTTTTAGATATTTCATTTAGTTTTGACCAGTTCAATCAAAGTTGTACATATCTTGAAACATAATTTCTACTTGTAAAAATGTTATTGTGGAGTTCTTTAATTAATTAATTAACTTTAATTAGCATTTTAACTAGTGAGAATACAATTTTTATTTGTAATTCCAGATGGAAATTATCTATTGCAGCGGTGTACGGCCACAGTTGCGTCATATCCGTGTTAGTCCGTGTTAATATATCATAGAATATAGGGAGTTATAGAATAGAATATATATATATATATTAGGGCTGTCAAAATAACGCGTTAATTTCGATTAATTAATCTGAGGAAAAATAACGCAGATTAATCCATTCCATATTGAGGTTTGACCCTGAGCCGTTCTAGCCCCATTCGACTGTAAAATGAAGGAGGGAGACGAGAATGTTCTGCCTGGATCATTAATTGGAACATTTACTTATAAAAATATTCTTCCTGCCAACCCTGGCTACCGAAATCTGGTGCCACTGATATGTCTGCTCTTCTCTCTGATGCTCTGAAACACAAACCCCGCTGCACATGACGCTAGTTAACATTATACTCAACAGCAGCTAACGTTAGCCTACCGCTAGCTAGTTAACACTATACTCAACAGCAGCTAACGTTAGCCTACCGTTAGCTAGTAGCTGGATTAAACACGGTTACAATGCTGACAGCTAACACTAAACGGTGTAAAGTGTGACTGTGTTTTACTGTAGAGGATTCAGCACCGGGATGTAACAATCTGCAGCTGCCGCCGGAGAAACAACACAGACGGTGCGTTCAATGACACTGGTAAACTACAGCCTCGTGGTGCATTTGAAGTTATTGTAAATGTCCTTTACCATCTGGTGTTTGTTTTTGTCGTTCAACAGCAATTTACTAGTGAAATAAGTTATTGTTATACATTATTATTATACATTTAATTTTGACCATATGGCCTTAGCAATAAACAAGCCGTTCTTTAATGTCACCAACTGTTGTTTAGTACCCTTTTTTTTCTTTTCTTTTTTTACTTTCTTAAAAAGTATCCATTCAGGCACCGTTAATTATGTATACAATTAATTTCGATTAATTAATCACAGAGTATGTAATTAATTAGATTATTTTTTTTTATCGATTGACAGCCCTAATATATATATATATATATATATATATATATATATATATATATATATATTAAAGAATATAGGGAGTTTTTTTTCGTTTTGTTTTTGTTTTGATTTGTTTGTTTGTTTTGGATTTTTGTAATTATTATTATTTAATCCTTTAATTATTCCTTGATTTACCTAATAATAGAAAGTAATCCAGAACAGTAGGTGGCGGTATGCACCTATAAGCAATGCGCAATAAAACCAGGAGAAGAAGAAGAAGGAAAAAGAAGCAGCGGCGTAGAAGAAGAATGTAACGTAGGGAAAAAAAGCTACAGTAGTATCGTCTCGTCAGATGATTAGCTAGCTAGCTAATATAGTAAAACACTGTAAAACGACTGACAGTCCATCTCTCTTTTCAGCATTACGAAACGGTGGACGTTGTCAGCAATGTATATTTGTCCGTTATTTACACTTTGAAGCCTCTCTCGCAGCGCTGATAATGCTGAAAATGAAGCTACCGATGAAAACGGGCGAGGAAGGAGGCGATGAAACGGCCGAGGACGGTGCATTGGATCAGTCGGAGCACCAACATATTCCCCGGGTGGTACCTCCTTCTTCAGTGTTCGGCGGACTGGCTGACTCGCCCACACCTAGTGTGTATCCATCCCAGCTGGACAAGGAGACTGTTTTCGAGTGGTTTGGCCTACATCTAAACCCCGCTAAGCGAATTGAGTTCATGTGCGGGCTGTTACATATGTGCCAGCCACTGGAGCTCCGCTTTTTAGGATCTTACTTGGAGGATCTTGCTAGGAAAGATTACCATGTTTTAAGAGACTTTGAGTTTCGGGCAAATAGTCCGAGTGATTTGGGAGTTTTAACGGACGTCATTGATCCAGTGGTTAGGTCCAAACTCCTGGTCTGCCTGTCCCTCCTCGGGTCTGAAAGCAGGGAATGTGCTGGAATACTCTTTCGGATACTGAGCCATGTAGATCCGGCCTTGTTCTACAAAAAATATGATTACACCCTTCCTCCATTCATGGACCCTCACCACCACTCGTTTCATCCACCATGCCCTGACAATGTGTACGGCCGGTCTGAGCAGACCTGCGGCTTCTCCACTGACGAAACAGCGGCAGGACCTCTGGAGCAGTTGTCGCTGCTTTTTGCCATGGCCTCTCTCCACCCAGCTTTCCATTTCCACCAACGGGAGATGGTCCGGGGGCAGCTTGACAAAATAGAACTTGCCATAAAGGAGGAGAGACGTCAAAGTCAGCTTAGAATAAACGCCCAGATAACGGTAATGAGCAATAAACCAACCTTAGTTCCATTAAATATTAAGCTAGCTCAAAACTTGCTCAACTTCAACGTGTGTTCTTTAGGAGGGAGTTCATGCCTGTAACATAACGTTAGCTGGCTAAAGTTACAAGTCAATTAAAATATACATGTTACGTTATAGGTAATAAGACAATAATACGTAACGTTACATTGGCCAAGTGTGTAACGTTACTAGCAGGAAACTTAATTTCCCTATCATGAGCTGTCATCCATGGCAGGACAGCTAGCTAACGTTAACCGAGTTAACGTTAGCTAACACGTTAAGCTAGCTAGTTGCTAATCTGCCAGCAGCTAAAGTTCGGTAGCTAGGTGGTTTCAACCAGTTGCACGAGAAATGTTCAAATGTTTGGGATATTTATATGACTTGTTGCTTTGGTTCCATGACAAACTGTCTCATTTGTTGGTGCTGTGGATCTATACTGACTACCGTCATATTTCTAAATGCTCAGTACAGGGAAACTCATTAACAAGCTTACTGGATTTTAAGCGGTGCCCCTATTAAATCTAACGTTACATCCATGAATTGTTCTGGCAGTATTGTCTAATTACTCAACAGCCTGCAAATCCAGACAGATGTGGACCATGTTGGTATATTGGAAGAACATTTTGCACCTGTTTGACAATTGGAGCATATGGTTGAATGTATAAACCTGTAGGGTAAAAAAAAAACCAAAAAAAAACAACAACATAGATTTTAGACAAGCATGGGGTTAGCCTCTTTGTTAGTTTGCTTCCTAATTTTAGGAAGCAAACTTTTTAACATGATAGCTTACTGTAAAATATGAACTGAATTTCATAACTAAACTCCCAACACTTTCCAAGCCAGTCCATGTTTCAGCTTTCCAGCTCCAGATAACTCTGTAAACATTGTTTGTGTAACAGGCCCCGGGAGTCTGGGTTTAGTGCCTGCAGCATGCTCGTCAGTTACTGAAGCCAGAAAATCCAAATTTTTGCCAAGGAGGATGAAGCCTGGGTGGGCAGACCAAGTGGCAACCGAGTTGAGTGGGAGACACCTGCCAATCAAGCAAACATAATTCCAATCATACCTCCTATATTACAAATCGCGTGTCAAAAACAAATAGAGGCGTGAAAAGGAATTTGCGTGAAGTCGTTACCGCGTTCATTTTGACAGCCCTAGTATGTACACACATAAATGGAAAAATCACTTACCTAATCTGAAGTCATGTTAGGAATGCAAAGCTGTTCTGCAGCAGACTCTCAAGTGTCAGAGCTTCCTACCAGCGAATGAAAACCCCCTCACCCTTTAGGGTCAACCGCTGAAAACGAATTTCAACTTGTGTGGGTGTCTTCCTGCCTTAGCTCCTGTTCAAACCAGATCAAGCGATCAGGCGATTCGCTTCAGGGTTGTGCGTCAGTGGGAGTGTCACTTAAACGGCCCATTGGTGTGACGTCCTTTTGTGTTCTTTAATCCCCCAAATTTAGCACAAATGGACTTTTATATTTACTCTATATTTCACAATTATTGTTTTCCGTCGACATTTCCGATTTCATTTCACGGCGAAAGAGAGAAAGTAAAGAGACAGGCGATTGTGCTTTGTGCTGGAGCTTGTTACAGAAAACAGTCAGCTGTTACATAGCCTTGCATTGCCAGACCCTCCTCCACAGCTCTGCGGAGGAGGGTCTGGCTAGTCCACACAGCATTCCTGGATGGGAGAAAAACGTGCTCTGGATTATTGGCATTTCTTTAAACCAATCACAATGGTCTTGGGCGGTGCTAGGTGCCACGACGCCTCTGCAAAATAGCCTCTGAAAGCAACTTGTTTTGGTGGAACATGTATACGTTCAAAAGTAGTTTTAGACGTGCAACAGAAAACTCAGATTGGACAGATAGTCTAGCTAGCTGTCTGCAGAGATCTGAGGAGCAGTTAACCATAGTCCTCAGGAATCCACCAGAGTTTAAAATGCCAACACAAAGAAAGAGGAAGGTAACGGACATCCGGCCGAAATGAAAGACATCCTCGGAATTTCCGGGGGCACCTGAACAATCCCGAAAGTGGAACGTCGTGGATATAGACTAGCTGTTACACAAACTCCTGGGCAGTTAAAGCTCAGTGTCATTTTCGTTTTTCAAACTTTCCTGTAGCAGCAACAGAGACAGTGATGTTTACTCAAAACGGACGGACCAAACTGCTCTGGTGTGAAAATACTCCTAAAGGCCTTTTTTACACCTACAGTTTGTTTGCTCTGATCCGAATCAGTTGATGCGTTTGTAAACTTAGAGCGTTTTCCCCATGGTTTCCCCACGCAAGAAGCTTCACTCTGATTATTGGTCAGAGGTGTCTGGGGCGGTAGCAGCAAAGTAAATACAGGAAGACTGTCCTGTGTTCTGGAGTACTGCATATTTCTCACATCTCCATGGTCAAGGCAACTCATTTAATTTAAATAACAGACATTGTTTCGCCGGCGGCGTTACTACGTCTGTTCACCGAGACTTCGCTGTGCTCCGCCGGTGTCTGTCTCCAACTTTAGCAGCAGCTGGATAGACCATGGAGATGCGAGTGACAGCAAGCTTGACCACAGTGTATTTCTGTGAGGGGAAACGGTGCAAGCTGCTACAGTTTGCATGATCTGTCCATAGAATGAATAAAATAGGCTCTGCCGTATCGCATATTGTGAAGCGTACCAAAGTTTATCCGTAACCAAAAGACGGCACACGCAGCAGGCTGATGACTCGCGTTGTACAGGGGGAGGTTTACCGGCGTTGACTCCGGTTCACAACAGTCTTCATCAGACTCACCCTGGGTCCGGTTGTGTTAAGTGTGCTGCTAACTTATAACACTAATAACATTCCCGTCGGCAAAAAAACCCGCAACTCAAATCCAGGCTTCAACTTTAACCGACGAGCCACTAAGCCTGCATGGAAATGAACATGAGACCAGACCGCTGTCATTAAACGCTGTGGCGATATCAACATGCAATATCGTTGATGAAAAAGACAACACTAAAACGTAGTTGAACATTATTATTTCCATTGCCTTCCACCTTTTCTTGCGCCCCTCTCTCTCTCTCTCTCTCTCTCTCTCTCTCTCTCTCTCTCTCTCTCTCTCTCTCTCTCTCTCTCTCTCTCTCTCTCTCTCTGCGGACAGACACACGCTCACATTCCGTCTCTGTGAGTCCGTCTCTGTACTCGGTCCTGTTCTGGTGGTTGATTAACGCAGCTTTTTGCTGATTGGCTCTCATAACCGGGCCGTATGGACGGCACACTGCCATTAGTCCATGAGGCAAATGTCTGATTACTCCACATTTTCATTGTGATATTTTGTAATATAAATAATGTAGCACTTTGAGATCTTTTGATGAAAAGGGCATTATAAATAAAATGTATTATTAATTAAATTCTGAATCTGCAATGTTCATTGTCAGGTAAATGCTGCAGTAGGACCTACAATGTTATCCTCTGAAGATGAAGTACACTGTAAGTCAGTCAATCAATTAGTAGGCTACAGTGGAGTTGCATATTAAGAGCTTTGCGGTCCTTCTGTAAGTAATTTTGGGGAACAATTTGGTTCTGGAGAATGCTACAAGAAGCCATACATCAAGGGCCAAGCAATCGGCCCGATCCAAACAGGCACGTTTTGAACGGGCACTGTACTTGTACCTTTTTATACAGACATCCAGTTTAGGGCTGCACGGTATTTTGTTTCATTGTCTACATCGCGATGTGTGCATGCGCGATAGTCACATCGCAGGACGTTGCGATGTTGACGCTACAACTTCTTTGCTGCTTGATAAAAAAAAAGTAAACTTTCACCGTTCTCCTTTTTCATGATTGTTACCGGCCGACCCTTCCCCTTTAAGACAGGTGGTCATGTGACGTAACGTTAGTCGGATGGGAGGGGGGGGGGGGTGTTATGGGAAGTGAGGCTCTCCCGTGTGTAGAATGCACATGCTTGTCCATGGGTAGTGAAGCTACAGTAGTCAGTGTTTTATGTTCGCCGCAAAGACAAACTAAACCACCTGATTAATGCAACGTAATCACGACATCTCCCGACCATTTTTCACCGCAGAAAGCTGCTACCAGCCAGGCTAAAGCTAACATAGTTAGCCTGAAGAAACAAGGCGTCTGTCCCAACTAACGTCATGGTTCGGAGCTGCAACGCTGGAAACGTAACACTAATCTACAACAGCAGTCTGTTTCTGATATAACGTCATTTACACTGGTCTAAGTGCTCTTGGATACAGTTTGTTGAAGAGTGTGACATGCAGGCTCTGCATGCACAGCAAACCAATCATGATCTATTTTAATCAGTTTATCAAACAACCAAAGCAGGCCCCGCTAGTCGACCACAACCTGACATTTAGAGGAAGCAACATACATTATTAATATTCACTTTAGCCTGGATTGATATTATATGAATACAATGGTGTCATGTCAGTCAACCAGTGTATTTCTTCCTAATTTCCCTCTCCTAAATCTCTTCAGAAGAGTAATCACAGCCTTACTTGCTTTGGTTTTTGTAAAGCATTAAAGTTCAACAAAGACTGGTTCACATAAAAACATTTCCTTTTTCATTTTTATTTTCTTTGTAGATGCACTCCCCTACAACATCACCACAGTAGTTGAGAATGATTTAGTATTTCTAAATAGGGCTATTTATGTCCTTTTTTTCATATCACAATATATACCCAGGGAAAAAAATATATCGCAATTTTTTTCAATATTGTGCAGGCCTAATCCAGTTGGTCCAACACTCTGCAAGGCGGTCTCTGTTCTAAATAAATCCAGGAGGTTGACATCACTGGGAGTCAGGGCCTGGCCTGGTGAAGATGCACTGCTCTTAATAAAATCACACATGCCATTTTTAGAGTGCTGTACTGTCTCTGTACTGTGGCGCTGTCAAATGTGGTAAAAGACAGAGGGAGGGTCTGTGTATGTTGCTTTTACATGCTGACTGTATTAAGTCATTTCATTAAATTTCATTTTTTTTAGGTTACTATTTCAAGCTGGCCAGGGACGACCGATGAAAATTAGCCTGCTGCGCCGACTCTGGCTCATTTACAGTTACTTTGCTGTTGATAAATGAGCACTGTCCCTGTCAAATAAACAGATAAATGAAATGGAATGAGAGAGGGACAGTGACATGGAGCATGGTTGATAACTAACCGTGGTTCCTGGTGTTTCTTTGTGTTTCATAATGTTAGTTTCATCCCTTCTAATCGTACACCACAACTGCTGTAGCTCAGTTGTTGTCAGACAACAAAACAAACCACTCCTAATGTGGATGCACTGTGCTCAAGCATTAGCACTTCGCTTTTGACTTACCAAACAGGGGTTTGTTGCCAGACCCTCCTCCACAGCTCTGCGGAGGAGGGTCTGCCTAGTCCACACAGCATTCCTGGATGGGAGAAAAGCGTGCTCTGGTTTATTGGTATTTCTTTAAACCAATCACAATCGTCATGGGCGGTGCTAAGCTCCGGACGGAGCCACGGTCCCTCTGTAAAATAGTCTCGGGAAGGAACTTGTTTTGGTGGAACATGTGTACGTTCAAAAGTAGTTTTAGTCGTGCAACAGAAAACTCATTGGACAGATAGTCTAGCTAGCTGTCTGGATTTACCCTGCAGAGATCTGAGGAGCAGTTCACCATAGTCCTCAGGAATCCACCAGAGGTTAGAACCCCAACACAGAGACAGAGGAAGGGGACATCCGGCGGCAACGGAGCAATCCCGGAAGTGGAACGTCAAGGATATAGACTATTAAAACGTCAAATAATTCAATTTAAACATGATATCTTGGTTACTGCGGGTATGATTCTGCAAAACATAAAGGGATGGTGCATTCTATCAGTGTGTTTCATGGTCAGATAAGTATGAAAATGAAATGAAATGCATTATATTCACCCTGTAATTGAAGGTCAAAATTGTAACGAACCAGTGTGAGCCAGTACCTTACTTAGTGTATTGTTGGTCTTCAGGAGCTGACGGGTCAGGAGACAGATTACCTGCCTTCCCCAGCACTGGATTTGGGGGAATGTACAGCCTCCCATTCTCCTTGCCAGAGCCGCCGCTCCAGCCGCTGGGCAACACAAAGAGAAGGTGATTATAATAACCATTAATTTGCTGCAGGTACAACAGGGAACCGTAGAGCATTTTGATTTGGGGATTTCTTCAGTCTTTATTCGATTGACTCCACCAAAGCAGTCTTAGAATAAACACTGTGCAGGGGAAAGATGCCTGCCAAACTAACATGTTTCATCCATAAAGCCTGTTGTGTTACTATAGCTATTTGTTTTTACATTACATTTTTATGTTTTGTTTTGTTCTTACTCATTTACTTGGCCCTTCAATGATTTTTATGCTTTTTTATGTTGACAGTTGCCACAGCGACATATACAACAGAGCCCCCTCCAATTTAAGTGTTTCCTTAATAATCTTTTAATTGATAAATTGTCTGGACACACAATTAATTGATTCCTAGTAAGTGCTATGACAACTCTAATTGGTATAGGCTTGTTGTGTTTGTGAAGTTGATATTTCCTAAGTCCTAATAGCTACATTACTCTTGTTTTGTTAATCTTGTCGGAGAGACTGAGTCATAATAGTTTATTACTGCTCTCTGTTGTTGCAGCAGTGCATATAGAGGGAATTGTGCTCAGGGGCATCTCTCGGACCAGGATAGACAAGGAATACAACTTTGAGGTAGGTAACAACACTACACACACACACACACACACACACACACACACACAGCTCTGCTTCTGTGTGTCTGAATATAATGCAGTAAGGGGGCTTTTGCATTCGACTACACTTGACCACAAAGTCCAGTTCATTTGATTAGTATGGACAGGGCATAACGGTAACTTTTTTCCCAAGGAGCACATTTTGTAGCCTGGTCCTACCAGACTCTGGTCCATTTCATTTGTCCAGAGAGTCTGGCCTCTCTCCATTGACAAGTGTTAACTTCCTTGAAGGCGGGTACTCTGTTGAAGTTTAAAACTATTGGATCTGCCCAGAGCCACTCTGGATCTGCCATAACCAATCGCTAACGTTTGGTCGTGACGTATGTCATGCGCATGTGCAACAAGAGGGGAGACCGACAACAACTGTTGTTTGCTAATGTTTAGCATTAGCATCGCTAGCGTTAGCCAACTCCTTCACCACTAACGGAGCGAGCTGGAAAATCTGACTTTTCCCGAACCCCGTGGGGAGGAGGGCCACAACATCATGGCCACCAACACAACTCGGCAAAGATTGTTCTTGGTCAGGCTTTAACTTCTGGATATTCGGCAGCATTGCTGCCACAACGGACCGAATGGCTTCGCTCGCATCTTTCTAGTGCACGTCCTCAACGTCATCGTTCTCAGCCACTCCCTCTGTCCCGCTGATTGGACCGCCAAATATTTGACAGGAGAAAACCCAAGAATATACCGCAAACCCAGACGGAGTACTGAAGGGAACTAAGAATTGAGCGGAAGTGCGTAGGAGGGCGGAGCCAGGCTACACATTTTGCTCCTAAGTTGAAAAATGTAGGAGTAAATTACATAGGGTAACTGCTATTACTGTTGTAGCTAATTTGTACAATAATACAATAGTGTTATGAATACAAAACGTTATGAAGTGTAATGTTTTCTATTTTGATCAATAAATTGTTAGTGATGTTGAATATACAGTAGTGTAACGGACCGCCCCTACTGTTCGGCATGCATGTGAACCGCGGATTAAGTGCTAATTGAACCATCATAGTGTGAAATACAGTTTAACTGAGAGACGGCCGCCGCCTCTGCAGCTTGTTCATGGAGGCAATGCGTACTCCTGTATGGTTCGCACCAGGTGTTAAAACCAACTGTACCAAAACACGGGATTGGACAACTACTTAACGCGAATACGAGACGTTTTCACAGGTTATGCAACTGTCTCAATTCAATACTGAGAGGCAGCAGCGCAGCCCGCCGAGCGGACAGACCTGTCAGCAGCGGCTTCTTGCTGCACCGCCGGTCCCCCGGGGACAGAGGAGATCCCATTAGCGCTAGCTTCACAGCGGAGCGTTCAAATCCAGTCAAATCAGCGGCAGCCGGCTGTGGACGGGAGGGAGGCTGGCTGGTGAAACTCAGACGTTTTGGCACTCGTCATTTTCCTTTGGCGCCAGCTAAAAACCTCTTTGAGGAGCGCCAAAACTTTCTCTATGCAGGAAAGAACCTGCTTTCAAACAACCCACATTAGTGGCTAGAGGGAGACATTGGGATTTCCACATGGTCTCTTTTAGTGTTCAGACACACTGGTCAACTATATACGTAAAGACCCTTCTTTACAACAAACAGATGGACATTTTCATACCTGCTCCTGCCCTTATTATAAAATTGGTGGTATTGGTCCATTTTTACCATCTAAACAGAGCAAGTGATGATTGCTTATATACTAAACAACATCCTCTCACTATCGGATCAAATTGCATCATGGACTTTCCAAACTGCAGGTTCTACATGTGTCCATATTGTTACAGGCACAAGTGTGAGTCTGTGGGTTAGCTGTAGTGGGCAAATCTGGGGCAAATGCCCCAGTTGACCATTGCACTATGCTAATCCCAAACTCAAATTCCATAGTCAGTCACAGTGAGGCTGCTTATCATTGCTAATGCTTATACCTTCAATAAATTAATGTTTTCCAAACAGAGATTCACATTAACAAATAGGAGTATTTAGTGCTGAATTACAGAATGGAAAATCAGCAAAACAGATGGCGAGGAGACTGTCCTGTTGGCTTGACTGAGCTTCGTCAGTCAAGCCAACAGCACTCACAACAGTGAGCCTCTGACTCTCCATCTGTTTATACTGGACCAAACCACCAATTAACACACAAAGACACGCACATATAGTAACACATGTATTCATACTGCACCCATGAGCTTAATAGGCATGTTACATTTCATCATAAAGCATAATTAACAGTGTTTCCCATACATAGGTTCTACTTGGGCACCCTGCCCAGGTAGGACAACCGTAGAAACGCCGCGGCCACTCGGCTGTGAAAGCTCCCCGAACGTCATTTATCTGAGTCTGGTTGTTACCCCTCTCTGCTGCAGTCTGCTCCGCTCCATATCGTTATAATGGAGGTAACGGGAGCTGACGGGAGCTAACCGGAGCTTATCGTTGCTAACCGAGCCTTCAGTTCCTGTTCTCCGTGCCCATGTTCATTAACTGTTGGCTGTCGAAGTTTTAAACTACAGCTCAGAGTTGTTTGAATGACAGAAATCTGTTCAGATGAGATCTTAATGACTGCAACACAGACAGGTATAGTACAGAACAGCATGTTTAGGATCCTCAAAACACGGATAAAAACACTTCAAAAAATGAACAATGATCTAACCAACAAAATGAACAAGAATTAACTTTAGATAGTCTTATATGATTTAACAGGAGTTAGGAGGAGACAGTGTTGAGATTAGTAACTTTCTGTATGGATCATAGTATAGTTTTAAGGTTGTCAATCTGCTGAACCATTAACATTTGACAAACCAAGCTGATTTAATTGACTAAGCACAACACAAAGGCTACACTTAATCTGTATCTGTAACATCTTTTAGTCTGTTCTTGTTTAATATGTAAATAGTTATTTCTTTCTAAATGATCTATCAATGTTATGCAGTCATTCTTTTCAATAAACAGTTCATAAAACCTTTGACTAGTTTATTACTGAACCCAGCCATCACACGCTGTGCCGTCACATCCTGCGCCATCCACCACCACAAGTAAATTCTCAACCTGTGGGAAACACTGATTGATATATGATATCTAGTATCTATAGATATGACTACTGTTTATGAAAGATTATAGCAGCCAAATTAGGCTGCTGGTACTACTGGGAGGGAGTTAATGCCTATGTGGTCTTTGTGTGCCCATTAAGTACATGGATGGCTTTAAAATGTTGTTTTCTGCTGTTCACATTACTATAGAGATGTTCAGGTCAGACATTTTGGGACCAATACTGATCACCAACTAAATGTCTTATGTTATTATTTGAGTCTATGTATGTATTCTTACGCACGTCTGTGTGATTGGTGTCTCTTCCTGTTGCACTGCAAGTGGCTGATGGAGAACAGTCTTTTCATTTTCTTTATGTACTGTATGTAATTACACGAGGAACCATGACAAATAAATGAATCTTGAATTCAAGTGGAACACCAAACATTCCCGGTTCCCGGTAGGCACTGTAAAAGCTACACTTTTGCCTCATGTCTATATGTTACCCATATGTTCCCAGTTGGGATTGCAACTCAAACATATTGATATTTTTATCTCTTTATTCTTCATCTAGTTACTCAGTAATGTGCTGTTTTACTGGGAACACTGATCAGTGTCTGCCAACTAGGGCTGGCTGGTATAAAGACATATTTTCCTTTCATATTGATATAGTTTGATGTTGCGTTACATGACCCGTTTCTTCCGTAAAACCGTGCCAGTGCATCTCTCTCACACACTCCGCGTAACACCACTCTCTCGCTTAGTCTGCCCGCCTCACTCACAACAGGGTCCAACAATAAGAATTGTCAGATGAAATAAATACAGAGATGTGATTTGTCCATATCGCCCAGACACTCTTGACCCAATATTCATGGATTCCTATGTAATTGCGCTACATGGTCTTTAGTCTAAGTCTAATACTGTAACAAATTCCATATACCATATATTAAAGTCCCACATTAAAAGGGCCAAAACCAATTCAGTTTGATAAGATACGGTGTGCTTACTAAAGCCTAAATGAGCATAGCTTTGCTATAAATACAGCCTGCATCATCTCACTTATGATAGTCTTTATAAATTCATCTGGTGTAAAGACAGTTATGCATCCCCACAGTTGCATATTGACTGAGTCATAGGGATAGTATGTTTGTGATACAAAATAAATAAGATTCTGTGTAATAGCATGTATTTCGTATGAAGACCAGAATAGAAAGTATTCATATCTATAGATGGATATCGTATATAAATTATGCTTTAGGATGAAATTACACATGCCTATTAATAAATATGAAAAGTTTTAACGTCTCAACCATTACATAACTTAAGCATATGTGGCTTCTGAATGGGAATAACTAATGCCCTATCTACATGATTATAGAGAGAGATTAGAAGGGATGCATGTTTGTGTAGACTTTGACCTGCTCTTACTTTTTTCGTTTCTCATAGGCTTTGTTTTAGTTGAGTCATTTTGGTGTTGTGTAAGTTGAATGTCAGTTGTCTTCCATGCCTGTCCTTGAACCCCAAAAATAGATCCCCTAAATCAATATGGTGTAATCTTGTGTGTTGTGTTGGGTGTAGAGGTGTGAATCTTCACTGATCTCCCGATTCAATTTGATTACGATTATCATGTCAGCGATTTGATATCTCGATGCATCACAATGCGTCAAATACATTTTTCTATTAAAGCCATATAGGATATTTAATTCATAGGTTTTCAAGCTTCAAAAACCAAACATTCTGCAGTGCTCTAATGCTAAATAAATTGGATACATAAAACTACAGCACTGAGCACATGGCACTTCCTGAATGTGCAAAACATAACAGAATCTGTAAACAGAAAGGCCGTTGGGTCTACATTAAATTGTAAACAGAAATAATCGATTATGGCCGGTCGATTATCGATGCAGCATCGTCCATGTCACACCTCTATTTGGGTGTGTACTTGGGTGTATGCGTGTTTACTTTTACGACATTGTACCATGCAGTTCTAGCATAACCCCATTTCCTTTTTGGCGTTGCTGCTGTCAGATTTCTCATTTCAGTCTGTGCAGTGATAGAGAATGTCCTCTGCTGTGTTTCAGGTGAAATGGTCAGACTCTTCTTCTAGTACTGTGACCAAAACCCATCTGGAACTGGAGAATTTCCTTCTTAAGGTACCCACTTTTTTATTGTCACGTTTCACTTATCCAGTGCAATGACATAAATGTAACCAGTCACACAGAAGAAAAAACACAGTTCCTTTCATATCAACTTTACCACTCTAACTAGGACTTACACTCTGGCTTCATGGGCTCCTGGGTAGCTCACCTGGTAGAGCAGGCGCCCATATATAGAGGTTTACTCCTCGATGCAGGTTCGACTCCACCCTGCGGCCCTTTGCTGCATGTCATTCCCCCTCTCTCCCCTTTCATGTATTCGGCTGTCCTACAGTACAGGTGCTGGTCATATAATTAGAATATCATGAAAAAGTTGATTTATTTCAGTAATTCCATTCAAAAAGTGATACTTGTATAATGTATACATTCATTCCACACAGACTGATATATTTCAAGTTTTTATTTCTTTTAATTTTGATGATTATAACTGACAACTAATGAAAACCCCAAATTCAGTATCTCAGAAAATTAGAATATTGTGAAAAGGTTGAATATTGAAGACACCTGGTGCCACACTCTAATCAGCTGATTAACTCAAAACACCTGCAAAGGCCTTTAAATGGTCTCTCAGTCTAGTTCTGGAGGCTACACAATCATGGGGAAGACTGCTGACTTGACAGCTGTCCAAAAGACGGCCATTGACACCTTGCACAAGCAGGGCAAGACACAAAAGGTCATTGCTAAAGAGGCTGGCTGTTCACAGAGCTCTGTGTCCAAGCACATTAATAGAGAGGTGAAGGGAAGGAAAAGATGTGGTAGAAAAAAGTGTACAAGCAGTAGGGATAACCGCACCCTGGAGAGGATTGTGAAACAAAACCCATTAAAAAATGTGGGGGAGATTCACAAAGAGTGGACTGCAGCTGGAGTCAGTGCTTCAAGAACCACCACGCACAGACGTATGCAAGACATGGGTTTCAGCTGTCGCATTCCTTGTGTCAAGCCACTCCTGAACAAGACACAGCGTCAGAAGCGTCTCGCCTGGGCTAAAGACAAAAAGGACTGGACTGCTGCTGAGGGGTCCAAAGTTATGTTCTCTGATGAAAGTACATTTTGCATTTCCTTTGGAAATCAAGGTCCCAGAGTCTGGAGGAAGAGAGGAGAGGCACAGAATCCACGTTTCCACAGTCAGTGATGGTTTGGGGTGCCATGTCATCTGCTGGTGTTGGTCCACTGTGTTTTCTGAGGTCCAGGGTCAACGCAGCCGTCTACCAGGAAGTTTAGAGCACTTCATGCTTCCTGTTGCTGACCAACTTTATGGAGATGCAGATTTCATTTTCCAACAGGACTTGGCACCTGCACACAGTGCCAAAGCTACCAGTACCTGGTTTAAGGACCATGGTATCCCTGTTCTTAATTGGCCAGCAAACTCGCCTGACCTTAACCCCATATAAAATCTATGGGGTATTGTGAAGAGGATGATGCGATGCTCCAGACCCAACAATGCAGAAGAGCTGAAGGCCACTATCAGAGCAACCTGGGCTCTCATAACACCTGAGCAGCGCCACAGACTGATGGACTCCATGCCACGCCGCATTGCTGCAGTAATTCAGGCAAAAGGAGCCCCAACTAAGTACTGAGTGCTGTACATGCTCATACTTTTCATGTTCATACTTTTCAGTTGGCCAACATTTCTAAAAATCCTTTTTTTGTATTGGTCATAAGTAATATTCAAAATTTCAGAGATACTGAATTTGGGGTTTTCATCAGCTGTCAGTTATAATCATCAAAAGTAAAAGAAATAAATACTTGAAATATATCAGTCTGTGTGGAATGAATGTATACATTATACAAGTTTCACTTTTTGAATGGAATTACTGAAATAAATCAACTTTTTCATGATATTCTAATTATATGACCAGCACCTGTATATAAATGAAGGCCTAAAATGCCAAAACAGTTATCTTTTAAAAAAAAAAAATAATAATTCAAGATTGATGGTGCTGTTGTGTTACATTTGCAGTTCCAAAGTGTTAAACATTAAATTAATAAAAAAAAAATACATTGTGTCAAATATATAAATAAACTTTTATTGGGGAAAAATTAAAGAAATTATTGAAACTCCACGCATTATGATAAAGTAATTTTTTTAAAGCATTGTTTTAAATAATACGGTATGTTCATTTCCATAAGAGTTTCATTGGATATACATTTTATTTTATATAAACATAATGTCAGCATGTCCTTTTTCAAAAGTAATTTTACAATCAGTCAGTTACATTTTTCTTTTCTTTTATTTCACGTCAAGTTTTATTTGATGTCACTTTTCATAACGCCACATATTATTTCATAATGTCTTTAACTTTTACCTTCATTTTACCTTTCACTCAGAGCCCAACACACAATCACTGTAGTCACAAGCGTACACTGGAAAAACTGAATAGGCATGAAGCGTAAAAATATGCTTCACATGACGTTTACACAAGTAAAACGCGAGCCAATCACGTGGCCTGTGTAGACAGCTGGATTGATTGTAATAGAATTATACCTGTTCCGACATGCACATGAGCGAGACAACTGAAAAACCTGCTGAAACGTCAAACAAACCAACTCACGGCTGCTGCTGTAAATACACACAGTACCGAAACACAGAAACTGAAACTCTTTTAACCTGGCTTATGGCGCTCACCCGCTGCTAGTACCAGCTCGACTCGGCTCGACCGCGGTGCCCCGTCCTCCATTTTCCATTGCAGATTTAGTATCGCAACCTAACGCGACACACACACACAGAACGTGGAAGGTGTGTTGTTTTTGATTCTCCACATGTGGCTGTTTGCCTGAAGACACTTTTGTTTCAAAAGGCAGCAAAAAAACCCCACCTGGCTGGCTAAACGATTTAAAAATGGCGGGTTTGTTCAGGACACCCCCGTCTGTCGCTAGCAATGATGACGCAGTGGTTAGTGACGATTCTCTCCGACCAATCGGTGGTCTGCAGGTTTTCACGTCACCTTTTGGTATCGCCTCAGCTCGCTTGGAACCTGGACGGAGGTGATACTTCAAAAAGTACCTGTTAGCAGGTACCAGGGACTTCTTTTCATATTGGAAAACTGAGTAGAGTCGAGGTGAGTCGGGCAGGCACCATGTAGTGGAAAAACACCATAAGTTTAACATGCTCCTACCTATCCAGCTAACTAGCTAGGTCAGAATGTGGGCTTATATTATTATTAAAATGAATAATGAAATAGTATTTCACAGTAATGAGTTGAGTATTAATAATTTCTTAAATTATTTCAAAAAATATTGTTTCATTTATACTGTATATTTTACACAATTTATTTATGTGATTATTTCACAGTTTATTATTTATTTGGTACATGAACACTCTGGGGGCTCCATAGTTACAAAGCCGCATCTTCATTTATGAAAATGACCAAAGCAAATAATGTGACTGCATGCCAACAAGTCTAGAAAATAATTTTACTGTAGACCCAATCACAATATTTGTTTACAATAACTTCCTGTTAGAAAACCCTTGCTTACAATTTAATGGCTCTGAACAAACGGGGGACAAGGAACACTCTCATCTCACACATCTAGAATGACATTTTGATGCTTTCATATTTCAACACTTCCACTAATGTTAGGGTGGAGATCTAATTTACCTGTTGGGCTACAGACAAAAAAAAAACTCCACAATTCAAATCAACTGCCATTTGTCAACATGGGAGTGTTTACAACACTTTGTGTTGGCGAGATGTCACGATTATTCAGTTTGTATTTCCTTTTGAATTTAATCTTACATAAGATTTGTAAACAAATGGTGATGTGTTAATTGTAGTGTTGACTATTGGTGCTTTCACAAAATATTTACACAATGAGATTTTAGATAAATAATCATCAGTAATGTGGATATAATGACTAGGTGGGTAAAGGGAAATAATAGAACAGTTACAACAGTCTGGTAAGTTCAGAACATGACATCACTTTACTGTAATGCAGCCTTTAAAACCTGGAAAAGACAACATTTATGCCATATTACGATATTATGATATCCAAAATCTAAGACGATATCTAGTCTCATATCACGATGTCGATATATATTACCCAGCTCTAAAATGACATCACTTTACTGTAATTTAGTCTTAACACCAGGAAAAGACACGTAAGCCATATTATGATATCCAAAATCTAAGGCGATATCTAGTCTCAAATCGCGATATCGAAATAATATTGATATATTGCCCAGCCCTAGGACGAGTGTATTAGTGCCATGGGCAGTATCATAGCAATGTCAGAATGTGAACCTGTTTTATGCCTTTTTATAGAACACAACACCTGTGCTTTTCCAAGGCAAAATGTCTGCTGTATGCTGGAAAAAAGCCCATTTGGCGATATACCGGTCAAAAGTTTGGGGTCAGGTTTTTTTTTAACCAGGGCAGCAGTTTGCAGATTACTCTCCAATGTTTTCTTAGTTAGCCTTTTAAAAATGATATCAGATTAGTAAACAGCATGTGCCTTTGGAACACTGGATGAATGGTTGCTGATAATGGGCAATGCAGATATTGCATTAAAGATCAGCCACTTCTTTCTACAACAGTCGAGAACCCTTTTGCAATTATGTAAGCACATAATGTAATCTGAAAACTGCTGCCCTGATTAAAAAAACAGCTGGTATTCTGTCTGTAATGGAGTGGAATGGAAATTTCTAAGTGACCCCAAACTTTTGAGAGAGAGAGAGAGAGAGAGAGAGAGAGAGAGAGAGAGAGAGATATCTCAGAATATATATATTTATTTTTAAGATTATTTTTTGCATTTTAGGTCTTTATTTGATATGACATGAAAGGGGAGAGAGAGGGGAAAATTAATTAATGCAGGAATTGACTGCGGCGAGGACTGAGCCTCTGTATATGGGGCATACGCTCTACCAGGTGAGCTACCCAGGCACCCCCCATTTGGCTTTATTACTGCCTTAAGACCAAATAATACAGACGGAGAGACTTTGAGACAGATTTTGTGTGAAGAATATTCCCTGTTTCTTTGCATCTGTCTGTTATAGTGTGGAATGATTGTCACCATTGTTTGTTTTTTCTTGCAGCTTCCTAAGGATCAGTGTACTGAGTCTTTTGAGAAGAGCATCCTGAGGCTTCTGAACCAGGGGGACCGCAATGAGAGCAGGGAGGTGGAGAAGAACCTCAGGTACACTACATTTAACGCAGTCCCAACTGTGGTCGTTTAATTTTGTTTTCCGAGTTCTCCAAAGATAATAGGTTAACATCTGTCTTCTTTTACCTGAAAACCTTGTTTTTGTGGTCATTTCTTGTATGTCATAAATCTGGAATAAATTTCACACTGTACTGTGCCACAGTTAATTTAGAAGAGAAGTAAGTAGAATTTAAATGGAAATATTCTTACCAAGAATAGATTTACAATAATTACTGCAATAACAGTTATGTTTGATGTGAATGAGCTGTCAGTGTCATACAACATGACATCTTATGATTGAAGAAGATCTGCAGCCAGTTAGTGTTATTCATGCTAATATTTTATATTGGTTGTGACTTTATGAATAGTAGCAATGCTAAGAAAACATCAAATGAGTGTTATGCTGAACGACTTTTCAAGCGATTCCACTGTCGCAGACAAATGTCCAATATCGGAATGAAATCATGAGTCTTGTTAGAGTTGGGGCGCACTCCCGTCGTCTCAATGGTTTGGTGTAAGGTGTTCATAAAACTCAGTCTGAGTCAGTCTTTTTCCCGTCTTGACGTTCCGAAAAAATTAAACGTGTTTGATATTATCGTATATTTTAAGTCTTGGTGGTGAAGTTAAATCACGTGAACATTGTCCGCAACCAATGGATGCTCTCCCTCTAGCACCAAACAGGAAGCAGCTGGGTAGAGCCAGTGTTGTTTATGGTTGCTATGGCGCCGCGCTAAGCTAAACGCTATAGGGGAAGAGTTGCCCTTCTAAAGCGAGTCATCCAGCAGAGTTTTACCGGCGGGTAAACGTGGACCTCCGGGTACTGGTGCCGTTCATCCGCATGTACGGCAAAACAGAAAATTGGCAAACTTTCCCTCAAGTTACCAGCTTGGTTAAAGTTCTAACAAATCTAGTTGTAGTCTTGCAAAGAGTGACCCTGCAAGATCTCTAGTCTTTACATACTGTATTATGACAGATAGTCTTTAGATGTGAGATGGTGTCAGGCTTTAGTCTTTTTAAAGTCTTTTCAGCGTCTTCTAGTGTATGGTAGGTTTTGTTATTTTTTTAGCACCAGTTATCATACAGAACAAATTCCACAATGCGTGTCAGGTAATGTCAAGTGGTGCATAGAACAGATGAACACAAATTGAACAAGAACAAAAACCCTCTCCCACCCCCCACGCTCTGCGATCTCGGGGAAAACAAAAGAAACAAACAAACAGAAATCACACCTTGCCTAGTCGCTCTCCTCTAGTTCTTGTGGCGCTGAGGTCATTAGGTCTGTTATTTGTGCTGCTGCGCTTTCCCATAGGCTGATAGTTGATGGTTTGGCTTTGTTAATCCTTGCTGTGGAGAGCTCAAGCATAACTATGTCCAGAAAATACGCCAACCACTGTTTTATACAATGCGAGTGGAGGGGGGGGGGGGGCAGCGTTGAACTATCATTTTCTTGGTTGCAGTTGAGCCAGCTAGCCAAATCTTCCTCTGTCTCTCAAGCAGGTGTAATTTAGAGTCATCATTAAGTAGGGTTGGGTACCAAACCCTGTACCTTTACCGTTACCGACCAAATCATGACGGTATTACCGAGTATTGGTTCACGTAAAATCAAACGGTGCCAAATTGCAGTACTTTGCTTGTTTGTTTGTTTGCCAACTTTGACATCCCGCAGAATCCCGCCGTGTTTTTCTCCTCACATGCTGCTTGGAGAGCTCACAGGCCGGCCAGACGTTAATATCATCCCTGTTATTATTATTGTTAGCTGCCGCTGATTCTGGATGTGAATTAGCCTGTGAGGCATTCAGGTTTATTCCGAAATAACCTCTCTCAACTAAAGGCTGGAGGTAGGATGTGACACGAAAACATCTAACGCTGCTAACGCTGGGCAGGTCACTTAGCTCCCGTTAGCTAGCTGCTGCCCCTGGATGCAGCCAGGTGACCAGTGTAGCTCCCTGTTAGCCCCGCAGACCCACGGAGCAGACCAGTCTGAGCCCCGGGAGTCAGTGAGGCTGTGGCGGGGGCACACTCCTCAGTCAGCCGATTTGTTTTAGCGAGCAAAATGGCTGAATTTATTGTGCCGACCTTGAAAGTAATAATGAGATGACATATTATTTACAGAAAGCTAACTGTTCAGCTGGACTGCACAGCAGCGCGAGCTTGCAAACAAATATCTTTGTGTTCAGGCTTCTTCCACCCCCTCAGAGCGGATGTTCTCAACAGCTGGGGACACAGTGATGAGCGGGCGCGGCTCTTACCTGAAAGAGTTGACATGCTAGTCTTTCTTAAAAAGAATTGCACGAGAACTACTTAGTCGTAGTAGCAGTAGTTTGATCTATGTTTGAGCTTGACTGAGTTCATATGCTCATATTTTTATATTTTTAGGAGGGGGATAAAATGTTCATATAGGGTGGGGAGGGTGTTTGTTTTGTGTTTAAATAAAATGTTTAAACTGAGAAGTGAGTTTTTTTTTAACTGTCATTACATTTTGTAGTTGTTACAACCAGGCGTTACAGTTTCAGTAAGAGTAAAGTACCGAAAAAAGTACCGTTGAATACCGAGACTGAACACCGGTAACGATATTGGTTCAGATGCGAAAGGTACCCAACCCTATCATTAAGTAACAAAACAATTGGGTCAGTAGGAATTAAATATCCTATCACATCAGATAGTATTGATGTTGTTTTATGCCAGAACTCATGCACCTGTTCACACTCTCATACCATATGTAGGAAAGTTCCAGTTTGTTCAGGTTGACAGAATGTACAATAGGGAGTGGGAATGGCTTTCGAGACGTATCTCTTCTGAGGAGTCCAATATGTCCTATGGCATAAGTCGAAGTGAATATACTGGTGATTTGGGTTCTTGGAGCAGTGGAAAATGTTGTCCCAAACTGTCTCCCAATTAATTGTGTTCCCTTCAGGGCACAGCTCTTGTTCCCATTTCTTTGCTATTGGGAGTTCTCCTTTGGATATTTGCATCAGTTTAGCATAGATTTTGGACACTAATCCTCTCACAGGAAAATTACCAAACCATTTAATGACTGGGTGCGCCTCAAGACTGTTTCCCCATGGCACTCCATAACATTTTAGGGCTGATCTTAAGCGCAGATAAAAGTAGAAGGATGTCCTGGGGACCTCAAAACTAGCTCTCAGGTCTTCAAAGCTCAACATACCTTTCTCATTGAATAGCTACTCTAAAGTATAAATACCTCTGCCACTCCACTGCTTACAAGCAAAGGGTTTGTTACCGGACAGTAAGTGTGCATTGTGCCATATTGGGGTATTCAAATGGCACTTATTGGTGTAGCGTAGTTGCTCCTCCACCTGTTTAATGTTGGTCAATGTGTTGGTGATAATAGGGCCATGGGCCAGCATAAATTTTTTTGGACACACACCTACAAAGGCAAGGTCTTGCAGTCTTAGACTTCCAGTGAGGTTTTGCTCTATTTCTCTCCATGAGACTGTAGATGAGGGGTCCATCCACACTCCTGTAGCTGAAAGGCTCTGTGACACACTTTAAGGTTAGGTAGGGTCAGGCCTCCCGTGTTTGTGGTACATTGCAGGGTAGAGTATTTTAGCCTAGGTTGTTTATTATTCCAAATATACTGCCGAATTAGGGTATCAAGTTTCTTCCAGAAATGTATTGGTGGGGGTAAGGGGATCATTTTACTTAAGAAATTCACACAAGGAACTATGTTCATTTTAACAACCGCAATCCTGGAACGTAGCGATCCCGGAAGCGCAGACCAACTGGCCAGATCCCTTTGAACACTACTTAGTATAGTTTCATAGTTGTCCTGGACAACTCGCTGTAGCGTGTATGGTGATGCCCAAATATGTAATTTTGTTTTGAGTTGGTATTGTAACACTAATAGCTGATGCCACATGCCTGTTGTTCAATAAAAGAAGATTAGATTTATTCCAGTTAATTTTATAGCCGGAGATTGAACCATATTCGTTGAACATCTTAAGAATTTTTGGAATAGAGTCCTCAAGATCAGAGATGTACAACAAAATATCATCTGCCATTGGTTGAGACTATGGCTGTGGGATTCTCATATAAAGTACGCACCATGTCAATGAATTTGGCCCCCAAACCAAGCCTCTCCATTACTTGCCACAAGTAGTTCCACTCTAGGCGGTCGAAAGCCTTTTCCGCGTCCACTGATAAAACTGCTGCCTTTGTTGGGAGGTTTTTGGCTTGTTTTATTACATGAAATAGTCTGCGTTCATTGTCTGCAGCATGACGCTTTGGTATAAAACCTGATTGGTCGGGGTGGACTAGCTTCTCGATAAAGCGCTCTAGGTGGAGAGCCAAGACTTTGGAAAAGAACTTAATATCAGTCCCAATAAGGCTGATGGGTCTGTAATTTGAGCAATCCGTAAAATCTTGGCCCTTTTTGGGTATAACTGAAATTAGCACAGTGTTGGTTTGTTGGTGGAAAGTACCCATCTCTATGGCTCTAGTTAAAGCTTGTAAAATGGTAGGTCCTAATATGTCAAAATACTGTAGAAGAAGTTCTGATGGAATTCCATCCTCCGAGTGGGATTTTTGACGAAAATCAGGGCTATCAGGCCCTGAGGGATTTAAAGTACCTTAAATGCCTCCATGAGCTGTGTGTCAAAGCCACTGCTGCTGCTCCATTTGCTAATTGGTGTGCAGGCCAAATCAGCGGGTCAAACCATAATAACTAACTTCCTGTTGTGGTCAGAACAACAGCATGCACCCTAACCCCCTGGGGAGACCTCTGCTCTAGAGTACAGGCTCACTCAGATTACATGATTATCGCTTTTAAATAGGTCTCAACATTATCTTTAACCTGTTTCACAGTTGTGCCCATAACACATTGTGTTGCATGCTAGAAAAGGGACCTTATATTGTATAAGGGTGAGGCTGGTCTTCAAAGCCAACTATGCCCTTATTGTGATGCACATCTCTCGTGTGTGAAGTGAAACTTATCTGCCTTTTCATCAGTAGCCCAGCCCACAACCCAGCTGCATTGCAATCATCTTGCTCTAGCAATCCTCTCACCTTTTATGGGTCTAGGCTTAACTTGTGCCACGGGAAAGCTTTTGCTTTATTATTTCAACTACAGTATGTTGGCATTGCAAGATGGTTGCAATTTTGTTTTTATTAAGCACTAATTTGCATGTTAAGGACAAGTATGTTATGGGTTGATCGCAGCCAGACAAAACCCAATATTGTGAAAAACATGTATAGGTCTATTGTTCACCGTGAAAGTTTTTTTTTAAAGTATAAAATTGTGGGTTTTTTTTTAAATTATCATAGGATTCCTCCCTTCTTCTAGATGCAAAAAGAATTTCAAAATGTTAAGCTTTGAGAACTTGGGATGTGACAAGGAATTGCACATAAACATTTTGAGAAAACGCAAGGAAAAATGTTTGGATGGTGATGTTACATACGTGTGTGTAGGATTTGAGTATGTCTAAGCTTTGCTCAGCTGCATATCACAAATGCAATGTAGCTAAATGGCTGCATCATGTATTAGTTATCCTTGGAGGAACAAAAAAAAAAAAACATAACGGCCAGGTTTCCCTTCTTCTCTGTTTCTGCCTCTTCCCCTCTTTCTGCCTTTAGGGAAAGGTTCCTGTCTGCTCCTCCAGTCTTCAGACAGACCAGAAAGGTCTGCAGCTTCTTCAATTGTGACTCCAGTTACTCTACAAAACCTACTTGCTGCAGATGTGAGTATCAGACTAATGCCTCATTTCCACTGTATGGTACAGCTCGACTCTACTCAACTCACTTGGTACTAGGTACATTTCTAGATTTCGTGTTCCACTGCAGATAGTAGTACCCCATCAATTAGGGGTGTTGGCAAAAAAAATGGATATATGTAAGAATCAGGATTGTATCTCGATTCACAATTTCCAAACATAATTTTTCACGTTTTTTTTCCCTACAAAATAACCGAGATATTGACTAATATCAGACTGAATTGTCATGGTACAGTAATGGACTAGTTCCAGAAGGTAGCAGCAATGCAACATTGTGGATGCCTGCTGCCATAAAACTCCACTGAAGAAGACGACTCGTTCTGAATCAGATCAGAGGATATAGTGTCCCTTTAGCTCAATAGCGCTATCGGGAACGCCGTTGTTCTTACCATGTTGCTTTTGTGAAAATCATGATGCTGCAGTCCATAATCCATTTATGTGTGATGATCTGTAATTAGTTTACTTAAAGCTACATTGTGTAAGAATTTCTCCCATCTAGCGGTGAAATTGTATGACAACCAACTGAATATTACTTTCTAGCCCCTCCCATTCCGAGCGCGTTTTAACTCCTACAGTGGCCGAACCCGAAATGATCTCTTAGTATCTCCATCGTTTACACTCAGCTGTTCTAGCCACTCCCAATATTAACTTTGGTCTTGTTGCTTTGCCTGTAGTGTTGTCGTTTTAATTCTCTTTTTCACTTCCCTGGCGAGTAATCTCCCCCTGGCATTCATCACGGTGCCTCTGAGTGTAAGAGGGCGAAAGGCGGAGGTATGTCCCTCTTTGCCTAATGTATTTTAAAGCTGGAGGTGCAACATGGCGGCCGCATTCGAGCGACTCTCTCGTATGTATTCTGAATGATTGTGAATGGCAGATTCTACGCTTACGAGAATACTTTGATTAGTTGGTGGAAGTAATTACAGATGAATGAGCACATATTTGTGAAAGAACAAAGGTGTTTTTAGCTAAGAATAAACTCAAAAAATTATACAATGTAGGTTTAATTATTAAGTATTATATATATGATATGTTATGTTATATATCCAGGGTTTTTCCTGCATATAGAAAGTTTTGGCGCCCCCCCCCCCAAAGAGGTTTTAGCCAGCGCCAACGGAAAATCACGAGCGCCAGAGCGTTTGATTTTCATCCACAGCCGCTGTATTTTACGCACGCGGCTGACGCTGATTTGACTGGATCGGAACGCTCCGCTGTGAAGCTAGCGCTAGTGGGATCTCCGTTTGCAGAGCGAGACTCTCTAGGTGAGCATGCTGCCCTGTGGACCAGCGGCGCAGCGAGAAGCTGCAGCTGACCGGTGCAGGGCTGTCAGCCTTCTGCCGGAGCTCTGACTGCTGTCTGTCCACGTGGCGGACTGCGCTGCCGTCTGATGGCATCAGTATTGAATTAAGACATTTATATTAACATTTCATAACTGGTTGAAAAAGGGGTCGTAGGCGATTCGTGTTTTGGTACAGTTCATTTTAACACCTGATGCAAGCGGTACTGAAGTAGGCTACGGAAAAACCACAGTTCAACCGCTTTATCAGCATTGAGAGGCAGCGTCGTGCTGAGCCCTGTTCACATAACAGCGGCAGTTTAGTTAAACTGTATTTCACACTATGATGGTTAAACTTTGCAATTAATCCACGGTTCACTTGCATGTCCGACAGTAGGGGCGGTCCGTTACACTTCTGACTATTCAATATCAATGACAATTTATTAATCAATAGAATGTAGATCTCAAAAAAGAAAACCTTACACTTCATAACATTTTGTATTCATAACACTATTGTATTATTGTACAAATTAGCTACAACAGTAATAGCAGTTACCTTATGTAAGTCACTCCTACATTTTTCAACTTAGGAGCAAAACGTGTTCCGAAAAAAGTTACCATGAAGCCCTGTATATCGACTTTGGGGTCAGTTGTAGTCAGATCCAGGCCCATGGTCCCGGATGTGAAAGCCCCCTTACTGCATTATATTTTTATATTTTGAATTGTTACCTGCCAACAGAATATTGTGTTTTCCTTGACATAAATAAAGACATTTTCACCATAAATTCGTGCCTAAAAATATATCAGAATGCAGGAAATTAAGTCACTGATGCTCAAAATTTCCCCTCGCTTAATATGTGTCCTCCCGAGGACCCATTCTGAGCCAGGAAAACCCCTGTATATCTATCAGCACACAATACTTATTTTTTTTATTATTTATCAGAATCAAGAATGATGAAAAACATGGTTCATCATTATTTATCCGCATACACACAAACTGGATGTTACGACGCATATCTGTAGATGTCCAAACAGATGTTACATTACATTACATGTCATTTAGCTGACGCTTTTATCCAAAGTGACTTACAATTAAGTAAGTTGTCAAAGAATAAAACAATAAACCACAAATGGTGACTGCTGGGGAAACCTGTACTGTCATAGAGCTACAGCAACAAATGTCACTGAGATGTGCCTCAAGGGGCATTGTGTGATTACTGTTGTAAGAAACAAAGTTATCTTTTTCTTTTTAGGCAACTGCCAGCTGGGTAAGGCCTACCAGGGAGACTGTTCTGATGCCTCCAGTCAGGAGGAAGGTAAGAAGAAATGTAGTTATTTGATTATTCCACTCATTTCCCAGTGTTATCCTCCGTGGAGAGAAGAAGTGGCAGGGAGAGAGCAGCAAAGAGGACAAAAGAAATGCACAAGAGCATGTACACTACCGGTCAAAAGTTTGGGGTCACTTATAAATTTCCATTCCAGACAGAATGCCAGCTGAGATCAGTTGCATTGTTTTTTTTAATCAGGGCAGCAGTTTTCAGATTACATCATGTGTTTACATAATTGCAAAAGGGTTGTCGACTGTTGTAGACAGAAGTGGCTGAAGAAACGCTTGAAATCCATGCATTTTGGTCTAAATGTCATACCCAAATTAAAAGTGGTACAGCTCCCATATACTCTGACACTCTGGGGTGAGCCTGATATCATTGGAAAGGTGATTGATGTGGGTGTGTTTGTATATTTGAGAAGTGTTGTATTTTGTAGTTTTCTGGCTTTTTTCTTTGCACTTTTCAAATGGAAATAAAAAAAACACAGACATATCTGTAGAAAAAAAATCATATAAAATCCATTTTTGAGTCTTTTGGCTTCATTTTTTTCTGCAGTAAGCTGAGACATGTGACTAATGCCCTGTGTTGTCTGTCACCTGTCAGATGTGTTTACAGCATCTAATCATTTTACAGATGTATGACTTGGACGGAAATAAAAACCCTCCATTCTAACCTCTGTAACTCTGTGTCAGTAAGGCCTAGAATCACCCTGACAACTTGAGTGTTACCTTTCCAATGATGTCAGGCTCACCCCAGAGTGTCAAAGTATATGGGAGCTGTACCACTTTTAATTTGGGTATGACGTTAAATGAATTTCAAGTGAGAACCCTTTTGCAGTTATGTAAGCACATAATGTAATCTGAAAACTGCTGCCCTGGTTAAAAAAACAATGCAACTGATCTCAGCTGGTATTCTGTCTGGAATGGAGTGGAATGGACATTTCTAAGTGACCCCAAACCTTTGACCGGTAGTGTATATTCCGTGAATGAGGCCCAATTGTGTGGTATAACAAAGCAAAGGAACGGCCAGGGCTGCCGTCGTAGCTGCAGCTACATAGTAAACATGAAAAGCTAACTAGCGTTTATTTTTGGAGGTCGTTTGGAAAGGCTGAGTCCGTTTCAAATACTCATATTTCACAGCTATATTTGCCTGATCACATGCCGGACTGCGTTCAGCTCGAGCAGCAGTAACTACAGACCATACCTGGCTCATACTTGCATCAGAATTGTTAATGCTAGAAGATCTTGTGTATGTTAGATTTATGTTACACTGCTTTGAACAAGCACTTTCCTTTAACCTTAAAGAAATTGTGCAATAGAAAAACCATACTGATTTATTTGTTACATGTGTACAGGGATCAAGCAGAGACAACGCAAGAGACATGGTACAGTGAGATACAACGAAGGAAGGCTAAAATTATAAATTAAAAAAGTAGTTTTGAATGTATGGACATGGATTGTCATGAAAAGTTTCTCAATAGTCCCAATGGTCATATTGCAAAGTCAGAAACAACAGAGGCCCAAAACAATAAGTGAATAAGTGTGTGTTTAACTGAAAGTATGATTAGTAGTCATACTCCGACCTTAGCCTGGGAATTTAGGACTAAATCATTTCATATCTGTGTGTCCAGTACAGAGAGTGGTCAGGGCAATGTTGAGCTTAGTTTAGCACAAAGACTGAAAGCAGGGGGTCAGTGCTAGCATGGCACCATTAAGTGATTAGGTAGACCTCCCAATAACATAACATTCTCACTGTATACAGTATGTAACTACTTTCTGTTTCTAGCTTGTTTCAGAATGCTTCACATGCCACATTCAGAAAAAATTGTCCCCCCTTTGCCACCCCACTTAAAAAATCGCCCCTGCGACCGACTTGGGTTTCCACCATCTGTCACTCTTCCTTTTAGCTTTCAGTCATTCTTTGTTTAATTTCCTTTTTTTCTGTGATGGCCCTGCCCCAGTATCAGCCATAACCACAACAGATAACTTCTAAAATATAATTAGGCCTATATAAAGAAATCTCCTGCTACCTTTTACCTGGCTGGATAGTCAAACACAGGCTTTTCCGGTGTCACACCGAAATCTGTGACCCATCAGAATGTGTGACTGTAGAGGCTGTTTGCCTGCAGTAAATCATTTTGTGACTTCGAGGGAAAAATCCGACCCGGGAAAAGGCCTTAATAAAAACTATATAAAACTAGCGTTCTCTTCACTGTTAGTCTCGTTTGTTGTTACAGGTCATTTTTATACCTAACAGTTTAGAAACATTGAAAAGTTCCACATAGGTACTTTAATGTCTACGGTCTTGCAAAAAAATAAAAATTCTGCTTAGAGATTTAACAGAATTAAGAACAACTGCAACAAAAATAAGAATCTAAGAAAGCATTTCCATCGCATCTTTTGAATATTTTTTTTTTATGATTTACCTTTTTTTTTTTTTTTTTAAACGGCATACAAAACACTGTTATTGAATATTGATTTACAGTCTGTGTTTTGGTCATTTTTTCCCTTAGATTTAGAGTCGTATGCTCAAGGACACAAGAAGAAGCATGGGACCAAGAGTCCATGTCAAGGGTAAGTAGACTGTCTGTGGTCAGATCTGTGCATCTGTAATGTTTTCATCTTCATAATAACAACTAGGATATCACTTAATATTGAAAATAATAGCTAACTAGAAGTCTAAGTCCGGAACAAATTTTTCCGCTTATACGACACCACATGAACACCCTATTTTGCAATCTTAACGGCAATAAAAACTGATTTGTGTATCTGCCATGTGATTTGGAACTTCTCCAAAATGTAATGGGTTCTTCCTTGGCCCATGCTAGACTCTTTCACTAAGTTTCATGAAAATCGGGGCAGTAGTTTTAGAGTGCGTGCCTATATGTAGAGGTTTACTCCTCGACGCAGCGGCCGCAGGTTCGACTCCGACCTACGGCCCTTTGCTGCATGTCATTCCCCCTCTCTCTCCCCTTTCATGTCTTCACCTCTGCTATAAAAATAAAGGCCTAAAATGCACCCCCTATCATGATCGGATACACACTTACACTATATTCCTCTTTTCTCGACCAGTCTCTCTAGTGCGAAGGGCTCCCACGGAGATAGTCGGAGAGGGGGCCACGCTGCAGAGCTCAATGGTCCAGCAGAGAGGAGGAAGAGCTGTACACTCAGGGGCAGCCAGGAGGTTGAACAGGTAAGGGTTGAGGGCTGAACAGGGCTGGCCAAAAATGTTTGGTGAAAAAAAAGGACATGATTTCAGGGACATGTTTTCATGCTAATCGAACGAGTTTGTAGCTTGAAAGACGATAGCGCGGACCGCTGATTAGCTTACAACGCTAGTATTCGGGGCACAGGGAAAGTAAAAATAAATCACTATTTATACCACTAAAAAGGCTCAAAATATCACCACACTTCAACGGTAGCATAATGAGGGTCCCTACATGTTAACTGAAGCATTAAGAACTTTGTAAGTGTACAGACAGTTTATTGAAAAGATAGATTATAAAGACACTCACGTTCATGTTTACATGCGGCTAAAATCAAAAGCAATTTGCTCAATATATCTGAAATAATCGCACCGATGTAAAACATAACTTGTCTAGTGTACTTACTGTACTAACTGTCCATCTGGTCCCTCCTGTCTGGGTCGCCGTCCCCAATTTATTTTTGGGACATGGAAAAAAGTTTCAAGTACAGCCCTGTTTATCAGAGAGGGGAAATCTTCAGACTGTACAAAACACTGCGTCTCTTGTGTGTCGCGACGCGACAGTGCAACACAGACACTCCTGTTGGGTGGCCATAGCTTCACAATGTCCGCAGGTACACCACCAGTTTCCCGAAGTACGAGGCTGTGTTGCGGCATTGACTACCGGTAGCTCTCTCTCTCTCGTAGCCCTTTCACGGAGCTCCTGCAGCTCTTCTGGTCTGGACACTTATAATGTTCTCAATGCTTCGGTTAACATGTAGGGACCCTCATTATGCTACCGTTGAAGTGTGGTGATATTTTGAGCCTTTTTAGTGGTATAAATAGCGATTTTATTTTTACTTTCCCTGTGCCCCGAATACTAGCGTTGTAAGCTAATCAGCGGTCCGCGCTATGGTCTTTCAAGCTACAAACTCGTTCGATTAGCATGAAAACATGTCCCAGAGAACGACAGAGTGGATACACATCTGTTAATAACCCCTAGGTTCATTTTGCGCCGGAATTGTCCTTTAATGAAATACATTTTTGAGTAATCTTACATCGATAACCTTTAGTGTAACTAGATTATACATTATAACACCAAATTTATTTTCTGTAGGCGTATCTGTGTGACAAATACTGTCTAGAATATTCCCCTAAATAACCCCGAAGGTATGTAAAAAAACATCCCCTGCTACTAAGTGGGATTAAACAGGTTGCCTGGCGTGAGAACGTTTTGGCATCTCCCAAAGAGGTTTTAGCGCCAAAGAAAAATCACGAGTGCCAAAGTGTCTGATTTTCAGCAGCCAGCCTCCCTCCCATCCACAGCTGCGATATACACACGCGGCTGGCGCTGATTTGACTGGATCAGAACGCTCCACTGTGAAGCTAGCGTTAGTGGGATCTCCGTTTGAAGAGTCAGGCTGTACCGGATTCTCCCGGTGACCTGGCCGCCCCGGGGGACCGGGCGGCGCAGCTAGAAGCTGCTGCTGACGGGCACGGGGCTCTCCTTCCGCCGGAGCTCCGACTGCCGTCTGTCCACGGCAGGCTCAGCTGCCGTCTATCAGTATTAAATTGAGACAATTTCATAACCTGTGAAAACGTCTCGTAGTTTCGTTAAATAGTAGTTAAATTCCAAGTTTTGGTAGGCCTACAGTTGGTTTTAACACCTGATGCGAGCCGTATGGTAGTACGCACGAACAACACACGGGACCGCTTTATCGGCATTGCCCAGACTCCCTGAACAAGCTGGTTCAATTTGCAATGAATCCGCGGTTCACGTGCATGCCGAACCGTACACTACTACTGTATATTCAACATCACTGACAATTTATTGATCAATATTTCAAAATAGAAAACATTACACTTCATAATGTTTTGTATTCATAACACTATTGTATTATTGTACAAATTAGCTACAACAGTAATAGCAGTTACCCTATGTAAGTCACTCCTACATTTTTCAACAACACCGTTATGCCCTGTTCAAACTAATCAAATAAACTGGACTTTGTGGTCAAGTGTAGTCAGATGCGAAAGCTCCCTTACTGCATTATATTCCATTATATTTATCTTGACACTGAAGCAATTATTATTCCAACAAGTTTTTGAGGGCCTTCACATGCTCAGAAATAGGCGTGCAAAAATGGCTTGCTAGCACCCCCTACAAAACTTCTAAAATTGAGCCCCTGCAGTACATTTCACTAACGAAAATCAGCACACACATGTATCATGTCAAGACGTACAAAAAAAGCCACACGTTGTAACGAACTTCTCCTAGAGACTTCATCCAATCGACTTCAAATTTGGTCTGTGCCATCTTAAGACCGTAACGATGAAAAGTTATTAAAAGCAAAACTTTTCATCGAACGGTGTGGATCTGGCAGTCATTTTGATTGACCATTTATCGACGAACGAGGAAGTTGTTGTAACTCCAGTGTACATTTTCCAATCTGCCCGAAACTGGTCATGATTGACATCTTCAGGCCAATATTGACTTTTGGTCATAAAATTATGGGCACAGGGTGAATCCAGGCATATTCAGACAGTATGAGAAAAATAATGTTTAGAGCATGTAAACATGTGTTAGTAGAAGCCCAAAATACAAGGATGGACCTGAAAATGAGCATTATATGTCTTCTTGAAGAGGTGATGTTTGTTTGTGGGTCTGTTTGGTTGAAGGCTGTGCTGGGTCAACATGTTTTGTTTTTGTCTCGTGAAACAGCAGTAAAGGGATTCAGCAGTGTTGGTCTAATGATTAACCCGACTGTAAAGCAGTCTACAGTTAAGGACAATTCCTTGAACACTAGTTAATCATTCCATGTTGGAGTTACACAAAGGCCTGCAGGAACATAGCCATTCAGCAGTCTGTTTGGGGGTGAGAGTGTGTTCTTTTGGTTGGGTGTCACACACTGCCACGTGAACTGGAGTACTCACTGCTAATCTCACTGATATAGGTCAAGACTACGTGTATATGTGAGTGTGAAAGAGGCAGCTGACAAGCACACCCCCCCTCGCCTCTCTCTATCTATCTCTCTCTCTCTCGCGCTCTTCGCTCTTCGTCACAATAGAGGCTTAATACATTACAAATAACTTTCTGTGCTGCGGGGCATTGCTACCTCACATTTGTTTGTTGTTCCAAATGTTAGAGGTCCCTAATGGGATTGTTTGTAAGAAAGTCCATGAACCTCACTTTTGTCTTGATTGAAAATTCAATTATTTCCATAGAATGTGAAAAGAGACAGTTGATTTTTTTTTGGTTGCTTCCAAAATGCAGCAATGTTATATTTGAAATGAAGACAAAAGTAGACCATCTCTTTTTACAAGTAGCATACAATGTACAACATACAGAATAAATATAAACAAAATGTGCAACACAAAATACCACTTTCCTCCAAATATCGGATATAAAAAAAATAGGAAATTCCCATGAAAAATGATAAGTGTCCCTCTATCCTCCTAACATTGAATTACACGTCTGGGATATTTGGATCATAATTATGTACCTTACATGGAGCAATATACTGTAGGTTTCAATTATCCAATTAAATTGTAAAAAGATTTGAGCTAACTATAAATCAAGGAATCTGCGTGTGTTTGTGAGTGTATACTGTGTCTCCTGCATGTGCAGTACAACAGCGGGGGCGGGTAGTTACTACATCCCTATAGAAGGCTCATCAGTGCGTTTTCATACACAGCAGTAACTGGGGTTAAGTAAATAACCGGGTTATGTCGGTTCTCACCGTATACGGATATATATGAGCGGAGAAGAATGGGAAGAATTCTGTTCAATTTGAATGACGGGAGTAACTCTACCTCCGGTACAGAAAGTGGCGCTATGCTAATGCACAACTGGCATTTTCCCAATGCAAGTTGTGCTAGCTAGCTAGCTACGTCAAATGTCAGCTGCCGATGGCCTGCTGATTCAGGCAACGCTTTTTTGTTGTATGGTACAGTAGGGAGAACAAGTATTTGATACACTGCCAATTTAGCAGGTTTTCCCACTTACAAAGCATGTAGAGATCTGTAATAGTTATCATAGGTACTCTTCAACTGTGAGAGACGGAATCTAAAACAAAAATCCAGAAAATCACATTGTATGATTTTTAAATAATTATTTTGCATTTTATTGCATGACATAAGTATTTGATCACCTACCAACCAGTAAGAATTCCGGCTCTCACAGACCTGATAGTTTTTCTTTAAGAAGCCCTCCTGTTCTCCACTCATTTCCTGTATTAACTGCACCTGTTTTAACTCATTACCTGTATAAAAGACACCTGTCCACACACTCAATCAAACAGACTCCAACCTCTCCACAATGGCCAAGACCAGAGAGCTGTGTAAGGACATCAGGGATAAAATTGTAGACCTGCACAAGGCTGGGATGGGCTACAGGACAATAGGCAAGCAGCTTGGTGAGAAGGCAACAACTGTTAGCGCAATTATTAGAAAATGGAAGAAGTTCAAGATGACGGTCAATCTCCCTCGGTCTGGGGCTCCATGCAAGATCTCACCTCGTGGGGCATCAATGATCATGAGGAAGGTGAGGGATCAGCCCAGAACTACACGGCAGGACCTGGTTAATGACCTGAAGAGAGCTGGGACCACAGTCTCAAAGAAAACCATTAGTAACACACTACGCCGTCATGGATTAAAATCCATCCAGAGGAGGAATGGGAGAAGGTCATGTGGTCTGATGAGACAAAAATAGAGCTTTTTGGTCTAAACTCCACTCGCCGTGTTTGGAGGAAGAAGAAGGATGAGTACAACCCCAAGAACACCATCCCAACCGTGCAGCATGGCGGTGGAAACATCATTGGAGATGCTTTTCTGCAAAGGGGACAGGACGACTGCACCGTATTGAGGGGAGGATGGATGGGGCCATGTATCGCGAGATATTGGCCAACAACCTCCTTTTCTCAGTAAGAGCATTGAAGATGGGTCGTGGCTGGGTCTTCCAGCATGACAACGACCCGAAACACACAGCCAGGGCAACTAAGGAGTGGCTCCGTAAGAAGCATCTTAAGGTCCGAGAGTGGCCTAGCCAGTCTCCAGACCTGAACCCAATAGAAAATCTTTGGAGGGAGCTGAAAGTCCGTGTTGCCCAGCGACAGCCCCGAAACCTGAAGGATCTGGAGAAGGTCTGAATGGAGGAGTATGTCAAAATCCCTGCTGCAGTGTGTGCAAACCTGTTCAAGAACTACAGGAAACATATGATCTCTGTAATTGCAAACGAAAGTTTCTGTACCAAATATTAAGTTCTGCTTTTCTGATGTATCAAATACTTATGTCATGCAATAAAATGCTAATTAATTACTTAAAAATCATACAATGTGATTTTTCTGGATTTTTGTTTTAGATTCCATCACTCACAGTTGAAGAGTACTTATGATAAAAATTACAGACTTCTACATGCTTTGTAAGTGGGAAAACCTGCAAAATCTCCCCACTGTATATTAGCAACGACAACAATTCACAGTCCTGACTGATTATTTCTGGTTCAAAAACCACTCCAGCGCAGAGAAGGCTCTGCTCCAATAAGGTCCAGGCCGCAGCCTGTAGCCGCAGCCTGTAGCCGCAGCCTGTAGCCGCAGCCTGTAGCCGCTCACACCACGCCGCTTGTTTTCTTCGCCTTCAAAATAAAAGCCCATTTTCTAAAGTTCTTTGCAAAAATTGTATTTCTAATTTTATTTTTTTAAATTATAGCCCATTTTCTACAGTTTGGGGTGGAACAGTTGACATTAAATTGACTATATGTCCCCTATATATTAACCCCTAGGTTCATTTTGCGCCGGAATTGTCCTTAAACCCGAATATAATAAAAAAATGTAAACTGCATGTAAACACACTGATTGGTTCACAGGCTACCGGTGTTGTGCCAAAAAGTGGTCATCCTAAATATATGGTCACCCAGCTCCTAGACGAATTCTCTATTAAAAATGTAATGTTGTGTTAAAGGATTTGGTTGAAACTTGTGAAACTGACTGACTGTTCTCCTCGCAGCACCAGGACACTGAGAAGAGAAGCCATCCAGTCACTAAAACAAAGAACAGGGGCCTGCCCACAGACAGGTAGGTCAGTTTATGACAGTGTCATTGTGACCTTGCAGGTATCAATGCTAGATGCTCTTAGTAAAATATAGATAAATGACAGATGTCATGCTTACAGTGCCACATAAAAGCTATCAGTGGATTTTATTTAAAGTTACAGTCGTATGTCTTTGCAGATGAAAATAATTTAATCAAGTCTGTGATATGTTTAGACGTTAGAGTGTAGTGTTAGTGATATTAAAGCTACTCGTGTTACTGTACCGTGGACGCCTATCAGTCTATAATCTGACACTGACTCTACTCATCACAAGCCGCAGTTGTATTCTTTGTTGCTGTGTTTTCTCTGTTGACATTACTCTGTCCCCTTGTGTCCCATCTCTGTCTCTTTTTAGGGACAAGGGGAAGGGTGCTGCCTTTATAGCCAATGGTAGGTTGGTACCAGCTCTGTCGCCTCAGAGGAAGAGTGAGTGTCTAAATGGCTGTTGTAATGCCTGTAATAGAAGCAACATGGCAGTGTTAACATAACAATAAATGTTAATCCTCCTGGTTGAGTCGCTAAACATCTGTCAAAATGAATAACCTGCATTATGTTCAAAAGTTTAAAACAATATTTGGGTGATTCTGCCTCCAGGAAGCAGGAATAGTCAGTTGCTTGCTCTTAGGGGGAATTGTTGGGTCTCTGTAAATTATAGAGTGTGGTCTAGACCTCCTCGATCTGTAAAGTTTCCTGAGATAATTTCTGTTATGATTTGACAATATAAATAAAATTGGAATTGAATTGTCTGCATGATGGTAGAAATCAACACAATAAACCTAAGGACTGACCTTTCGTATTGGTGGCATCCTGCCTCTTAGAATAACCTTTAAAGGACAATTCCGGCGCAAAACGAACCTAGGGGTTAATAACAGATGTGTACCCACTCTGTCGTTCTCTGGGACATGTTTTCATGCTAATCGAATGTGTTTGTAGCTTGAAACAAGCTAGCGTGAACCGCTGATTAGCTTAACGCTAGGCATTCGGGGCACTGGAAGAGTAAAAATAAATCTCTATTTTATACCACTAAAAAGGCTCAAAATATAACCACACTTCGACGGTAGCATAATGAGGGTCCCTACATGTAAACAGAAGCATTGAGAACTTTGTAAGTGTACAGACAGTTTATTAAAAAGATTATAAAGACAGTAGAGTTAATGTTTACATGCGGGCGCCATCTTGGAATACAGTCATGAGCAGTCGAATCACGAACGCTGTGTTTGAGCTATGTTACTGGTTGCACGGCGTTCGTCCTTCGACTGATCGTGACTGTTTTCCCCAGGTGGCGATTGCCTGTATACCCAAAGGTAATGTCTTTCTAAACTATCTTTGTAATAAACCGTCTGTACACTTAAAAGGTTCTCAGTGCTTCGGTTTACATGTAGGGATCGTAGTGTAGTGATATTTTGAGCCTTGTTAGTGGTGTAGAAATAACGATTTCTTTTTACTCTCCCTGTGCCCTGAATGCCTAGCGTTGTAAACTAATCAGCGGTTCGCGCTAGCTTGTTTCAAGCTACAAACACATTCTATTAGCATGAAAACATGTCCCAGAGAAAGGTCGACTCGGTACACGTGTTATTAACCACTAGGTTCATTTTGCGCCGGAATTGTCCTTTTAATGTAAAACTCACAACGCAATTATTTGCACAATAAGAGAGCCAGATTACAAAGACAATGCTATGCACATGTGGAATGTGTTCCCGTACGCCGTCATTCAATGTAGTGTGTACAGAAACACATGCTTGTCCACTGTCCCCACTGCTGCTTCCACTCGGGTCCGCTTTCAACGTAACGTATCAAGACTGTTACTTCATGTTACAAAACTCTGATATGCCCATTTAAATGATCCTCAAAAAGCCTGTTATAGACTGGAAAAAACCCTTTTAGCCAAATCGCTCCTTTTTTTCTTTTTTCTTGCTAACAGTAAGGCAGGAGAGCAGCACGGGGTGCATGTAATGGAGTGACGTGAGGCAAAGAGATGGCCTTCTAAAGACGACAGGAAGTTACTGTAGTTTGGCCACTTATCAATATAGGAGGCTGTTTAGGTACTTTAAAAACCCTTAGTGCCTGATTGTCATAATTTGCGTCAAAAATCGTACTCATAGTAAAATCTAAACACACAGACATGATACACAGATTGTTATACACTTTGTGAGGATATCATTATCTCTGATGTCCATTAAACAGGTGCATACTTTCACATTAAGTGAATGCTCTGTAGCCTGATGTCTGGTGGCATGTATGCAGTTTAACAAATAGATGTTGTTGCAGATGGAGGTTTTGGTCCAGATACCTTTGGTGACACATCATCAGAAAGCTACAGCTCTCCATCCAGCCCTCAACACAGAGGACAAGAGAGCCTGGATAGTGAGGACGACAACAACAAGGGTAAAATAAACACACACACACACACACACACACACACACAAAGTACACTTGAGGAACTTGATGTTTTTGTAATGAAGCATGTACCTGTAGTGTGCTACATTCTTCTGTTATTGTCGTAAAGACGGTGTAATGTGGTATAATGCTTATCTAATCTTGTTTCCCTGTTAGATACAGACAGCCACTCTGATGACTCCAGCAAAGGCCCGGGCCCTGACATGTTCTTCGCCCACCAGACTAATCGAACTGTCCACCCTCTGTCTGCCAACAACCACCCGAGCCAGACGGAGCCACTCTTCTTAGAGACCAGCACAAACCCCCCCCCTCTCTCCTTCATGCGAGATGTGTGTTATGTGCTCCCTAACGGTGCTGCTGACTCGCCACTTCCACTGGTCCCTCCTCCCAGCCAAAGCATCGTCCCCGATAGGAAGCCCTCATCTGGGACCCTGATGATGCAGAGGCCCCTAGTGCCTCCAGCTGTCCCAGGCCCTGGAATTGTGGGAGACCCAGAAAAGATGGACATGCTCCCAACCTTTGGGATCCCACCTATTGGCCTCCACGCTTCAGGAAGTCCTGCTGTGCAGCCTCTGGTTCAGAGGTTCAAAACGGCTTTGCCTCACAGTCAAGGTGGCACTGATGGAGCTTCAGGGAGTGGTTCTAATCCTGCTGCCCTGCAGGCTTCACACCAGGCTCCTGTTAGAGCCATCGGTGTCATGTCTCCTGGCCCCACATCATACCCCCCTCCTCTGCATCAGTCCCTGCCCTGCCAAGACTCGGCCAGTGTCAGTTCAGGCCTGGCCTCCTCTCTGCCACATGTGGAGACTTCACATGCCAAGCACCCTGGCTTAACCGTACCGTCTGGACTGCCTTCTCCCTACACCCTGCCCCCTGTCCCTACCTCTGTCATGCCTACTGTAGGAGCACCTGCAGCCTCTGGAGTAGCTCCATCTCCTGGACATGTACAACCAGCTGTTCCTCTAGCCGTGCCCACCCACACCCCTGGACCTGCCCCCAGCCCCAGCCCAGCGCTCACGCACAGCACGGCCCACAGCGACTGTACATCCTACAGCAACAGCAGTGCTTCCTGTGGAAGTGCCCCTGTTGCCCCTGGCAACTCTATTACTCTCCAGCAAACCCAGCAGCAACAATTGCCCCCCCAGCAGCCAACACCACCACAACAGCAGCAGCAACCAATGGGCTGTGGGACCTGTGGTTGTCACAACAACTGCGGTGGCCGAGGCAGCAACAGTAACAACAGTGTCAGTGGTGTCCCTGGCTGCCAAGCCCCCTTATTCTTCTCCCACCAGATGGCGGCAGCAGCACGCCAGGTGTTCAGCGTCCCACCGCCTCTCTTCCAGCTCACAAGCCTGTGCAGTAACAGTTACCTCACCCAGGCTCAGCCTCCTCACCAGGCCAACGGCGCTGCCACCCTCCCCCCCTTCTTCCCCACTGCTCCACCTCCTGCACACCCGTCCCCCTACGGCCCCATCCACACTCACTCTCACAGCCACGCAGACGTGCCATCACATATGCTGGGCACGCAGGCTGCTGCAGTGGCAGCCGCCGCAGCTGCAAACTACAACCTCCAGCAGCAGATGGGGCCAGCAGCCTCGTTTTGCCAGCGTGTCTACCAGCATATGTACGCAAATCCCATGGGGATGCTGCCTGCTGCTGCACTTGGGGGAGGTGGAGTCAATAAGAAGAGCGGCAATGTGTCCTGTTATAACTGTGGTGTGAATGGCCACTACGCTCAGGACTGCAACCAACCCTCCATAGACTCCACACAGCAAGGTAGTGCAGCTACACGGAACAGGGAGAAACAGAGGACCCCTTAGTTTTGCTTTCCCAGAACCCCATCGGTCATTGGCGTCAGATAGTCCGACATTCAGCCCGGACTATGAAAAGTTAGGGCTCATCCTCACCAAGTATAGTTTGAGTTGTTTAGCTTCATCTCTGGTGGGTTACCTCCTTCAGTTTGTTTTATTTGGCCAGAAGAGAAGTTGTGCCACTGGAACATTCAAAATGTCACCATGCTTTGAAAATGCTAGTGTGGGTTGTCTTCCGGTTTGACACCTGTACTGCAGTGTGATAGGAGTCAGAATGGGAGTGTTCTTACCTGAGAAGGAGAATCATGGCAAAAAGCAGATACGTTTGTCACACATAGCTACATCAGGGACAAGAATAAAGGTAGTTTTGGCTACATCTCTGCTCTTAAATTCCACTGTGATTGGTTAGATAGGTGAGAGTATGCCAGTGCCGGTAAAAAAAAAGAAGGGCACTCAGAGAGTGCAGACCTCCGTCGAGGCCATGCCCTATTTCGCAATGTTATTGAAAGTGAAAAATTTGTGCATCTGTCCCGTGATTCGGATTCGCTCCAAAATGTAATGGGTTTTCCTTGGCCCATGCCACCCTTTCACCCAGTTTCATGAAAATCGGTCCAGTGGTTTTTCTGTAATCTTGCTGACTAATACAGAACCTACAACAGGCGTCTGTTTGTCACTGTGCCAACCACTGGGTGGGCGACAGTTTCAGATGGTTCCCGTAGAAAGGTTTAGGGACGCGGCTGTGGGCTGCACTTGATCAGAGTCTTAATCCTATTTTTTTTTCCACTTGTAAAAAACAAAACGTAATATAAGGCGGGACTTGTATTACCAGGGGACCTCATATGCTCACAGCGAGAGCCACATGGCGCACGCCACATCGATGTAGTGGCATATGTCATGTCGCTCTCGCTGTGAGCACCGTCCAGCAGTGAGCCACAAACTTAGCAGAAAAAAAGAGCTTAAAACACAACTTGCTTGTGCAAAGTTTTTAACTGTTTACCTGATAATATTAATCAGTCAAAATTCTTATTGTCGGTTAACGGTTGATCCTAAACATCCCTAGTTCCCAGGTAAGACTAGTCCCGTGTGAATAGGGCTTATGACATCCTGTATGAAAACACTTCTGATGAAGCATAACCCTTACCTTTGTGTTTGAGTGCATGTCTTCTTTGCCTCATTTTGGTGCCTTAAGCCTCATTGGGTTCATTACTGCCCCCCTGCCCCAGTATCGACATAATGGTGACATGACACTGTCATGACTATGACATGACACTGTCATGAAAGTGTCATAAACGTTATAAACAAGTCATGAACGTTTATGACTTCTGTCATTAAGTGTCATTCGGTTTTTGTCACGACAAGTTGACATTGTTTGGGTTGTCTTGGTTATGACAACTTGACATTAATCAAAGTGACACTACCAGAAGTTGTCTTGGTCATGACAAGTTGACATTACATTTCTTTGGAGTGTTGTAATGTAGGTTGTCCTACAACTTGACATTAAACAGGATGACATTATGTCAACTTGCCATGACCAAGACAACTTCTGGTAGTGTCACTTTGATTAATGTCAAGTTGTCATAACCAAGACAACCCAAACAATGTCAACTTGTCATGACAACAACCGAATGACACTTGATGACAGAAGTCATAAACGGTTATGACTTGTTTATAACGTTTATGACCCGTTCATGACAGTGTCATGTCATAGTTGCGACGGTGTCATGTCACCATTATGTCCACACCTTCAAGTAAAGTGTTACCAACCGTCCTTGGACTCATCACACAAAGGTGGAGTACCTGAGCTGCTCCCCTGTCTCCCATGTCTCCCATGTCTCCCACCCAGTGGCTGCCAGTCTCAGTGGTAGTACTTCACTTTGCCTGCCGATAGCGACACATGCAGATCTAAACCTCACAGGGTTTGACTAATCAGTTCCTGCACGGTGAACAATGTGTCATTCAACAATAAGGCAACGTTGACAACATTAAAACATTAATAACAGAAATTATGTTCGTTGAAAAGTCTGCAGTTTTATCATTGAGAAATAATGGCAAACCAGTGACTGCCAGGATGGTACAGAACACACACACACACACACACACACACACATCAGTTCATGGTTTAAAACGAGGTGAATTTAGTACGTACAAATGTACCTGAAGAAAGCCCGTGTTTAGGCCATCACTGACCTTCAGCAATGTTCAGACTATTCTTTTTTCCAACTGTCCACTGATTGTATATCCTTTGTGTGTTTGGATGCATCTCTGTATGTGTGCATGTGGTTGCTTGTGTGTTGGTGACATTGCAGGTGGCTTCCGGTTAAAGTACGCAGCCTCCCACATTTCAGAAGCACTTGACAGTGCCGACTGAAGAAGAAGAAGAAGAAGAAAGGAGGAAGAGGAGTCTGTGGTTTCTTCCTCTGGTCTCGCCTGTTCTTCCCCAGGCACTGTGTGTGAGCAGTGCACTGGAGCTTCTGTGTACTTCAGGAAAGAAAGGAAAAAAAAAACACATTCTCAAAAAGAAAGTGTCCTGCCAAGGGCTCAGTGGACAAAGCCGAAGTACTTGTGCCTGAGAAAATCTTGTTCCCATGGAGATGATTCACTGTCTCGTGCACACCAACAGTCCACGTGACTCCCGGTCCCTTCCTTTTTAGTTTGTCTTTGATATTTTTGCACTGAGGGTTAGAAACGATTAACTTATTACTTAATTATTTGGAATTTTGAGGATTTCTTTGTTGTTGGTGCTTTTACGTTAAGTTGGAGAAAAAGGTTCTTATAAACTTATTTCTAAAGCAGTGTATTTATGCTTATTCCTCAATATTACGGTTCACCTAGGATTTTATTTGTCGGACAGAATTGTACAGCAGTTTAAAAAAAAAAAAAAAAAGGAATGTCGGCAAGATGGATTATATGTTTGTTTTCATTTTCAATTTTGCTGTACGGTTTTTGAATGTACTCTCATTCAGAGGAGCAGTGTGTAGGATTTAGTGGATCTAGCAGTGAGGTTGCAGATGGCAACAAATAGAAAACGCCCTTTCCTCACCCCTCCCTTTCCAAGTGTGTAGTAGAACCCAAGGTGGCCTTCGTTTAACGGGAGAAAGCGTGAAAGGCCCTTTCTGGAGCTCTGGGTTACTGTAGAAACATGGCCCCCTATATAGATAGAAAGGAATCATTCTAAGCTAACAACAACATTGCTAGTTAGTTTCAGGTGATTATATACCAACGTAAACATCATTATGAATATTATATTCCCTTTCTCCCCTAAATCCTACACACTGGCCCTTTTAAGGACCCTGACTGTATCACAGTGTATGTCTCCCATGCATTTTTGCCACTTGATGTACGTTGTGGTTGGAAGATCATTTCTGCTTTGTGAAGGAATTTATTTTTTAAATGGTTTTATTTGGTGAAGTGCAGGAACACAAGTGCACTGAAACAGTCCGCACCACATCCAAGCAGATGTAGCCTAGGGCTTTATTCATTTTCACTCTCACAAAATTAACACCAAACAGTTACTTATCAGCATTTTGGCTGTTTTAGTGCAGTTTAGTATTTCTGGTGTGAAACGGCTTCTTATGGCTAGCATTTTAGAGCGAGGGATTCCTGTGTTCTATATCAAACTACACCTACTGTAGACAAGCAACAGAAGAGAAAACCATTCTACCACGTCTCTCTCAGCCGTTTTTATTTGGTCACGAGCAAAATATTTGGACCGTACTGGGTGCTGTCCTCAGAGAGAATTCAGACTGTCAAGCTTTGATGTTTTTTTTTGTTTTTTTTTTAAATGTAGGACAATTAAGTACAGAAATGTCAGCTGTCAAGGTACGATTCTGCAGAGGGTGGAGCCAAACTACATATAGATTGAGTCATCGAGACATTTCTATAGAAAAACTAAAAAACACTACTTACCTACCAAATCTATTTGTTTGGACTTTAATGTCCGTATTGTCAGCCTCTTCATGAGTTCAGTGTTCGCAGCTGCTTCCGTTCTGGGCCTGTGTAAGAGCAGAAGGGGCAATAACGGCCTTGTTCTATGCTTGCTAATTGACTAAATGAATCTGATATATTTAATGGGTTTTGTTTTTTCCACAAAACGGCTGATAACTGACCTAAACCTATCTGACAAAGCTGATAATGACACGTGACTACATCTTAACTGAGATCCCTATTTGTGGATCAACACTTCCAGAAACAGCGATGGGCAGAAGCCTCTACACTGTACTGCCTAATGGGATTCAAAGCAACGAGCTCTGATGGCTTTCAAAAAGGGTTTTGGGAAACATTTGAAATAATGAATGGGAGGCAGTGTGTACAAATAATGAGCCCCAAAGTGAACAGTATTAAATAAGTAATTCATTTAACATAGTTGGTCAAATAATTGAACAAACTAAATCAAAGCTCAACTCACTGAAATGTCATTTTCGGTTTTATAGTAACTTTTTATTTGATAATAGAATTTTGTAACCCCCATGACAACCGCCCTCTCACCTTAGCCAATCACATGGCCCCCTGCCTCTTAAGCTAGAAAGCTTAACAGCTGTTACCAGATTTAGCTCATTGGAGCAAAAAAAGATTTATTACTGAGTGTCATTTAAAAAAAGAAAATCCATGTTCATACTTCGTTCTTACCTACAATTTCATATTGACATGGTTTGATTATATATTTTACACAATTTATTCACATTTATTTATTTTAGGTTTTTCATGTATTTAATATTCAACACTTTAAGGTTCCATATGAGAACGTGGGAATAAGGAGTTAACAGTTCGCGCATTACAAAATCATTGAGGTAAGATAACATTGAACATCTCATGGCCTGTTGATAGTGAAGTGTACGAGCATCTGTAGGTGTTTTCTGTCCAGTCTCTCTGAAGACGACAAAAATATGTTGGATTTTTGTTTTACACCACTGATTTCCTGGCAAGGATGCCACTTCTCAGTGACCCATTCACTTGTTTATTCTAGTTTCTCCAAGTTAATGTGGCATTTCATGATTTCCTCAGCATTGTTGTGTCCAGCTGTGCTGTTCCTGGTCAGAGCGTATTGTGGGCGTGGGTGTGTGTGCGTGTCCTTGCTCTTAAGTCACTGCTCAAGCTACTGTCAGTGCATTAGTTAAATTAAAGTCTATGCATACACACTTATTTTCCCGAATGGATAAAGTGACGGTCAGGAGAATTTGAGATATTGACGCACACCCTCAAACACACTGCTGTTAGATCAGACTGTCTCCAGTTTCAATTGAACCATTATTAATGTCCCAAACTGTTTCCCAGAATGTTTTTCCTTTCATAGAAGACTTGAAGTGGATCGGAAGATCCTGCAGAGTTCTGGATCCAGTGATCACAAGCAGTGAGCAGATGTGTCCAGTGTATATACTGAGGATGCACCAAACAACCCAAGTGTAGTTGTGTTGGCCTTGAAAATGCATGAATGAAAAATGCTGTAGTGTACATTTGCAAGGGCACCCTCAGTTGTAAAGTTTACTGTACTCTTTGATATCTATGTACTGGAAAGGTCAAATATATTTCTAGAGCAAAAATTTGGATTTTATGCAAATTGTTCATCTCTTTTTCCCCTTTAATTAAAAGCAATAAAAATAGAAAGTGAATTTGTCCCTACTCACTTTTGATTTATTGTTTGGGTATTTCACAGGTCAACATTCTCATTTTTTTCTGAACTGTAAAAGTTGTGACATCTGTTTTATATGTACTTGAAAGCAATACTTGAGTAAAAGTACAAGTATCTTACCAGAATATGACTTTAGTAGAAGTTAGAGTTACCTTTTAGAATATGACTTAAGTAAAAGTCTAGTATCTGATATTTACTGTACTTTATTACGTTGGTAATCATGCTGCACTACAATATTTTGTACATTTTTACAGTAACTATACTGCACACACTGTTTTTGAATTCTCTATAGAGTGGAAAGGCAAATATATGGAGGGTGAATGTTTACAGATGTACAGTACATGAGACTGCAATTATAAATATGGTTTTGGCCAACAATGCAATTAGGATTTGAGGAATAAAAGATTGTATCTTGAATAATTAAACCATATTCAACAACATCAATGCTGTAGGCAGTTTTGGGAATTGTGTGTAGAGTTGAAAAAAGGAGACATAGTATTGAAAACGTGTGTAAGCAGTTATGATAAACTGTAATAGGTTTAGTGCTTTTTCAAGCTACAGAATCAATTTCAGCAAATCAGAAGTGATGCCATTAGGCAGATTAAAACAATGACAATAAACATCCTCCCTAGGTTGCTATATCCAATTCAGATGGCCCCAGTTATCGCCCCACACCATATCACCATAAGATATCAAACACCTCAATGGTTGGTTTAGCTCCTTCATATGGGTCAGGGAGGAAGTTGACAGCAACAAAATATCTATAGGGCGAGTTTCATGCAGATCACATTTCATAAACTCTCTTATAGCAGATATCTTAACCAATATATGACATAAAAGGCTGCCATATTTTGTGAAATACCTTCTGTCATCTCACATAAATCACACTTCTGTCGTGAAACGAGCATTACACTCCCTCCCCCTCTCTTAAAAGGAACACACCGACTTATTGGGACTTTAGGTTATTCACCTAACCCCCAGAGTTAGACAATTCCAGACATACCCTTCTCATCTCCGTGCGTTTTGTAACTCTGTCTGACGCCTCCAGCGCTAGCCTAGCTTAGCACAGATCCTGGAGGTAACCGGCTCCATCTAGCCTAGCTTAGCACAGATCCTGGAGGTAACCGGCTCCATCTAGCCTACTGCTCCCAATAAGAGACAAAATAACGCCAACATGTTCCTGTTTACACGTTGTGATTTGTATAGTCACAGCGTGTACAAATAACAAGGTCACTATGCTTTTACTATCTAGTAATTGTTGACTCTATTACTCCAACTCTGAACTCTGCTCCTCACCTCGGGGCTTCAGGTGCTGCGAGCAAATCACCCCGCCCAAGTAGCAGTGCTTTGCCTTTCTGAGAATATAGTTCCCAGTATGTATACAGTTAGAAGATGGCTGTGTGTCATGTGACCTTGTTATTTGTACACGCTGTGACTATGCAAATCACAACATGTAAATAGGAAAATGTTGGCATTAATTTGTCGCTTATTGGGAGCAGTAGGCTAGATGGAGCCGGTTACCTCCAGGATCTGTGCTAAGCTAGGCTAGATGGAGCCGGTTACCTCCAGGATCTGTGCTAAGCTAGGCTAGATGGAGCCAGTTACCTCCAGGATCTGTGCTAAGCTAGGCTAGCGCTGGGGGCGTAAGACAGTTACGACACGCACGGAGATGAGAAGGGTATGTATGGACTTATCTAACTCTGGGGGATACGGGGAATAAGACTAAATAAAGTCCCAATAAGTCGGTGTGTTCCTTTAACCATCCCCACTCCACGCCTCAGCTCCATGGGTGCGAGGGCTCCCAGGCTCTGGAACTCCCTGACCCCACACATCCTAACCCACCATATCACCATTCAAATCCCACTTGTTTAACTGGCTTACTCACTATAGCTTATCATGTATACCATGCACTGTTTCCCATTCTACAACAGTATTGTTTTAACTTGTGTCTCCTATGTCTCTTGTTCCGTCGTGTTTTGTCTTTGTCATTGCCCGTCTTGCGTTTTTTATCTAATGTAAGGTAACCTTGGGTGTTTTGTTGTTATCCAGTTCAGAAGAATGCATTTTCTTGCACAGAATGTAAGTATTATATAAAGCCTTGTTTTATATTTACCAGTGAGTGACAGAGGGATATGATATCCCAAGTAGTATGCACAGAGGGTCACACTCTGTAGTAATAGATAGGATGTTATCAATTTCCCATCTGATAACATTTCAGAATTGCAATTCCAAAGCTACACTATGTCTCTCATCCTCAAAGGGTGGTCGTGACCTCCTGGACATTAGAAAATATCAGGGTGGGCGCACAATCTCTTTGGTTTGATATAGAGAGCTCCATCTCTAAATTTCTCTTTAAAAAACTATAACTTATGAAAAACCATTCATCCTTGAAACAGGCCTGTAACAACCTACTTACAGTTTCCAGTGTTACGGTATGGCGGACTGTCAGAAGGTTAGAGGGTAGGTCTCACATTCACCCCACTATGTGACAAGCAGGATTTCTCACCTGGAATAACGGATAATGGTTTCCGTGTTTGGGATCTCCACTCTGTGTGGCTTACTGGAAGGACCCACTTTGACCTCTTTTGGTCAACTCATCGGAAAATACACTATTTAAAAAGACGACTTTTCCCGTTATTTACAGGTGAGGGATTATGTCAGGACGAACACTACAATCCTTGACAACCAAAATATCTCTGGCTCTGAGAGGCAGCTTTTCAGGCCACGTCTGGGCAACTCCATGAGCTCAATTTACAGTTTGCTCAAACACTTCTCATTTAAAGGAATCATGGGAAAGAGAACTTGGCCTAGATATTAAAGATGATTATTTGGAATGAAGCCAGGAAAGAGTGCAAAAACGTCACTGTCTGTAACAGTGTGAAAGCAATTCAACTCAAAAGTGGACACCGGCCCATATATTCCCTTCTCAACGCCATAAGTTCAGTTCTGATATTTCTCCATTATGCCCTAAGTGCAAAACAGAAACGGACAATCTTGCCCATTGCCTGTGGTCTTGTATGAAAATACAGCAATTCTGAAATGTTATAAGATGGGAAATGGATAAGGTCCTATCTGTTACTACAGAGTGTGACCCACTGAGGCTCTATGCTTACATTCTGTGCAAGAAAATGCATTCTTCTGAACTGGACGACAGAAAAGGTTCCATCCAAAACATAATGGCATGAGATTATACTTGAATATTCATCTTTGGACTATTTGACGTAACTCGTTGCGTAACAGAGGCAATGCATTTTACAAAATATGGCAGCCTTTTATGTCATATATTGGTTTACATATCTCTGCTATTTTTACAAAAGAGTTTATGTAGTGCGATCTGAGTGAATACAGCCCTATAGATATTTGTTGTGGTCACCTGGTGGTTGTATAAACCCTGAGTCTTCCGTTTGTGTGAATATGTGTCTATGAGCCCAAATGTTCTGTTCTGTTCTTGTTTTCCTTTCTCTTAACCCCTTTATTCAAATGATCAGAGCACTTTAAATATATGTTTACAGAAACCCACAGTAGTGACATGGAATGCAGCAAAATCTCACGTACATTTAAATACAAAATATAGTAGATAAATACTTTCTAACTTTGTCTACATAGACACATTTAGTTATTTAGGACAGTAAGCAGCTACAGTCTGTTGACAAAACAGTGCCACTTTCATCACAAACTATAATCACTTTATAAACTGAATATTGAAATGGCTATAAACAAAAAGGTTTGTCTTGACGGTAAAACACCATAAGAAAAAAAACATGGTTCTAACTTTTTAAGACAACTAATTGCAAAATCTGTCCTTTTGTACAGAGAGCTACTGATAGCAAATAGAAAAGTGGCTATCAATGCTTTGTTAAGAGACAACTGAGCATCAGTGTTCAACTATTCCATGTGCTGACCACTTTATCATGACATTAACTGAAATGTGTTGTGATTACCAAATAGTAACACAGACACTTGTCAGACTGTGTGTGTGTGTGTGTGTGTGTGTGTGTGTGTGTGTGTGTGTGTGTGTGTGTGTGTGTGTATTTAACTCCTGTTCTGCAAGGAGTCTATAAGACTCTTGTTGTACTCTGCCACTTGTTGGGAGACGTTCTTAGCGACTGAGGCGTAGTCACTCTCCTGAGATTTAGAGGCAATGACTGATGCTGCAGTTGAGGAAAGATTACTGATGTAACCAACGGGTGGCTTTTAGAGGGACACGTGTGATTTGTGATGAGTCACAGCACACCACACCACTTGCTGTCTTTAACAACAAAAAAACATGAACTAATAAAGAGATGAAGACACATTTCAGAAGGATACACTCTTTCATTACAAAGTTGTTCTGCTCCAAGTGTTGCCATTTCCTCTCAAGGTTAGCCAGCTAAAACACACACACACACACACACACACACACACACACACACACACACACACACACAAAAGAAGGTAAGAATGCTGTACCACCACCTGTCAACCAATCCCCTACATTCAATTTAACACACACATTTAGTGTCAAAATGCTAATTAAGTCATTATCTGATTAACACTGTGCATGTGCACTGTGACTGCAGATTACTTTAAGACCAGAAACTAAGAAGTATGTACATACAGATCAGTAGTTGTGTCCGTTTTTCCTCCATTTTCAGGTGCATTTGAATACACTTCACAAAATCACATATTGGTGTACTAAAAGAAAATCCTGCATAACATTTCTCTGTGCCAAATCCAGCCTTGGGACGACTACAGTGCTGACAACAGAAATGGGTTTCTCCTCATCAGGATGAGAGCAGAGGACTGAAATCTAAACTCAGTGTCTAACTTGGTGTGGCGTTGAAAAGAACAAGCAAATCATTCAAAGTTTAGTGAATACAGTTTTGATGACTGCAGAAATGTATCTGGAGTCTTGGCAGATTAGCATCTGAACCAGTAGTTGGTATTTTGATGCTGACAAAAGTATCAACTTGTAGATAAGGTGTAAACAATTAAACATCTTTATTTATAACTGTAATAATAATTTAAAAAAAACATGTTATGCACCTAGTACATCTATACATGTTTATATCATTGTATATAGCTATATTTGTGCTGATATATATTGATGTGTAAAACTCTCTAACCTGAGCATGAGTCTCGTTGTGTTTCAGTTTGGTCTTCAGAGCGTCATATTTCTGGTTCATTTCCTCCAACAGCTGCCTCAATGAATCCCGACGCTGAGTCAGGGATACGCGGTCCTCCTGTAGTCTCTGCACCAGAAAAAACACACACTTGGTTAGCCTGCAGTTTAGCTGCCTGAAGCAAAATAGAAACAGATGCTTTCGAGTTTTGTGTTTAATTATTCCACACAAGCCTGCACGATTCGGGGGAAAAATATTTATCATGACTTTTTAGCTTAGAATTGATATCACGGTTCTCTGCCACGATTTTTTTCTCACAAAGTGTGATGTTTATTGCACACATGAACCATGACAAAACAAAACACATTGGCAGTACCAAACATAGATGTATTTTGGCACCTAGAGCACATTGAGCATCACCAGCAGCCTGTAAACACAGAGGCTTCAATGAAGAGAAGGGAGAGCACTGCAGAGCTTTAAAACCTATTTTATACCGTCTACGTTTAAAACTCAGAAGACAGTAGTAGTGTTAGTGATGCAGTCATTTAAAAAATTTAATCGTGTGAACAGGGTGATTTTATAACGATTAATCGTGCAGGTCTATTCAACAGTATTTACCACTAGAACCGACAGGCTCTTTAGCGGTACTATTGCCGCCAAACCTGACGCCCAAGAGCGTCTGTACCCTTGTCGTCATGCGCTGATGGGCCAATAACGTCAACAGTCTCCATCTCTAGAGTGCAGCTTTTCCATCTCTATAGCAACAAGGACATCAATCCATACGCAGCCCCACAAACAGTACACATAGCCAGTGGTTTGTTTCTGTTTGACAAATAAAGTTAGCGGACACTAACACGACCATATTCAGAACTTGGATTACTTTTTGTGAAAAACCCTTTTTGGTTCTTTTGATCTGTGGACACTTGCGGACTTACGTTAGAGGAATATAAATAATTGAGGAATGGACCCATGTCTGTGGTTCACGGCAAGCTCAAAAGGTAGGGAATCACTATGTTTTCCCCATCTCTCTTTTGTTTATTATTACTGTTGCAGGCATGGGGTAAAAATGACCTGCTCGGTGGTTTTAGAGGGAAATCGAATGCTGGGTAGGGTTAAACATTTTTATTTTAATATACAATGCAAAGCCAACCTGAACCTGCTTATCCGGGTTGCCGGAGACCCGGTGGGTTTTAATAGGATTATGATTATAAGTGCATGTGAATGAACATTGGTGTGCAAATGAGTTTCTGTGTCTCAATACACTGTACAGCAATCATGCAAATGTGTCAGTTATGCTGCTGAGGAGAGGCGTAGGAGGGTACCAATGTTATTCAACGCTACTCCTAGCGACTAAAGGGGGCCATTTTGTGAAAAACAACAGCAAAAACCCAGCTATTTGGTTTTCTTAACGATATTCCATCATTATGACAATATAGGAATGTGCAGAATAGGTATTTAGGTAAAGTCAAGGCAGGAGGGAAACATACTAAACATACTAAATTTGTGATACTCTTGTTACCCTTTTCTTCTCCTCTGCTGTGTGCCTCAGGGTGTCCAGGTCTTGATAGGTGACCAGCTCAGACTGCATGGTGGTGACGCGCTCCTTCAGGGTGGTGAGCTCACCTGTGATCTTCCCCTCCAGCTGCTGCACTTTCTCCAGGTCTTGCTGCAGACGCTGGGACTCTACAGAGTGATAGTTTGCTCATTTGGCATGTAAGGTTTATCAAAGAGGGTATACTTTACTGGGACTATGTGTGTGTGTGTGTGTGTGTGTGTGTGTGTGTGCGTGTGTGTGTGTGTGTATGTATCTTACCAGTTGTCAGTCCTCTGGCAGTGCTCTCTGATTGGACCACCTCCGTCTCCTTGCTGACCAGCACCTCCTGCATGTTTCTCAGCTCACTGGCTGTTACTGTATCCACCTGATGTAGCCGCAACATGTTCTACAAACACAGACACACACAGACAGACACACACACACACACACACACTTCACTTTTAATCTTTATCTCATCTGATCAATCTAATACACATAGGACTGTCAAAACTGGCCAAGAATTACGTTTGAATGTTCCTTCTAAAAAACACATAGGACGATTCAAACGATTGGAATATCTACTTTTGCACATTATGTCCATAATATGGCAAACGTACAACAAGAAACATACCTACTTAGGTATATTAATTTCAACATAAAAATGTCTTTTAAAAGATCTACAAAATAAACTAGTGTTAACAAACGTATGTCTTTTACTGTGAAATTTAATATAAAGATCATAACGTTCGACTAGGGTGACCAGACATCCCGGTTTGACCGGGACAGTCCCGATTTTGAGTTGCTTGTCCAATGTCCCGACAAAAGCCTGTCGGGACGCTAAAATGTCCCAGTTTACACCAACCACTATGAAATTGTCCCGGTTAAACAGTTAAAATGCTGACAGCTAAACAGTGTAAAAGTGTGACTGTATTGTAGAAGATTCTAACAGCGGGACGTACAACAGTCTGCCGCTAAAGCTATGAGCTAAAAGATACAAAGTAGCACTCTGGTCACTGCTGTTGTCGGAAAAACAACACAGACGTGAAAAAAGGTTGCGTTTACTTAAAACTGGTAAAACTCGTGGTGCATTCATAGTTATTGTAAAATACCCTTTTCTCATCTGTTTTTGTCGTTTAACAGCAATTTACTGGTGAAAGAAGTTAGCCTTGTTAAAAGTTATTATTATTACATTTTTAATAAATCATTTAAATTCACCCCTTTTTTTGTGCTGATCCGAAAATTGATCCGATTTGTGACTCATAAACGTGATCCGATCCAACTGTGAGTTTTGTGATATAAAGGAATGAAGTAATGCACAAATCATGAATTAATTCATGCATGAATTCATAATTCATGTACCCTTCCCGTAAAGTGTTACCATTACTTTAGTTCAAGCCTGTGGCAGCAGTTCCAAATAATTCGTTTAGTAAGTTTTTCATAAGTTCAATGGGTGCATTTTCCAAAAGAATGCTTTAATTCTGAAAAAGTTGGTCCCCCACGAAACTCACTCAATGTCTTTTAATATTATTTCTTAGATATGTAGGCTACATACCAAGAAAGTTCATGAATATTAACTGAGATACACTATTATGTTGTGAGCAGTAGGCCTACGTGTGCTGTTGGGTCTAACCTGTCTGTGTCTGTCTGACCTGGACTGGCACATGTTCACATTAAAAAGCGTGTGCGTGCACGAGCACTACGGTCACGCGCAAAGTGTCCCGGTTTTAGTTCCGGGAAATCTGGTCACCCTATGTTAGACCGCTCTTCACTTCTTCTGTCGGTGCTAGACAACTGAGACACCTAACAAGCAAGCTAGCTCACAAGCCAGCCGGCCGGCAACTAAATTAGTAAAATGTAACAACTACATTTTTTATTCACATGACATTCTTGTCACATCATAGGAAAGCGCATTGCCATCACCAGATGAGCGACAACTTTGTTTGGCTCATTTTCTGAAACCAGCGTAGCCTGAAGTCATGTTGGGTGGAATTAGCAAGCTAATGTTAACTAAGCTAATGCTAACTAGCCAGCGGCCACTCTGTCCCTCCCACCACATTAAGACTTCTTTGCCAAGAGACATTCCTTCCTTCTAACTATCAGTCCCTCTACTTTCCATCCCCTCTCCACCTCTCCCCTTCCTCCTCACTCTGCTGCAGTGTTCCAGGAGGGAGACAATGTTCTCCTGGCTCTGTGTCATCTTGTCCAGCGCCTGAGCCCTGGTCTCCTCAAATGACTCCAGGTACCCTGGAAGAAATGAAGAACGTTATTACAACTAGCTGCATGTAATTATATTTAAAGCAATATCTGGTCATGAAGATACATTAAAACTCCTATGTACAGGATTTTGAAATATTCTGACTTTGACGACTCCTGGTGGTAGTTTCCAAAAGTGTGTGCTTCCATATATCTGTGTCAGCCATTACATTCCCATCAGTTAAGGCTCTGACACACCAACCCGATTATCGGCCTTCGGACAGTCTGGCGAGGTCGGTGACTCAAGTCTGTTCGGTGTCTTCCGTCCCGTCGTCAGTCGGAGGAGGAGGAGCCGTCGGCATCCATTTTGGCCGATTTGACTTGTTGAATCGGCCAGTGGGCAGTCTGACTCAATGACCAATCTGATTGGTGGAGTGCTAGCCCTTGACTAGCGAATCAGTGCTTCTTCCACAAGAAGAAGCCCGAGAGCTGACAACACCAGTATCTTCTTATTACTAGCCATCGTATTTTCTTTCGTTCAGCGAGTAATGACAACAACGATCCTTCTTGACTGCTATCAACGCTCTCTGATGAAAACAATGACTGACGACAGTGTGCTCTGTGTTTACGAGGTCTAGAGAGATGTTCCCTCATTTCCGGTTTTCATTTTTTGGGCGACAACACAGATTAGCGCTGCCTGCTGTTATGGAGACGTAATACGTCTTGCACACGCGCACAACGCACGCTCAAGTCGGCGTCGCTTCGGTGCGTTCCAAGGCACTTTTCTGAGAGACGGGAGCCGGCTGATCAGTCCGACTGCCTTTTCTGACGACGGTCGGCCGCCGGGTTGGTGTGTCAGAGCCTTTAAACCATTTTTAAAACAATTCCAAATCCTGCAGATACCTTGATGGCAATATTGCAATTGTGATGACTAGATATAAATTCAATATACAGTAACGAGATATTGCCTAAATAATAACCCCTTATTGCTTTGCTCTTATATCTTTAATATTTATGACAGTTATCAGATTATTATCTACCCTTAGGTTATGCTAAATATTTGAAAGCATCAATAGGCATAACAATAGCGACACATTATTGTTATCAGCTACTGAGTAAATAAGACTCATTTTTGATATTGTCTACTCAGGTTTAGTCATATCAACATGTTCAACTCACGGTCAATTTCCTCCTCTTTCCTCTTCAGCTCTTTGTATTTCTGCTGACACTCCCCTTATGGACAGAAAAAAACTTAGTTTAGCAAGTAATCATATAATAATTAAACAGATTTATAAAGTTCATACTTTATCTGGTTACATACTTTGTGTGTAGGAGTTTGGTTATATGTCAAGGTAAAAACATAGCCGATTAATCAATTAGTTTATTAGTCTCAAATGTAAATACTTTACGTTATTTTATTATTATTTATTATTATTATTATTATATTATTATTTTAATTATTATGTTATGTATGACTTTAATATAAAAGAATATCTTTGTGTTTCCGACTATTGGCCGGACAGAATAAGTAATTCAAACATGTCACCTGTGGCTTTGGTAAATTGTCATGTGCATTTTTCACTATATCATAGATTATGAATTAGTGACAAACGCCCATCACAAACTATGACATGGACCAAGCGATTACTTATTATTAAAATTATCAGCACATTACTCGCTAATAAAAATGATCATTAGTTTCAGCCCTGGATATATTCAAAAAAGAGATGATGCAGTTCACAGTGTAACACCAGGTTTCTTTCCACTATAAGATGACAGATGGAAAAATAATTTTAGAGGCTATTTAAAAAAATATATATATTTGTGATATGGCTGCACGTGTGATAGATAAATGAAAAGTTGAAAGCAGCCAACCAGTGTTACCCTGCGCTTCCTCTGAGTCCTGCTCCAGTTGTTGGATCTCCTCTTTGATTTTTTGCGTCCTGTCCCTGATCTCTGTAAGCCTGACCACACACACACACACACACACACACACACACACACACACACACACACACACACACACACACACGTAGACACCTCATTACACAGAAGCAAAATATACGCATATATGCACATCGTCAGGTCCGTGTTAAATATGTCTGGTGTATGAAATATCTATATCTTCACTGTGATTGATTTTTATTATTTATATTATATAATTTTTATATAATTTTATTTTTATATGTCAAGCGCATCCGCATCCGTCTCGCTGTTGCACGATAAACTACAACTACCAAGAAGAATAGCTATGCACTATCAATTCACCTGACACACAAACAAGCACACAACCCTTCACCTCAAAACAAGCAGCTCTGTCTCACACTCAGAACTGTATCACACTTGTTATTTTGTGTTATTGGCTGCAAACAGGACACATTTGAAGCTGTGGTGGAGAGGTGGTCACTGATCAAACTGTTATCTATTAAGGATAACCCCGACCACCCTCTCCACACTGGTCCAACAGAGGAGCACCTTCTCTAAGAGGCTCCAACAGCTTCGATGTTGCACGGACCGCTACAAGAAATCATTCCTACCACAGGCAATACAACTTTGTAACACTTCATCACTGAGTGTTAGATAAGACTCTTAGACATCACATCTGCACTAAGTGCAACTTGCACAATAGGTTTACTTACATCTTTATTAATACTATTTAAGTAGTTGTACATTTTTATTCCTAACTTGTATATATTTTAAATAGTTAGGGCCCGAGCCCAAAAGTGCAAGGCACCTATTGTTTTTGTAGAGATTATTATTAGGGCCCGAGCGCTCGCTCTCTCTCTCTCTCTCTCTCAACATACAGTCTAACTAAAAACGACAATGGTGTAACGACAATGGTACATACTGTCTCTCCATGCTGGCGATTTCCTGGTTGTCCTCCTTCACCTAGAAAACAAACAAACAGCTTAAATCATTTGTTTACTAACCGCAACTCTTAAAATCTGTAAAAATTAAACAGCACTTATTGAACATATTCAGTGTGATCTTGCACTGCCTGTCCTATCATGTGTCAACATGATAAATAAGACAACTCTCTACAACTCTAACAACCTCTTTTGTCAGTCTATTGAGAATAAAAACAATATTCTGATACTGTAGTTTCAACATATTTTATCTCAATTAACACTAGAACCGCGACAAATGACGCCTTTGATGGAGAGGCATGACATGTTAATGGCCCATCGTTAAAACAAAGGATACAGGTGCTCTTGGGTGTCGGGTCTGGCGGTGATAGTGTTAAAACTTTGCGTACTTTCTAATTTCTCTAGTTTCTGCAAATTCAGAAATTTAGATTTAATCAAGATTTTTCTGTCGTACATGTTGATTTTTCTTTATGACTGCAGTTTACATTAGTCTAATAAACCATTGTTGCTGCATATTGTCAGCAGTTTAATGATCTCAACTGACATTCAGCCATTCTTTGGCTGGTTGTAAAGCTTACTTGTTTGAATAATTGCTCTCGTTCCTCCTGTGGGGAGCCCAGGCTCTTGTGCCTCTTGTGCCAAAGGGTTGTGATTCAAAAACGTAAATTATTCCGTCATTGTTATTGCTGTTTCCCTCCTGCCCTGACTTTTCCTAAAAACCTATTCTGGTAGTTGTTTTTTTTCCAAAAAAACACGCCCTTTAGCCACCAGGAGCAGCACAATTAACCCTGGCACTCTCCTCCGCAGCCGAATTGATACATTTGCATGATGACCGTACAGCGCATTGAGACACAAAATGGGACATAGAAACTCATTTAAAAGTCGTATCGTATCGTATCATTTGCACGCCAATATTCACTCACACGCACACTAAGGTATGTAGGCCCACAGTACGTCCTTTGATATGTGTAAAATAAAATTAAGTTGTGTCCCAACACGGTGTCCCATGGAGTCCTGTGTGTGTGCTATACGCTATGATATCAGAAATATGTGCCTCATTTGAACAAAAACACGAACATTTCCAAATTGTATTATTTCTAGAAGTTGGTGTGCACAATCAGATGGCAGGTTGTGTGCTGCTGTCTGTTGAACTAAAAGACTGCCCACGGGATAGAGGAAAGACAAATCTATAAATACTGAGGGAACTTATGTCGTTCTTTCGTTTGACAAAAATGTGATAATGTAATCATGTGCACCGTGATTATTACCATTAGTTTAATTGCCAAAATAAAAATACTGAAATTGATAAACTAAAAATAGCATCAAATAGAACCAAATAGATAAGTTTTTTCTATTTTCAGGCCATGCTCACAATAACTTTGTTACTTTAACTCTGTGTGTACTGAACTGAAAGTCATAACACAAATGACAGTCACCGGACTATTACTTAAATTAACATTTAACATTTTACACTGCTACGAGTTCACAAGTTTTGTGTTGGTTCAAGCTGCCAAGCTAAGTAGACTATCTAGCTGTGTGTGTTCTTGCTGCTATGGAAATTAACACAGCGCTATTTAGATGGAGAGGCATGACATGTTAATGGCCCATCGGTAAAACAAAGGATACAGGTGCTCTTGGGTGTCGGGTCTGGCGGTGATAGTGTTAAAACTTTGCGTACTTTCTAATTTCTCTAGTTTCTGCAAATTCAGAAATTTAGATTTAATCAAGATTTTTCTGTCGTACATGTTGATTTTTCTTTATGACTGCAGTTTACATTAGTCTAATAAACCATTGTTGCTGCATATTGTCAGCAGTTTAATGATCTCAACTGACATTCAGCCATTCTTTGGCTGGTTGTAAAGCTAACCTGTTTGAATAATTGCTCTCGTTCCTCCTGTGGGGAGCCCAGGCTCTTGTGCTCAGCCTCCATGGTGTCCCGCTTCGCCTCCAGCGCTGACAGAGTCTCATGAAGCCGAACCACTTCCTGCTTTATGTGCGAGTGGGCCAGCTCCTGCACACAGGATAATGTAAGATCAAACTATTTATACAGCTAATACTACTGTTACTACTACAGCAGCAGATAGGTTACTGCGGAGCAGTGGTGGATGTCACTGAAAAGCAATATGCATTTACTTCACATGCATTTTCCTAATTATTTGTCACTGTCTGTTTCCTTATTCCCTTCCTCTTTTCCACAATTCATCGCCTCCCTACCCAGGGTGTCTTACGCTGAATTAGGTTTCCTTAAAAAAAGGGCCAAGGCCTTAAAATGTCCTGGTCTTGAAGGTTTTTTTCTATCCTGCTGTAGGCAGTAACATGATTTACATGGTAACATGTGATTTCAGGCAAAACCTGGCTGTAAAATCTCTGTTGTTCCACACCTCTGGCCTTATGTAAAATTCATACGTGGACCTTTAATTAATTAGTTATTACTTTTTATTTGTTAATCTGTCCATCCAGGTCCATGTTTAATGATTAATTAATGATATATGATAATATATTAGGAGTAATTCTTATATACTGCCAAGAATGACATTTCACATTCCACTTGGTTTTCATTATTATATTTTATACTTGGCTAGTATGACTGTGTAAATGTTAAAAATGTAAAAATCCTTCCATATTCTAACCCTTCCTTGATTATTCTCCTGTGTTTTTAACAGAACTTACAGCATCGTAGTCCTCCTTCCTAGTTATCAGAATGTCCAGCTCCTCCTGTAGAACAGTTAGCTCCTACAAAAAAAAGGAGACAAGTAGAAGATTAAGAAAGGAGGCAGTGTTTCCTATACATAGGTTGTACTTGGGCACCCTGCCCAGGTAAATTGAGACCCGCCCAGGTAGATAAAATCCTAATTCCATTTTTTTTCCAAACAACAATGTAATTATTTTCAGCGCACACAGACCAGCTGCTTCCAGCCCCTCCTCCTCTTGAAGTTGCGTGCCGCGTGCATGACAGCATCAACGCTGCACTTGCTCAGAGGGGAGCGTGCCTATGTTCCTACAGCCCTGTGTTCCCACAGCCCTATGTTCCCACAGCTCTGTGTTCCCACAGCCCTATGTTCCTACAGCTCTATGTTCCCACAGTTCTAAGATTTTTTTCAAAAGTAGGCCCTATGTTCCCACAGTTCCCTTTTCATAAATTTGTATCAGATTTTATCCCCCTTTCTCCCCATTTGGTAGCCAATTACACCCAACCTATTATCCAGTAGCAATGGACTACAGATGGAATGTAAATCTGGCATATGGCCTAATTTTAAGAAAAATCTTAGAAATGTGGGAACATAGGGCTGTGGGAACATAGGGCTGACCCCGCTCAGAGAGGCTATCATTACGTTAGTAGTAGCATGCTGCTGGTGGTCTTGCCGTGGGATTAACTGTACTAATAAAACCGTAGAAACGCCACTGTGAAAGCTCCCCGAACGTCATTTATCAGAGTCTGGTTGTTACCCCTCTCTGCTGCAGTCTCCTCCGCTCCATATCTTAGTAACGGAGCTAGCTAACTGGAGCTAACCGCTAATCAGAGCTAATCGTTGCTAACAGAGTCTTCAGTTCTCCATGCCTGTATCCATTAACTGCATTTATGCACTCAAGTCCGAATAAAACCCTTCATTTTATTGGCTGTAGAAGTTTTAAACTACAACTACAAACTACAACTCAGTTGTTTGAATGACAGAAATCTGTTCAGATGAGATCTTAATGACTGCAACACAGACAGGTATAGTACAGAACAGCATGTTTAGGATCCTCAAAACACAGATAAATACACTTCAAAAAATGAACAATGATCTAACCAACAAAATGAACAAGAATTAACTTATATAGCGTTAGTCTTATATGATTTAACAGGAGTTAGGAGGAGACAGTGTTGAGATTTATAATAACATGTAACTTTCTGTATGGATCATAGTACAGTATTATGGGTATTTTATTTGCTGAACCATTAACATTTGGGATAAAAAAAAAAAAAAAATTTAATTGACAAAGCACATCATGGCTACACTTTTTTTGTCATTTGTTTAAAATTTAACGTGCAATTTGTTGTATTTTAGCAAAATACTGAAAACAACAGAAATGCAGAACTGAGTAGGCTACATTTTAAAATCTATTAACAAGTTATATCATTATCGCGATATTCAACAACGTTGGGGCATATCGCATATTTTCCTCATATCGTGCAGCCATAACTACTCTGAAATCATCTTTTAGTCTAATTGGTTTAATATGTAAATAAATAGTTATTTCATTCTAAATTATCTGATAATGTTATGTAGTCATTCTTTTCACCTTCGTTTGACTAGTTTATAACTGAACCCATTATTACTGAACGCAGCCATTACGCGCCACGCCGTCCATCCTGCGCCACACACCACCACAAATAAATCCTCAACCTGTGGGAAACACTGAATGAGGACACAAATTACATGTATTTTACATGGTGCCAAAGACGGCAACAGTTTGTCTGAGGGCCAGTGCCAAGGTATTGCTGCTAAAAAAAAACTACTGTGCTATAAAATGTGAGGAAAAAAGGATGTTAACATACAGCTTGCCTACATCAGCATATCATGTTCATTGCTCAAACTGCCTCTGTGATTTGTGAGAATCCTCATAATTGATTGTGTGTAACCAGGGAAACTGAGTTATTGTTTAGATTTCGATTGTAAAACGCATTCAAATATAAAATAATGGTTTAAAAAAAACATTATTTGGCAATTGACCATGGTATAAGTGATAATGCCCTTCGAGGCGTCCATTGTCAGGTATTAATGGACTTCGGCGGAGGCTACTGCTTCAAAAAATTTTATCTTTTTTGAAGCAGATTAAAAGTTAATCTGGCAGTATGATAATAATATTAGGGCAAAACAACATTTATACCTGTAACAGTTCCTCATTGGCTGTTGTCATGGTGAAATACTTCTCTTGCTTTGTGGCTGGCATTGCCTGGACAACCTCATCAGCGACCCGCCTTTCCCTCCTGATCCCTTCTTCAATCTCCCGGATATCCTCCTCTCTTCTGCATAGCAAACACATCAGGGTGGAAGAGTTTGTTGTTAGTTTAATTTGCCTTCATTAGTCAATATTATTGGGTGGGGGAGACATGTGACAAAGGTCCTAGGCCACATTCAAACCCAGGGCATATAAAATAGATGATAGATAGATTAAGAAAGGATGCAGAGAAGGAAGGGTGGGAGAGATGTCAGATTGACTGGGCAAATGTACAGTGTATCACTGCTTCCTTGCTGTTGTCCTCCTTTTCTTCTCCGTTACCTCCTTGGCTGTCTCACTTCCTTTACTTACATCCCTGCTTGCTTCTTCCCTTCCTTCCATATTACACTCCTACCTTCTTCTACCTATTCTCCCTTCCTTCCTTTTTTCTTTTATCTAAAGTAATTCAAACCCCCTATACATCAAGCTGTCTTTTCACCCAATTCCCATCCATTACTGTAAATCCTTCTTTAGTTTGTCCTTCAGCCTTCAATAACTCTCTCCCTAAGACCAGGATGCATCATTGGAAAAACAACTTTTGAAATATTTAAATCATCAATAGTCATTAATCCTCTTCATTCATTTGCTGTATTATTTCAATGTTTAAATGAGAGGTATGGCCAACATGCTTAAAATATACTTCTCGCCAAGTTAAGAAAGGAGAAAAGAAGGAGTGACTTCAACAAACATAAATGTTTAGCTAGCAGAAACAGTGTATGTTAGCTTACAGGTTTTACAACATTGAACAAAGGTCATTTGCTGTGCTAGCTGCATCACGGTGACAGGTGAGTTGAAGTTCATCTAAGTGCCCCTAGAAGCACAGGTAAGTCTTTGGTTGTTATTCAGTAATATAGAATAGTGACAGAATATGATTAAAATAAGTTTGAGATGACAAACATTGTGAGATGACAAACTGTACATAAGAACAACAGTCAGGAAACTGACATATGTTGTGGTGTATGCAGGGCAAAGGTTATTCGGCTGACACACAGGTGCTTGTTCTTCGCTGAATTACAGTTTCAAGAAGTTCAATGTGTTTGTTTTCTCCAAATGATATCAGGAAAATAAGAGACTCCGGTGTAGGTGACTTAAGAGATTTCATATATACTAAACTCTGATTAAGTTTTACACTGAATGTGTAAGCCGATTTTGTCTGTTATATGTACATAAGTGATAACGAAAACATTGTGTCCTGGTCATAGTTTAAGGTGTTGACATGGTTCGGTGTAACGTCCTATCTAAAGTTACCCAAGTTTACACAAGTGGTTTTATACTCGGGTTAGTGGAATTCATGGTCTTACAAGTTAATAGATTAAGAAAATTGAAGGACTTTAAAAAAGTATGTAATTTTCACAAAGATGTTTTTAATTAGCACTTTAATGAAAGTCCCAGGCTGCGGTCAAATTGTCCTTTTTGCTTAGGAAGGTTCCTAATGGAGTGACATTACCCAAAAGTAGTTAAGTGGCAGCAATGATAAGAGCCAGTTGATTTTTCTAAGTGATAAGGAAAGGTGCTTCAATGCATCCTTTCTTATCTCTTTAAGCATAGGATACACTGGACCATTCTTTACGAAAAGAAAGGAGATAATGGTGTCACCCAATTCCTTGTGCCAGCAACATTTAAAGCAACGCATCACCATTTGGCCATTCATAATCTGAATATTTTGTGCGCAGTAGCGCTGGCAGCCGTAATCCTGTACGCACCATGTGTACATTGTTTTTTCTGTGAGACATTGCAACACATTTCATAATAATAATGTATCTAATGGCACTGTTTTGAGTGGTTTAATAAACTGGTTAATGCAAGAAGTTTTCTCTTGTCTTGGACTGGTAGTGGAACATTACAATGTGCACCTGTATACAGAACTGTGGATAAGTGCAAAATCCAAATGTATACAGCACACTGGACATTGATTTATTTTTAGCCCAGATCACCGACCTGAAACAGGTTACTCAGGAAGTGTAATATGTTACTCTTTACTTATTACTCCTTTAAAAAGTAATATTACTTTACTTATTAATTAGTATCAAAAGTTATTAGTTACTTGTTATATTACTATATTGCTTTCGCGACCCACCTGCCACAAAAAAAAACACAAACCAAAACACACAACCTGCCAGCTACTTTAGCACTCATATTACTACTACTATTACTACTTACTACTTTATTGGAACAATAATTTACCTTACAGGAGGAGTAACAATCAGCCAAACTGCCCAAACATTTTGCATTCATGCTGTTACTGTGTGTTACCAAGAATATTGCACATTTACATAGGTCTATTATGTGTTTTTGTCGAGTTGTTCACGTAGGCTTACATTATGAAAACGACCTAGCGACGCAGATTTTCATAGCCATAGTAACTTGCTGTATCTGCGTGCACAAGATGAGAGGGAAACTGCTCTGCTTTACTCACAGTGACATGTTGGATGTTATCGATGTTCCCACTCGGATCAAAGCCCAAGTGCTAAAGTACGACATGTATACACATCAGTCATCATATAAGAAAGCCTCTCTGGGGCAAAAAACAAATCACATTCGGGCAATGCAGTGTTACTTGGATTAGTTACTAATCTTTAATGTGGACTATTTTCAATATTACAGTAATATATTACTAAGGTATATGTTACTGCCCAACACTGTTTAGGCCATACCCATTACCGCCTATACTTCTTCCCTTGCAAAACAGCTAAATATGCTAAACCCACTTTTCTGAACTCCTCCTAGGCTGTGAGTCCAATCTGTACGAACATTTGCACATATAATCTGTGAACCCTAATGATGCGAAAAATGCACAAGTTACAGAACACCAACTTCCTATTGGTCTTAGCATTCCAGGTAAAACAAAGGAGTCTATTTTAAAAAGGAAAGTATTGATTACTAGTTACTATTATTAGTGTTTACTGTATTTCAGGGTAGGATAATGGAGGGATGCCAGCAACCTCTCCTACTGCTGTGGTTGAGTGCAGTGTTGGCAATGAATAATCTGGGAAGTAATGCTGAGGTTGTGGAAGAAGACACACTGGTAGGAAATGTTCTATTCTTTCTATTCTTTTTTTGATAAACTGACACTCGCAGTGAGTGAAAATATTTTAAGAGCAATGATGATTAATTTGAATGTTTATTCAGACTGTTCTTATGTTGTAATAACGGTCCATCCATACATCAGCAGGTAAAGAACTTGACCAACAAGCTTCTGCAAGTCATTCCACATAGTTGCAACAGTTCCTCTGTCACTAAACTGTTGATTGAGGGGAGCCTGATTACTCTAAATGAGGCTGATAGACTAGCCCTGGCTAGTTATCCCAGACTGGTAGAACTCCACCTGGATGGAAACCTGGTGACCAGTATACCAGCCAAGTACTTCTCTGTAGTACCACACCTCAGAGTGCTGTCTCTGTCCAGGAACAAAATCAGCAGGTAATTAAGAAAGCTAATAGACGCTAGCTTCCATTCTACATACTCGTTTTAACACATTTTGAATACACTAAAAAAGTTTAAAATTAGGTATATAAAGATGTCAGTTAAGTGCTGTTCATGGATACTATTGTCACATTTGATCAGATTTGGTGGGATGTTGCGTCTCTGTACTGCTCTAGACTTTTTTTTAAATGTTACAGACCAAAATAAGGCTAAATATTCGTTACAGATTAGCCGAGAGAGATGCATCACTGGTATAAGTTGGACTGTTCAAGTATGCGTACTACCATCGATGCTGCTACAATAATTACTGTGTTTTCAATTGATCCTACTACTGGGTGTAACTGCAGCCTGGACCCAGAGTCTTTCTCTGGCCTAGGTGTCCTGGCCGAGCTGGACCTATCCCACAACCTGCTGACAAGTCTCCATACACAACTATTGAGACGGCTGAATAATCTACAGGTAAACCCCCCAAAATAATGTGTAACGGGGCATTCACACAAAAAAAAGTGATCCAGCAAATTTGCCGCAGGGTGGTGGTGGTGGTTAATGAAACGGCCCATTTGTGTGACATCCTGCTGTGTACTTAAACCCACCAACAAAGCACAAGTAGACTTTATATTTCACAATTACTGTTTTCTGTCAGATCATTTATAGATTTTGACGATTCCGACCGCACTTAAAGGCAGCTTTATTTCACAGGACAGAGAGAAAGAAAGAAAAGAGACGAGTGAGACATAGTGAGTGCTTTGTTGTTGCAGGAAACATTCAGCTATTACACAAACTCCTGGGCAGTTCAGTGCTTGTTTCGTATTTTTACACTCCATAGTGTTTGAAAACTTTCTTGTAGTATGATGATGTTTCTATTTACTTCACGGGATTCTCACACCGCCTCAAACCATAGTTACAGTAAAAACGCACCACAAGTCTGATCGCCGGTTACATGAATGGCCACGGTAGTGTGATGTGGGATTGCGTTTCTAATAAAGTTTAGTAGGTCTCAACTTTTTCACCGCAAGCCTGCTGCGTTTTTTCTCTTGTTAACCTAAAGTTCTTGTCTAATTCGTCAATGTTTAAAAAACAATCTTACTAAATACATTTGTATTGCAAGTTATTATTTTCAATAGGAGATAGAATAATGTGTTCCTTCAAGAATGTTATATGAAATATGTAGTTATTAGTGGACCAAAGTCATTTCTACGTAAAAGAAAACACAACTAGCAAGTAAACCTGGTCAAGCATGTGCATTTTTTCACATTATTGTTAATCCATAAATCTGACACAGTCTGGTCTCATTAGGTGCTGAACCTACAGGAAAACCCCTGGAATTGTTCCTGTCCGCTGCTGAGCAGCATTGGAGAGGTCAAAGCCGTTGGAGTTACCATTGGTAATAATGTCCTTTCTGCAGTTTTGAAGTTTCAGAAATACAGCCGACATGTGACTGGAGTTGGGAGCCAAAAGTCTGTTCAAAATTAGATGCAAATCCAAAATGCCAAGTACCTGGTACCCATAATAAATATAGAGAGCAAATGCCAGTGGATAGGCTGAGGAGGACTATGTAACTAATGCAGGTATCAAAATACAGGTGCTCTTCGTATCCAACGACATACGAGACCAAAAGACAGGGTAGTCTTACACTTAGCTTAGTGCTCAAAAAGTCCTAACCAAAAAATACCAAGGCACACTGTTTTTCAAAAATTCAAAAAACCTTTAATAAATGGGCTAAGTGCCTAAACGTTTCAACTCACAGTCTTCTTCAGGGCATGTAAAAACAAGTGAGAGCTCACAGGTAAATCAAGGCTGCAATGCAATCAGGGTGAGCTGCCAGGCATTCAGGGTAGCACTGGATAATTGACTGCATCTTGCAGTGCGCAAAACGTAATACGTCTCCATAGCAGCAGGCAGCGCTTCTCTGTATGGTTTCCCAGAAAATGAAAACCGGCAGCTGATAGGACGAATGCGTCACGTGGGTCTTTTTTCTCCGGAAATTCACAGCCAGACTGTCATGGCGGCTCGTTCAGAATACGATCTCATATTGTACTAAAATAGTTCACCGAAACATGTTTCTAAAAACATTTTAAGAGAGAAATAGGCCGTGCAGTTGCTGAATCTGTCTTCATTTCAGATCAACAAAGGTCAGTTTAAAAGATTTTCGTCAGATTTTGAGAGGCTCATCCGCTCCCCGTTTCCGGGTGAGTCCCGACTGCCCTGTCTCCGACCCAGCATGTCAGGTCGGCCAAAATAAAGGCCGACAGCTCCTCCGACGGCAAGGAACACACCGAACAGACTCGAGTCACTGACCTCGCCAGACTGTCCGACGGCCGATTATCGGGTTGGTGTGTCAGCGCCATAAAACTCACTTAAAACAGTGGCTTCTAGAAAACCAGAGATACACTCACTTTTAACCGTCACACATTTCATCACCCATACACTTTCACTGTTAAATTTAGTGTAGTATAGAGGTGGATGAATAATTTCTTTGTCATCATGTATTTTTTTTTAGTTTTTTTGTTGGTTTTGTCAATGTATATGTCACCATTATGCCTTTTAATGTATAGTGAATGAGTGCTGTATGACTGCTGGCTGTCTCTATGTCAGTCCTAGGTCACCTGCCTAGGGACTACAGATGAAAAGTTATTAAGCATATTTACATGGTGTTTTTATACAACAATGTTCATAAATATGCATGGTCCCTATCAAATAAACCAATAAAATTAAAAAAATTAAAAATACGTTTGCAGTCAGTGACCAGGGTGCTTATTCAGACATGAATGGATTAAATTGCAGTCAGATTAATGTAAAGGGGTGCATGTTATTAAGGGGCTTAAGTGAATGCTCATTAATTAAATTACTTTTATATATGTGACTCTACAGAGGGACTAAAAGTCACCTGTGCTTCTCAAGAAAAGCAGGCTGAAAGGGATCTTTTGCAGGCTAAAGCTATGTGTTACCCATCACCACCACCAGTCTTTACTACAGACCAACAAAAAACAGTCAACTCTCAACAGTTTCGGGGCTTATCCACTATGCTGAAGACCACACTGGCATCAACACAGAACCACAAGATCAACAAAGGTAGGACTAAGAGAAACGTGGGTATTTCACTTTTCTTCTATTGCATATGTGGATGTACAACTAGAACATAACATTCTAAACCGACTACTCTCTTCTCCCTCTCCATCCTGCAACCCTAACTAGACCAGACACCTGTGCTCGGCAACACATGGAAGTTCACAGCATGTGTTGCGGCCTTGGCACTAAGCACCTCCATGCTCATTGTATGTGGCATAAAGGGGCCTTCCTGGTACAAGCTCTTCCACAACTATCGTCATCTGCGACTGCGCGAAGAGGAGGATGTTGTGTCAACAGTCTTCTCAGAGACAGGAAGATACCTGCACCATCAGACATTCACCTTTGAGCAAGAGAGTGGGCAAATAGAGGAGGAGGATGGGTATTTTGAGGATCCATACATCAAGAGGGAAGAGTGACATGCAGGAGAGGAGACTTCAGCTAATCCATGAAGAATCGAACAGCAGCTGGTGAACTAGTAATAAGACGAGGAGGCAATCATCACAAAAAGAAAATCTTTCATTTGTGTATTTGGAAAAACTAGGTGCTCACTGGGGGGGCCGTTGTATGCTACCAAAAGAATAATTCCTCTAGAAGTGATATGTACAGTATATTTTGCCTTTGGTGGATAAGCTGACAGCTAAATAAAACCATTTAACTATTTGTTACTATTTTCTAAGCTCTGGTTAGTATTATCATAGTCTCGCATTGCTAGACCTATCTCCACAGTGCTGTGGAGTAAAAGACTGACTACAGCACACATACATTCTGGGATAGGAGAAAAAAAACTCACAATCACTAAGCGCTGGACGCTGTGACGGTGGTTCTGTATAATAGTCTCTGAAAGGAACTTGTTTTGGTGCAACATTTGCTCCTTGCAAAAGAAAATTCCACATACAATATCAAAAGAAGTTAACGGTTCACACAACACAGTAACAAGCTATTTATATTAGCCAGATACAGTGGCGGTTCTACATTGAAATACACCCAGGGTGAGACCCCCTTCGAGCGCCCCTAAAAAAAATAAACACACAAAATTGCAGAATATTGCAGAATTACTATATTATAGTGTATAGTATATTTTTAAGTTCTGATAACTTATACGGTCATATTTTGTGCAAAATTGTGTTCATTGTCTTTTGAAAATGTTGGAGGTGGAGATTGTGCACCTTAAAAAGTGTGTTTCCTGTTGTAATTGCAATAGTTAAATAACTGGATTCTCTTAAGTGTGTTTTTCAAATGTTCTAATGAAAGATTTGTGCAATTGAGAAATATAATTTTCTCTTTCACTTATGTTGTTATAATATATATATATATATATATATATATATGTAACCAAAAGAATCAAGCAGGCCTGCCTTGTGGTACGATCCAAATTTTCTTCAAAACTTGCCATTTTCAGCGTGCAGCTTGCTAGCTCAAAGTTTGTTGTACGGCAACACCCAGAGAGCGGACGGTGAGGGACATTGCCCCGGATGTAAGGTAATTATCCTGGAAATGTACTTCCGTTGATCCAGACTAGTATTATCATTCTCTGAGTCACTAAAACATCCTTGCTCTGTGGCCCCTACTGTAAGCTATTTGTACCGTTTCTACTACAACTATTACAATTGAGCTCTTGCTCAACTAAGAGACCCATTTCTGGCAGAGAAATATGTAATGTAACGCCCACTCATACTTTGACATAAACAGAGCACAGATGTCAGCCTTTACTCAACATACCACACCCAGCTTGTTTGCATGTCACAAGTTTAAAGAGCCAGTTTTACTCCATGATGCAAGTTAAGAAGTTAAGCTTGCTACTTGCTGTCTCTGAACTGCATGGCAGTTCCTCATAGAGAGAAGTTATGTGAGCTCTTCAGGCGGCTTTGTAGACTAAGGGACTACCCATATACTGTACTTTCTTTGCATGTCTGTACTAGTTTGTATGTTTGATTGACATACAGTATAATTCACCTGGTGCATGTAGTTTAGGTTAACTTTCAGTTTAGCTTTTAGCCATAACGTTAGCTACCACACTTTTAAAAGATGTTTACAAGTGGGTCAAAACCAGTGCTATTTTCTTCTGCTTCAGTTAGTTTTGTGAAAAATAACGTACTCATCTTTAAAGCTGCACTCAAGATCAATTAAAGATTACCATATACTGTACAGTAAATATGTTGATTCATGCAACATACTATAGATCAAATTGTTGCAAAATAAAAGCTAACTTTTCTAAAAGAAACGACCATGACATCCAAAATTAATCAATTTCCTAAATCTATCATTGATGACACAAATTGATAATTCAATCAAAGCTTATAAAATACAAAAAGCATGTTTTCTTCTATTACCATTACCGTTTTATTCTATTACCATTTTTTTCTAGAAAAGCCAACATTAAATATAAGTTTAAGAACAGGATTTCCCACCATAAATCCTGACCCAATGAACTGAAGCAATACAACTGTGTTGTTGAGAACACCCTGCAATAACCATAATGAAATGTCCACCGAGTACTTACTCTCTCCTCTCAGTGAAGATGCTATCAATGCTTTCAGCCTCGCTGTCATTCTGGGCTTTCAACTGGGAAGGTAGAGAGGAAGAAAAATAAAAGGAATGAGCAGGCACTCATTATATTTGCAGTCAGCCTGCTGAATACCCTCTGTGACTCAAATCAGAAAAGTTACCATATTGCTTACATAATGTACTTACAATGTTATAGTCGTTGATCATTTCCTCCATCTCTGTGTTGGTGTTGAGCTTGTCCACCAGCTGGAAATACAAACAAAAAGCTACATGTCAGTAGGACTCAAGTGTTAAATAAGGGGTAGCACAGCCCATTGGAAACCAAAAACGTTTTAAACTGTAATACGCAGACAGTATGATAATAACATCCAAAGCACAAGATTCACTTTCAAAGTACTAATGTTTACAAATACAAAAATACTAAGAGCTAAAAGGATCTAAGTAGTCACACCACGCCACTAACCACCTGTGTAAAACATATCTCTCCGCAGTGTCTCTCCACCGTGTCATGCTGTAAATTCAGATGGATTTGGATTGGCCGTCAGTGTTTCTATCGTTCATCAAATCTCTTTGAAAGTGATCCCAACGATTAGGGTTGGGTATCGTTTGGGTTTTTGCCGATACCGGTGCTAAATCGATACTTTTAAAGCGGTGCCGGTGCCTAAACGGTACTTTTTAATAAAGTTTAAAAAAAAAAAAATAGAAAAAAAAGAAGGTTACTAAACAACAGTCTGTGACATTAAATAACGGCTTGTTTATTGCTAAGGCCATATGGTCAAAGAGATTTTAATAATAATGTAATAACAATAACTTATTTCACCAGCTGTTGAACGACAAAAACAACCACCAGATGGGAAAAGGGTATTTTACAATAACTTTGAATGCACCATGAGGCTACCAGTTTCAAGTGAACACACCGTCTGTGTTGTTTAATTTGTTGTTTAATGTTGTTTAAAAAAAAACGGCAGCTGCTGCGCTGCAGAGCAGACTGTTACGTCCCGCCAAATCCTGTCTACGGAAAGCTGTTCCACTCCCTATTCAGCCCCATTGTACCGAATTTGGTTGCAGTTCCACCAGAGTTCCACTGGGGGTGATCGCGATCCAGTGCAAAATGAATGGGACTCTATGGAGCTAGACAGCTAAATTTGTCTCTTTCGCCTGATTGTCGTTGAGAAATCTCAGATTTGATTGTAGTTTTTGCAAGTTCAACATGGATTATAGGTCAAAAGTTGAATGAACGAGTACTTGTGTCCTTTCGATTTCTTACAGGTTGAGTCGTTGTTGCCCATAACATGCTAGCATTCTGCTAATGGACGCTGATTGGTCAGTGAAGGACTGATTACGATCGGCGATCCCGCTTGACGGCATCCAAAGCAGAACCAGAATGTCAGAGTGAATATTTCGGCGTGGTCTTTAAAACATTAGCAAACCTCTTTCTAGCATGTGTATTAATAGGGAGAGTCTAACCTGTCAGCTGTGTTGTATTAACAGGGAGAGTCTAACCTGTCAGCTGTGTTGTATTAACAGGGAGAGTCTAACCTGTCAGCTGTGTTGTATTAACAGAGAGAGTCTAACCTGTCAGCTGTGTTGTATTAACAGGGAGAGTCTAACCTGTCAGCTGTGTTGTATTAACAGAGAGAGTCTAAACTGTCAGCTGTGTTGTATTAACAGAGAGAGTCTAACCTGCCAGCCGTGTTGTATTAACAGGGAGAGTCTAACCTGTCAGCTGTGTTTTATTAACAGGGAGAGTCTAACCTGTCAGCTGTGTTGTCTTAACAGGGAGAGCCTAACCTGTCAGCTGTGTTGTATTAACAGAGAGAGTCTAACCTGTCAGCTGTGTTGTATTAGCAGGGAGAGTCTAACCTGTCAGCTGTGTTGTATTAACAGAGAGAGTCTAACCTGTCAACTGTGTTGTATTAACAGGGAGAGTCTAACCTGTCAACTGTGTTGTATTAACAGAGAGAGTCTAACCTGTCAGCTGTGTTGTATTAACAGAGAGAGTCTAACCTGTCAGCTGTGTTGTATTAACAGAGAGAGCCTAACCTGTCAACTGTGTTGTATTAACAGGGAGAGCCTAACCTGTCAGCTGTGTTGTATTAACAGGGAGAGTCTAACCTGTCAGCTGTGTTGTATTAACAGGGAGAGTCTAACCTGTCAGCTGTGTTTTATTAACAGGGAGAGTCTAACCTGTCAGCTGTGTTGTCTTAACAAGGAGAGCCTAACCTGTCAGCTGTGTTGTATTAACAGAGAGAGTCTAACCTGTCAGCTGTGTTGTATTAGCAGGGAGAGTCTAACCTGTCAGCTGTGTTGTATTAACAGAGAGAGTCTAACCTGTCAGCCGTGTTGTATTAACAGGGAGAGTCTAACCTGTCAGCTGTCTTTTATTAACAGGGAGAGTCTAACCTGTCAGCTGTGTTGTATTAACAGGGAGAGTCTAACCTGTCAGCTGTGTTTTATTAACAGGGAGAGTCTAACCTGTCAGCTGTGTTGTCTTAACAGGGAGAGCCTAACCTGTCAGCTGTGTTGTATTAACAGAGAGAGTCTAACCTGTCAGCTGTGTTGTATTAACAGGGAGAGTCCAACCTGTCAGCTGTGTTGTATTAACAGGGAGAGTCTAACCTGTCAGCTGTGTTGTATTAACAGAGAGAGTCTAACCTGTCAGCTGTGTTGTCGATGCTTCGAGAGAACAAAGGAAGTGACTCAGAGCTTGCCGTAAAGCAGTATCTCTGGCCGTATATGTGTATGACGTCACATACATTTTAAAAGGCTTTTTAGAACAAAAAAGCCACTTTAAAAAAATCTAACACCCAGCAGTGTGTATTTTCTTAGCCTCCCCTTTCAAATGCAACATTCAAATTATTAGACAAAAAATGATATCCTGAGAAAAGTGGATTTTGAGGGGTATAGCTCCATAGAGTCCCATTCATTCTGCACTGGCCTGTGAGCGCACCCTATATGGAACTCTGGTGGAACTGCAACCAGTTCAGAAGCCGGAAGTAACGAGAGAGTGGAACTTCTTCCCTTATTAGAAATTCTTTGGTCCCGCTGTTGGAATCCTCTACAGTGAAATACAGTCACACTTTACACTGTTTAATGTTAGCTGTTAGCATTTTAACCACGTTTAATCCAGCTGCTAGCTAAAGGTAGGCTAATGTTACCTGCTGTCTGGTGTAGTGTAAAGTCATGCACCAAAATGAGGCACTGAAATTTTCGTTCTTATTCGGTCTCGTTACTACCGTTTACGTCGGCACCGGTGCCCTACTGGCACCGCGTTTTGGTACCCAACCCTACCAACGATATCGTTTGACGTTGTCATTATAGTTGCGGTGTGGACTCCGCCATCCACTTGAGATTTTTAAAACTATATATTTAAAGTTATCATTAAAGTTATTGTTCTTAGGTGGACGGCCCTTAACGGTAGCGAACAGACATTGCTAGCTCACCTGGGGGGGAGGTTTCCTGCCTGTCATTTGTTGGGGCTAATCTATTGGTGTTTGCATTCTTTATTTTTTAAACTCAGTCATTATGGATTACTTTAGCTCAATACATAAAGTGTAAGAATATTTGTCTGATACTGTTTTATTAATTGTTTAATTGTTTGCTTGGGATAGTCAGAATTTAAAAATTGATGATTATTTTCCTATGATTACACATTCAAAATAATTACAGACAATGGCTAAAACCTGTAGTTTACAGCTATTTACCATGTTGTAGTCAGCAAGCTGGCCTTGTAGATCCTTAATCTCTGCAGCAAGGCCTTCGGCTCTGAAGGGGAAATTAAACCACAAATGTTTGGTAATTTAAGATTTCTTTTCTCCCACACTGTAATGCAATTGTTCATTATAATATTAATTCATCCTATCATTTATTCTACAAGAGCCCTTATATTTGCATGTGATTTGTTAATAATACAGCACAATCAGACTGAATTTCAACTTCTTTTGTCTACCATTTCCTAGTCTATATCCACGACGTTCCACTTCCGGGATTGCTCCGGAAATTCCGCCGGATGTCCCTCTTTTCGGCCGGATGTCTGTTACCGTCCTCTGTCTTTGTGTTGGCGTTCTAACCTCCGGTGGATTTCTGAGGACTATGGTTAACTGCTCCTCAGATCTCTGCAGGGTAAATCCAGACAGCTAGCTAGACTATCTGTCCAATCTGAGTTTTCTGTTGCACGACTAAAACAACTTTTGAACATACACATGTTCCACCAAAACAAGTTCCTTCCCGAGGCTTTTTCAGCGGCTCGGTTCGGCGCTGTCATGCGATTGCTTTAAAGAAAGGCCAATAAACCAGAGCACGATTTTCTCCCATCCTGGAATGCTGTGTGGACTAGCCAGACCCTCCTCCGCAGAGCTGTGGAGGAAGGTCTGGTAATGCGAGACTTAACATTTCCTGACTGATTCCATTTTTTTTTTTTTCTGCATTATTGCATATCATCTTATTTTTTCAACTGAATCCATGGTTCAATGCAGCCCATAAACATAGAAACATGAATATTTGAAGGGTGTGAACTGCAGTAGGCCTTAATAACATAGGAGAACATGGTCTGTTTTTTTATTACAAAATGTACAGCGTCAGCACTAATGAGTAAAAACACCACTCACCTCTTCTCGTAGGAGAGATACACAGAATTCTCCTGGTTGTAGTTGTCAATCTCTTTGTGCAGTTTGCTGGTCTCTGTGGTTAACTCGTTGATCTTACTCCTAACAGCACAACAAGAGCATTCACTTTTTAATGGTAACATTGACCAGTGTGTACCAACACGATGTTTACGAAACAGCTGCCCTGCTGGAAACACCTGCTGCATAGTGTAAACTAATAACAAGGGCTTAACATGTTTTACTTAAACATTTAGTTGGCGATATTAGGACTAATAGTAGCATGTGTTACCTAAGAAGGCCCAAGTAGTAGGACTTATCCAGAATCTGTCTCTGAGGTCCTTTTGGAGATGGAGGTGGTGGAGAGAACGAGAGGTGAGACTTAATGTGACATAATGATGTTGTGACTGTTTCAACATGGCTGACAGTGGCTCAAAGTTTCTGCCCTAACATTAAACCATACAAATACAAATCTATGCTCTTCAGACTTACCTTTCATGCCAGTCTTCATACCACTGAGCCCCTGTTGGGTCACGGGCCTGTCAGTCACTTTGATCTGTGCTGAGAGAACTCCAGGGGTGGCAATGGGGATACCGCCCCTCATGCCAGGATGACCACTTGTACCTGGAACCATCTGGATGGAAAATTAAAGAATAAAACTCCATAAGACTGGGTTTTTATGGATATTTATCACAATATCTTTTTTTTTTATTTATTTTTTTACTGATACTGCTCATTCGAAGTGCATACTGACTGAAGTTGGGAGAAACCAAACGTTTAGTTACATTTTGGAATATAGTTTCTTAACATATGAAATAAAAAAAAATGCCTTTACAATATTCAGCACAATGTTCATTACACATTCACGAGATTCCCCACTGGTCAACAGAGCCGTAGTGCTGTCTACTGGCAAAAGATAATTAAGAGTAGCCCTTTTTTTCCCTCATACAGTCATCTTACAATTACGTTTCAATTTTGTGTGTCTGCAAAATGAACAAGTGCAAACTAAGTGAGTAGTCAGTTTCGGCTGCAGTTTTGGCAAGCTAAGCTACAGCAACATGGCAAAAGTAGTTTACTACATTAGCCATTTTTTATACATCCATGAACAGTACGTTACAAGACATACACGTCCGTGTTTGGCAGTGATCCTCAGCAGTTGTATTTCAGACCAGCAGAAAGCTCCGCTCACTTAAGTTCCAGAAATGCTCGGGGGAAATTTAGCTTGTGTGGGCACTATTGAGAAGTAGTTAAAATAGTAACGCTACTGCCCGCAATACAAGTTGGATATAGTGCCTTGACACCATCAGCACAGGTTGCTATTGTAGGCTATTTTTTTAATTTGCCAGAGAGTGTCGCTAACTGACTTTAGCAAAGTTCCCAATATACTCACAGGAAGGGCACTTGTATCTCAAAGCTAAAATACATCCAAGCTGCAGTTGACATACCCCAGTTGCGACTCGAATAGCGGTAGGAGGAGGTCGGACGGCCGTTGGGAGTCTTCCAGCGACAGGGACCACAGATCCACTGCGGCTCAATGGGCGGCCAATGCTGGAGGGAGGCCGCTGACTCGCCATGATGCCTACAGTCAGTAAAAAAAAACAAATACTATATTTGTTGCTGATGGAGGGAAACAAATCCATACAGCCTAGTGGTGCTGCTATAGCTCAGTGCTTGTTAGTATGTTTGCTTGGTGACAGCAGCCAAGAGGACAGAAAAGCTTCCTTGTGACTGGACGTTTGCTGGTTCGAATCCTGAAGCTGACAATTTGTCCAAGGCACAGCACTGTATCTTCCATCCCTCCCTACTCTGCCCACATCTGCTCTAGCTAATACAGTGAGAGCTGAGGAGGGAAAGATGGAACATATAGTGCTGGGGCTGTCCAAGTGCAGGAGTGGAAGATAATGAGACAGGAAGAAAGAAGACCCAAGATGTAACTGATTTTGTTCTGGTTACACAAATCCCATATAGAAAAATCGCCTGCACACTGACAAAAACTAGAAGAGGCTCTTCAGAAGCTAGTAGATAATGGTCCTCTGACCTAAACGTTTTTAACGTCAGTGTTTCACTTGATTATTTTTGCATCTGAAGAGACTGCAATTTTTTTTTGGCCAAACTTTCTATAATATGGGACTGATGATTTTGGCTACACTCACCTGACACTAACGTTACCTTTTGAAAAGCCTGGATTCAGGAGCGCAAACCTTTTAAGACATTTATTAAAAAGGACAGTTATTTAAATTCATGCACCTTGGCATGAAAGCTGTCTCAGCATACCTGCACCACTGATTGCAGTCAGATAAGATAACGTTGTAATAGACAGACCTATTCTGTCAACGTGATTCTATGGAGTAGCTAGCCATGTTTGTTTGGAAAACGTTGTTTTTCTGTTAAGGCTCAACAAAGCACACCTTCTGCTCGGTAGCTTAAAACACAACTTCGAAAGGTTTAAAGCGAACAATAAACGCCAAAATGCCCATTTGAAGAATTCCCGATAGTCTGATGAGAATGCGATTTCAAATATCAAGAAAACGTTTGTCGTAACATTAACGTTAGCTAGCTAGCTGCCTGAATGTAAACTCAGTGCTGGGTTAACGTTAGTTAACGTTATCTGAAATAAAAAAAAAATAAAAAAAGTGTAACGTGAACTATAGCTAAACTAGTTTCGATCGTTTTGAATTTGATAACACGTTAGCCATTTTGTTTATCAAACAATTTACGTCACCATTAACCAAAGTTAAAATAACGTAGCGTCAGCTCGCATAGGAAATATCATGGTTATGCTAACGTTAGTGTTTCGTACCTTAAACTGAACTCCGTCTTGGTCGTTTTCTTCGACAGTAACGTTAAATGTGTTTAAAATGTCCAACCGCTTTCTAGTTAACGTTAGCTAGCTAGCTAGTTTACTTTAGAGGAAAATGCCAACTTACGTTAACGCTTAAAGTTAAAAAACGCTAGCTAGAAGAAAGTCAGCAACTCGAAATGTTGACGTTACCCTAGTAACTGTTGTTGTCTTCTCCTGCTTCTTCTTCTGATTTAATGGCGGGTTGCGACCATATCTTATTAAGGTGCATACCGCCACCTACTGTATCGGAGTATGTAGCACTATAACCAGACTACTTCACGTCACAGGAACGTAATCCTCAAAACAAAACAAAAAACGATCACCGGCGATCGCCGCCCAATGCATGCTGGGTAGATGTGTGTCCGACTCATAGACAGTATACCAGAATGGACCAACACATCCCGTTGCTCTGGACAGAGACCAGTGAAGGCCGTTAAAAAAACACTTCATATTTCTGCAACTTTGAAAAGAGAAGACAGGAAAAGAAGGCGATAACAAGCTTACTGATAGAGGGAATAGAATGTAATCAAACTAAAGTAATAGAAAAAGAAGTTTTCACCTTTTACAGTAAGCTCTCTACATCTGCATACTCCTGTACTGATTCCAATAGCTTCTTTGACAAAGTCATAAACTTCATACCAACCACTGATGATGTATTTAAAGGAATTTGTGAATCAGATTTAAGAATAGAAGAATTAGATGCTGTTCATTTGAAATTGTCAGTAAACAAATGGCCCCTGGCTCTGATGGACTCATTGCTAGCTTTTATAAGTTTTTTTGGAATGATATTAGAAATATGCTGTTCACGGCACTACAAGAATGCATAGAGAAAAGACAACTGATGCCAACTATGACTCTTATTCCAAAGTCTGGCAAGGACAAAAGAATACTAGATAATCTTAGACCAATTACATTACTCAGCACAGACTATACGCTGCTTTCTGGATGTATTGCAACTAGATAATAGTTTGTCCCAGATAATAAATGAAACTCAGTCTGGGTTTCTTGGTGGAAGATCTATCCACAATAACATAAGGCTGGTTTTAGATTTGATCGATTACAGTCATCTGTTTAATAGAAAGTGGATTTATTTTATTTCTTGATTTTTACAAAGCCTTTGATTCGGTAGAGCACCCATTTATTCTAAAAACTCTTGAATACTTTGGATTTGATAGAAAATGTATACATCTAATTGGCATGTTATACAGTAACATTAACAGTTGTGTAGCTTTGGAACATGGTACCTGTCCGAGATTTAAAGTCGAAAGAAGCATTAGACAAGGTTGCAATAGCTCCACTTTATTATTTATCTTGGTTGCTGAACTTATTAAAAATTATTAAAAATAATGGTACAGAAGGCATAAACATTTTGGACAAACAAATTGTCATAAGTCAATTTGCGGATGATTCTACGTTATTTTTGAAAAATGAAAGGCAGATCCCCAAAGTATTAGACTCTATTAATCAATTCTCTAAAGCAGCAGGGTTGAAATTAAATATTGATAAATGTGAATTATTCGCTTTACATGATCAGCCGGCTCACATAATCTGTAACATAAAGGTTAAATCGGAAGTCAAATACTTGGGTATAACTGTTACCAGAAATAAACAATTAAGAGAGAAAGAAAATATTTGTAAAAGAGTAGAGCAATATTAAGCCATTCTTAATTCATGGTTACAAAGGGACATTACCATATTTGGAACGGTCCTTCTATCTAAAATGGAAGGCCTCTCAAGAGTTATATATCCTGCATTATCATTGGAGGTTTCAGATAAAATGGCTCAACTTACGGCGCTAATCTGTATTGTCGCCCAAAAAAATAAAAACCGGAAATGATGAACGCGTCACGTGGGTCTGGCTTCTCCAGCCGATAGTAATGGCGGCTTGTTTGAAATACAATCTCGTATTTTACAAAAATAGTTCACCGAAACGTGTTTCTGAAAACATTTTAAGCGAGAAATAGGCCATGCAGTTGCTGAATCTGTCTTCGTTTCAGATCGACAAAGGTCAGTTTAAAAGATTTTCGTCAGATTTTGAGAGGTGTCCGTCACTCATCCTGCTGGCCATTTCCGGGTTAGCACTCCACCAATCAGATTGGTCATTGAGTCCGACTGCCCGCCCTCTGACCCAGCATGTCAGGTCAGCCAAAATGAAGGCCGACGGCTCCTCCGACAGACGATGGCACGGAACACACTGAACAGACTCGAGTCACTGACCTCGCCAGACTGTCTGATGGCCGATTATCGGGTTGGTGTGTCAGGGCCTTAACGGAGACTTAGCTAACGTTATGGATGGATGCTGTTCTGACTCGGGTGCCAGGGTCTGATATGGTCTGTTTCCCGACCCGTTAGCGTCGTTAGCACCCAGCACTGGAGTTAAGTGCTGGCCGGGTTTGGATTGCTGTAATGATAGTGGCTTGCTGCTAGCTGGCTGGGGGCTATACTATATGTTCTGGGTCTGTTGTCAGCTGTCATCCCGACTTAAGTGTCTCTGCGCCAGAGGAGTGAGGCAGACCGACTTGGGTATGCTAGCTTTCATCCATTTCCACCAGTGGATCAATCTCACTCCATCACAAACAGCAGATAATTTCTCCACTTTCCATTCTATACACACATGCACATAATCCAGTCCAGCGGCAATATCCAGCGCCACAATCCAAAGCACCAATGCAATCCATTTTCCAATAATCATTCATACAGGTGCATTTTTCCTCCGGTTTAATTCTGCTTCAGATAACTGGTGGCAATGCAAACCGCCTTGCTTCCTATTTGCAGCGCTGTTTGGTGGAGAGGAGTTGATCGCCGTATCGATCCCTTTGACTCACATACGCCAGCCTCCTTCAAAAGTGCCGTTCATTCCTCCGTAGGATGGTTCTTACTTGTGTAGTGGCTATCCAAAAGGCCATTAATTAGTTACTCCTTAGGTGTCTTGAGGAATGTTCTTTACGCATACTTGTATAATAAAGAGTTTGAAACGTTCTTTCTTTTTTGGGTGAAGTTCCCGTTTATTGCAATGACTGACTATTTTTCAGAAACAAATAAAGTATTTACCTGTTCATTTAAAACACCTGTGCTGCGATACCTATCACCATGTAACCAAGCTATCCTATACTACACCCTAGTGGTCAGAATGTATATTGTCACTGATGATGTTGCTCCTGCTGAAATGAACAAAAAAAAATAACTCAATCGGCTCCTACAAGACTATTTTGCTTCCTTTCAGCAGTGCCAAGATTCCTTAATTCCTTGATTGATTGTGAATATGATACCTTATTCACTATCTTATACCTCTGTTCTTCCTTTGCTTGTTTCATCACCTTACATCAAGCATAGGCACCGCTATGCTCACCTCCACAACTGCAGCATTTAATCTCAGCATCCATGTTACATTTGCCATAATCATGCTCACCTCCACATTTTGCGCAACTTTGCTTCACTTTACAAAGTTGTGCTGTGTGTCCCATTCTTTGACATTTGAAGCATCTTTATGGTTGTGGAATGAATTCTCTCACCTTGTAATTTATCCAGCCCATTTTTATTTTAGAAGACATTTTCTCAAATGTTAATAATACTGACAAGCTGTCAGATTTCACACCCACTTTATTAGCTTGGAGTCATTTGGCCTCTATCACCTTTCCACCTTGGATCTCTTTTTTTCACCTCTTCCATGGACATTTCTATTGGTACATTTGAAAGCACCCCTCTTAACTTCGCTGCCATGCCAGATACAGTATGTGCACCGTAATCTTTCCACCATCTAACTTATTCAGTTTCAAAATCCGATCCTGCTGCTGCTCATTTATCGCTGAAATTAGAATTCTCCTGTTATTCAATAATTTGGCGTACTTTATTTTTCCGATTTCCTTGGTACACTTCCCCCTCCACTACTTGCTTCAGACCATGACTGTTTTCTTACAAATTTTATTTGATTGAATTCCATGTCTGAAAGCCAATCGCCTCCATCTGAACTGTCACCCATTACTACACCGCCTTCTCTTTACCAAACAATTCCACCACGTTTGTTCGCTGCTTGCTCAGTTCACTCATGTCCTCTTCCGTCGTTCTTCTTCTTCTTATTTTCTTTATGGTTTATTGGCAGTTGGCAGTTGCCTTACCCCCACTAACTGGACTGGAGTGCGAACGAGAGATAAATGCAGAAATATACTGTACATATATCAGTGGCAGCTGGTGACCGGAGGAAAACCAACCCCCGGCGTCATGTTATTTTATACCAGTTGGCTATTTATCTCTTATCTTTACCTTCTTGTGTTCAAAAGACAATTAACGTGACTATATTTAACTTTGAAATGTTTCTGAAACTGTGTACTTTTTCATCTGATGATCATAAAGGACCTGTAACAGCAAACGAGACTAACAGTGAGAAGAACGCTATTTTAATATATATCTTTATTAATGCCTTTGTCCGGTCCGTTTTTTCCCGCGAATTCAAAAAATGATTTACGGCAGGTAGACAGCGCTACACACATTGTGACAGGTCACAGATTTGGGCGTAACACTGGAAAAGCCTGTGACAACTCAAAGCTAAAAGGGAAAGTGAACCTGAGTCACACTCGATCAGGCTTTCAACAGATGGAGACAATTACGGGAGTGTAAATGATTCAAAACCGACCCCGAATTGGCCCTCAGGTATGTAATATGTCTATTTCATTCATAAAATAACTTTAGATTGCGCGATATGGTTGTACGTCAGTAGCCAACATTAAATTACGTCCCCCTTCCATTTCCTTCTAGCTCGTGTTTGTGTTGGCCTACTATTTTCTTTTCCCTTGTCCCCCTGTGCTTATGTAAAGCATCCCTGGGTTTCATGAAATGCACTAATTAAATCAAAGTTATTATTACGTTGATTGCTACAACAAACTCTTAATGCTTTGGCTTGTGACACAGTGACAGTGATAACGATACGTTTAGCTCACGATACATCCAGGCTAAGAAGTCCCTCCAGGATTTCGCGATGTCGCGATCGCAACAATTCACAAATTCAACCAATCACCGTGAATTTGGTTTGACCAATCACCGCAACTTTTCCGCAAATTTGACCAATAATCAGAGTTTCCCGTGACTTCAACCAATCCCAGCAGTCCCATGTGTCAGACTTTACGTCAGTATGTGACTCTCAGAGCCACTGACAAGCGGGAGTGAGAACGGGTTGATACATTGTGCCCATTTTTTAAATTTCTTGGCTGCTAGCTACGGCTAGTTAGCTACGTTGAAAAACCCGCCGAATTAGGATGGAGAGGCTAATGTGGGAAAAGACGAAAATTAACATTAAAAGGTTGGATGGAGGGATTATACTTCGCCACCCGAGGCTAATGAACTCCACAGAGTGGGTAGATGACATGCGGCCGTGGCTTCAGGTGTCTTATGGGGATATTTTTTATTATTTAGTGCTATTGATGGGCGTTGATGGGGCGGCCATGAAGAATTATAAGAGCACGGAGGCTTATCAACATCTACATAGTGGAAAGGTCGGTCGTATTTTGCATTGCAAGATTGAGGAATATGTTTTTTTGAAAGCTGCAGTCAACCCCAGTCAGGCAAGCACACCAAGCCACAGTGCATGGGTGTTAACCAGGACCGATAGAGCCGTGGAGACAACCGGGTGCACCTGTATAGCCGGCATGGGGAGGTCTTGTAGCCACGCCGCAGCAATTTTGTGGAAGGTAAGCATCTGTTAGTGAGCATGATTTAATGTCTCAGACATCTGTTTAATTACATTATTAGTTGCATTTTGACGACTTAGTAAAGAAGACGTGAAGCTGTAAACTTGCAAGAACTGTAACTAGGCTAATGTTAGCACACCTGAATCTGCAAGGTAGCTAGCATTAGCGTTATGCAAAGATGTGCACTGTGCTGCTGCTGCAGAAGGTTAAAATCACTGCGATTCTCCTGCATTTCGTATTACATATTACATAATGCTACGCCATGTTGGTCAGACCGACTTTCTCGCACTTTAATTGGAGTTATCACAATACTTTATTGTGCATGTTATGGTAGCTGTTACGCCCATCCTATGCTTTTCTGTCTGTCAATGTACATTGTTTATTGATTGCATTTGATGATATTAACATATTTTGTCTTTGGACACAGTTGCTGAACTGGTGACCATTTGTAAGTAGTCTAATCCTGTCATGATTACAAGAACTAAGGTAAGTAAGGACTACAGGTAACTAACCTTTTATCAAAGGTATCAAGAAGCATACCTTAAATTGAATTCTGGTAAGTATTTATTTTACTTGGCATATGAACAATAGCCTATATGTGTTGGAACTATACTGTCAGGCCTCTGACTACATCTAAAAGGTAGGTAAGCTGTTCACTCCCAACTCCCCTGTAGATAAGGCCAAATAATTGAGAGAAAGTACTATTCAGTGATACAATCAATTGCTTAGGCTACAATGAAAATAAACTGAGGTCATATTTCAGTTAACCCATATCGAAATATCTAAACCTCTACTCAGGTTGTACAACCGTTCTTAAATTTCTTCTCTTAGGTATCAAAAGTATTTAAATCCCTTTCAGGTATCAAAATCACATTTATATTAATAGGCAACCTTTATACAAAAAATTCATTTCTAATTCAAATTGTATGGAACCTTAGTAACATTAACACTATCCTAAATATAATTCCATAAATTGCATGTAAATGTCTCTCAAATTGTATTATTTTCCCAACTTGTCATGACCAAGACAACTTCTGGTGATGTCACTTTGATTAATGTCAAGTTGTCATAATCAAGACAACCCAAACAATGTCAACTTGTCATGACCAAAACCGAATGACACTTGATGACAGCAGTCATAAACGTTTATGACTTGTTTATATGGTTTATGACACATTCATGACAGTGTCATGAATGTGTCATGTCATGATTATGTCGGTACTGTCAAGTAAAGTGTTACCCTATTGGGTAACACTTTACATGAAATATAAAAACAGAAACATTTTATATTCCTTATTTTGTTATAATGTTAATAGCAAAACAAAAACAATACTATCCAATAAGCCATATCTCATTAGATGTGACATGCTTCATATATGCTTCAAATATGAAGAAATGCCTATATCACCAGTAAACCTTTATTTTATGATCATTCCTAAAAAAAACTCTGATTTTATTTGGTTCTAAAAATCACAACTGAATCCACCCTTCTGATGGGATCAGGATAATCCTGTTTTTTTTGACCAAATAGCTTTTGAAAAACCCATTTCCAGATTTGAAGATTTGATCCAATCCGTGATCCTAAATCCCACTGGATTACTTTTGAAAAACTGTGACCTGGTGATCATTTTGAAGAAGAAAGTTGTTGATATGGATCAATACCAGTGTAATGAGATTGATACTTTAGTTTTAGTTTCTCTCCAGTATGCACTGCTGTGGTTTCCTCAAAGAAGCGACCTGGCTGTCTGTGTCTGGGTAAGTGCCGCTGCTTTCAAGTGCCGCTCCTGTCACAGCGGACACACTGTGTTCCTCCTCCCCCCTCTTGTGATTTGATGTTGTACCGTCACATGACTCAGCGGCGCCGGGCAAACAACCAAGCAAGCAGCCAGGCCCGGTGTGCCAGTTTAGCTGGTGATCATGTTAACTGGTGATATTTGCATAAAATCAGTGAATATTCAAGAAGGCCCTGCCTACTTTTTAAGAGCGTTCTGCTCTGCCTCCGCCCCTCGAGTGCCAGAGGTTCACATTTTCACGAAGTGTTTGCAAGTGAGACAAAATAATGGATATCGCTGAAAACATCACCAGTTTATGTGTAATACATGTCCATTTAAGCATTATCCACACTGTTACGACAAATACTCTATGAACAAAAAAAACAAAAAAAACCGAAACAACACACTAGAGATCTAGCTGTGATTCGAACCTTGGATGTCATGGACAAAAAAGTTAACAGACTAACCTCTACATTTACATACACATACATATGCTCAAGTTTTTTTCCTTTAGTCTTTGCTATTAACATTCATTAACCAGAAAATTAGAAAATTGTGTTTTTATATAACGATGCATGGAAAATAAGATAAAAAATGCTTCTCTTTGTAAGTAGTTCATTTTTTGTTTTTAACAACAGAACAAGTCAAAACAAATGCAAATAAGTCAAAAATAAGCATAAAACAAAATGTTTTCATTATTGGTGTATTTATTGTACACATTCTCACGTAGGCTACAACGTGCAGCAAGCTTTCACAGACTACTACGTCACTTCCGGAGTATTGCGCAGATTTTTTTAAACGTTATTACGGTGCATAACTTACTAGAACAAAGCTGATCAACGTGTTGTTGCTGGTGACTAAACCACTGATTGTATATATGTACATTGAAGCGATACTGGCGTTAAAAACCCGCTGATCGCTGTCTGATTCTATGAAATGAATGCCTGCATTGCATTGTGGGTAATCGGCTTTGCATGCGCCCAGCTCGGATCATATCATGTTCTGTCTTACAGCATACTGTAATATTTCACTGGTAATAAGACCAAAATAATATTATTAAAATAAAGAAATGTATACTATGATAAAATCTAAATAAATGTTGATAGATGTAGCGTTATAGTTTTAAAAATATCAATAAGCAACAAAGCAATCCAACTTCCCTGGCCGAAATAGACCGAAATAATAACATTAAAAGAAATACATATAAACCATGATAAGATCTGGTGAATAAATGTTGATTAAAACAGTGGTTATTGGGCTAAAAATACCAATAATAGCAAAGCTATACAGCTTCTCTGTCGCAGCCCGACTGGCAGAAAGAAACGTGCTGTGATCAGGGAATCTGTGCGTAGACCACGGATGATGCCTGTCATTGACTTACGTAGGCATCGCATCCGTGGGCCCGTCATGGAAATTTCTGCGATTCCGTGAAACTGCCACAGATTTTGAGTTACAGGGCCGTGTTCATTTCACGGAATTCTGTGAGATCAGGTTGAATCAACACAAACTGAAAGTTACATATAGCCACTTTAAGCAGTAGAGCATTTAGAATTAGAATCTGTTTAATTGCAAAGTAGGAATTTACTTTGTTTTGTTGCATTGACAAGAAATAGCAAGATTTCTTATAAACAATCCCTGTAGGCTCTGGATGGGATACTCGTGTGATGTCATGTGTTACTAGAAGCTTGCCAGTCCAATGAGGGGTGACGCGCAGAACCCAGTTACAGTGGGAATTTAACACAACACCCTCTGACTAAGTGTTAAACAAAAACCATGACAATCTGGAATTTTTTCTGATTAACAATTTATTTTTAAGAACATACAACTCACAACAAGAACATGGCAAACCGTTTAGGACATTCAAATGCCGCCACCCTAGCCATTTCACAAGCATACTCCTAGATTGACGGAAGCCCTTCCTTCTTCCATCCTCTGGCTATCATTAAACTAGTGTTGTAAATTAAATTGCAGCACTGCGTTGCCGATGTGTGGGAAAGGAACTTCGTTGACACTGTTCTTGATTATAAAAAGGTTTATTACATCAAAGATTCCAGCATCAATTTACAAGCTTCTGCAGGAGCTCGGAGAGACGACCAACCCAATCTTCAAATATTGTCGCTTTGAGGTTATTCTGGTCAAACCTGAAAACATATACCCTGAGCTGTGTGTAACATGAGACGTGATGATGGGGGTAGATGAATCCAGGTCCTGGGGTCAATCAATCAGTAACCCCATTTGCCCCCACAGAGCCACTTCCTCTGGAATGTGCCCTCTAACCATATACCTCAGCCAAATGGAACCATGTTTGTTATAACAAAGACTTTTAGTCAATCAGATACTACACTAGTCTGGAATTTTACAATGTACCACACACACACACACACACACACACACACACACACACACACACACACACACACAGTATTTTCTCAGGTATTGAAAGTGTTCATATTATGCGCTTTTTCAGGTTCATACTTTTATTTAGAGGTTGTACCAGAATAGGTTTGTGGTTTCATTTTCAGAAAACACCATACATTTGTTGTACTACACATTGCTGCAGCTCCTCTTTTCACCCCGTGTGAGGCATCGTTACATCTTTGTTGGGAGTCGCACATGTGCAGTAGCTAGGTAAGGACTACTAGCCAGTCAGAAGCAGAGTATGAGGGCGTGCCCTGACAGTACCTAGGTAAGGACTACTAGCCAGTCAGAAGCAGAGTATGAGGGCGTGTCCTGACAGTACCTAGGTAAGGACTACTAGCCAGTCAGAAGCAGAGTATGAGGGCGTATCCTGACAGTACCTAGGTAAGGACTACTAGCCAGTCAGAAACAGAGTATGAGGGTGTGCCACGCTAGCAGCTAGACGAGCATTATAATGTGTGTTCCAAAGTGATGCATGTTTGTTTCTGAAGTAAAGGCTGGACTACAATAGAGCTGTTTGGAGCAGTTTGTGAACAGTGTTTTCTGTTGGAGATGGTAAGTCCCTTTGGGGTGGACTTTGGGCTTTTTCACTTTGTAACCCTAAAAAGTGTATAAAAAGATATGTAACACAATAATGGAAAGGGAAAAAGCCAAAACGCATTATGAACACTTTTATTTATTTATTGTGTTGAAAGTACAATGTAAAGGTTTATGTGTTTGAGTGAAAAAAATATAAAGTTATGGAATGTTGCCTCTGTCTTCACTGGTCTGGCTCTGCACTCTCCCTTCCTGGATTTTGGAAAGCTCAGTTTGAAACAAGGATCCCCCGATGATGTGGTGGCTTGTCAAATCACAACAGCAAATAGAAAAACGCAACAGCAAATCATAAAACACAACAGCAAATAGGAAAACATTTCAACAAATCATAAAACACAACAGAAAATAGTTAAACATTTCAACAAATCATAAAACACAACGGCAAATAGGAAAACAAAACGGCAAATAAGAAAACAAAATGCACGACAGCAAATACGAAAACACGACAGCAAATAGGAAAACACGACAGCAAATATGAAAACATGACAGCAAATAGGAAAACATTACAACAAATATGAAAACATGACAGCAAATAGGAAAACACAACAGCAAATAGGAAAACACAACAGTAGAAGTTAATGCTGTTGTGTTTTATGATTTGTTTTTTCATATATTTCATATTTGCTGTCGTGTGTTCCTATTTGCTGTCGTGTTTTATGATTTGTCGTTGTGTTTTATGATTTGCTGTTGCGTTTTTCTATTTGCCATTGTGTTTTATGATTTGTTGAAGTGTTTTCATATTTGCTGTCATGTTTTCCTATTTGCTGTTGTGTTTTATTATTTTCTGTTGTGTTTTTCTATTTGCTGTTGTGATTTGCACTTCAGGGCCACCGTACTCATCCCAGCGTATCTCAACTCGCTCCAGAAGCTCATGGTGGATTATAAACCCAGCGCGGCGTCATCACGGGCAGAATGTCAGAGCTCCAAAGGCTACAGTATGATGTCTCAACACATACAGGTCGTTAACAAACCATTCAATGTGTGTGTGTGTGTGTGTATATACTCTACATTCCCATTGAACCTTTCTATAATGTACTCGTTCCTTCCTCTCTTTGTAAGGACTCAGTCTGTTAAGATCACAGCTTTGATGACACACTTCATAATGTATATATTTGTATGTAAAAAACTGATTTACTGTAATGTAATTTTGTTCTAAAAGCCCAATAAGTAGCACTTTATTACAAGCAGTAATTCATATAATCTGAAGTATAAACTATTCACCATTTATAAATGATGTACTGTGGTAAACTGTCCACTTAATGTTGTCTCTTCTCACAAAAATGAAACAATATATTCAATACTTCCCTAGATGATGGATGAACTCCATCTGTCAGCTAGTTAAAAGTTTCCCACCTGCTAGGGACTGGGGGGGGGGGAGCACGAAGCAGAGGCTGTAATAATAGCCAACGTAGCAGCAACCGTTGGGTTGTGGACTGCCGTTCTGAAGCCTCGATCTTGGCCATTTGGCCGTCGACATCTTTGTATTTTGAAACCACATCTGACCATATTTGGACAAGTGGGCGGAGCTGGAGATGCTGGCTAAGCGCTAAGCTAAACGCTAAGCTAAATATAAAGAGGAAAACTTTTTTCAACTTCTGAAGTGAGTCATCCAGTGGCGTTTTTCCAGCGGGTAAACACAGACCTCTGGGCACTGGCGCCATTCATCTGCATTTAGCATTTAGCTTTGGTTGGCTAATGAATGCTTAACAAGACATTTTTAAGCAACCAAAATGTTCAAGTGAACTTTGCTGAAGTGAGAACACACAGTGAGAGGGTCAAAGTTTAAGATGAAAAACATGCATATCAGCCAAAAACAAGTTGAGATTTATTTTAATGTCCCCAGTGTTAGCATGGCTAGCATTGCTAATCCTCTGTCCTGATTGGCAGGTCCTAAAGCATCCCCTGCTTTATTGTGTATTTTAAAATAAATGGGAGCATCATTAACTAAATGAACATCATGCTGTGTTGAAGAAGTACTAGTGATTGAGACCATAAACTCAGTCACGATGAGAATAATTAAGTTTGCTATGTTTCCAGTACTACCACTTCATAAAGGAGACACCAGAAACCAAACCAGGAGCCTGTATAGTCCAAACCCGAGGACTGTGGGGCTGTTGAAGAAGAAAATCACCCCCTTTAAGAAGCACAGGCCTTCTGGAGATGGAACAGCACACCTGCTTTACAAATCAGAATCAAAATGGGATGTTGAATCATTGAAATCTTTGTGTTCTCTTGTAAAATAGTCTAAAATAGGCTGTAGAAAGTGAACTGCTTTCCTGTGATGCGACCACTAGATGTCGCTGTTCACCAAGGATAACCCCCCCGTCGTGGTCAAGCTAACTGACTGCAGGTTCTCGCTTTAGGTCTCTGTCAGTACCCGATCCATACCGCCTGTAAAATCCATTCTGCGAATGCGCATAATTCAGCACATGCGCAGAAACTCAACTTGTTTTACGACACTGCCTGATCAGTTCTACGCTTGCAAACTTCACAGCTCTATGCACGCATTGGCGTAAGGATGTTTGGACATTTCTGGTTACCAGAAGAAAACATTAGACAGTAAGAGTAGACCGTTATGATGGCAGAGATGTTTACAAGGTGTTTGCTGGAGTTGCCTAAAGTATCTGTTAATGATATACGGAGGGTCGTCCGGCCATCCAGTACAACACCATGTATCAAATTAAATAAAGGCTTCAAATTTTACGTTTCATCATTTCTTTGCAATTTTAAGGTAATTTGCTAACGCTAGCTAGCCTGAGCTAGAAGCCTTGCTTTGGTGTTTTAAGTCATGACTCCGTCCTGCTTCAGGTTAATCATGCTTTAAATAAAGTTTAAGCATGTGTATACCTCTCACTTCATGTGTTTGTACTTCCATGAAAGTATCAGGTAAAAACAGGGCTACAAACGAGATCTCTGTGAGAGACCAGCAAACTCCAAGCAAGCTATTATGTAGCTCAATGCTGGACATTTCACCCCAAATTCCGGTCACTTTACTGTATTTGTATTTGTTTAGTATTTGGTTTAGAGGCCTTTATTGGTGATTTTTTACGGTACAAAGTCCTGCTACATATGTACATATATAGCTAGCTATGATAAAGGCTTCTGAACCAAACACTACACAATCGGACATGTTTCAGCAGGAATGTGACCCGGAATTGCTGAGAATTTAACAACATTGCCAGCTAAGATGACATGTTTACTGCCGTTAGCATGTAGCTACTATAGTGGTATACAGCAGTGGTGGCTGGAAGAGCTGTCATCCCGTCTTCGAAAAGGACACTTATGTACGTTTACACTTCATCGCATTAATAATAGACAGTCTATGGTTATTAGTCAAGACGAAGTATTAAAAGTAAAAACATTAACATAAACAACACAACAATGACGTCGCTACACGGTTTTGGATCAGTGACAAGTCTCGATTGTTTGTAGCTATGACTATTGTATAATAAAGATTTAATAAAAAAGTTGTGATGTTTGGTCGTAAAGTGTTTCAACGCATGCGTGGTACAAATCACACAGGGACATTGTTAGTTTTCTACTACGTAATTATGCGCATGCGCAGAACGGATTTTACAGGCGGTACGGATCGGGTACTGACAGTCTCCTCACATGTTCACCAAAGATAACCCATCGTCTTGTTCAAGCCAACTGACTGCAGTTCATCTCTCTTTAGGTCTCCTCACATTCAAACTCCAAACAGTTTCAATGGAATCCCAAGTTGACAAGAATCCTGGGATCAAAATCTTCTGTGAAACAAAAATGAGACACTTGACAATGAGTCACATGTGTAGTTTATTTTAAAGTACTCTTAACAGAGTTTGGAGCAAACTGGTGTTCACTTGGACATCCAGATGTTGGGTTAGGGTTAGAGTGGGTTAGGGTCTGTCACAGCATGTTCGAAAACAAAGCCACAAAAACACCCAAAAAGGAGACAAAAATGTTGAAGAAATTACAAAAATGTAAAAAAATAAATAAAAAAAGGATATAAATGCTTGCTCTTGGGGGAATTACTTGAATTGTTGGGTCTCTGTAAACTATAGTGTGGTCGAGACCTACTCTATCTGTAAAGTGTCCTGAGATAACTCTTGTTATGATTTGATACTATAAATCAAATTCAATTCAATTCCAATTGAATAAATGGAAAAAGAGGCCAGAAATATTCAATGAAACAAGATGAGCCAGTTTGACTTGTGTTGTGTATTTTAAGCATATACTCTTAACAGAGTTTTGTAGATTAACTGTAATATTATCATGCAGGAGAGTGGAGAGGGAAACACTGCCAGTTCCATGAAATCCACTTCATATTGTTGACCTTTTCAAAGCTAAATATGCATTTGTAATGAAGAGCAATTTACCAAGCTAAACACATGAACAAAGTTGGCTCTCCCAGCTGCATGAACATGTCTAATGATTACTAGTATGACTATCCCATAAATGGACAGAGTAAGGATGAAAATGTTACTTTTGCATCCATGTTTTTGTATCTTTTAGCTAAAAGTTTGATCTTTCTACCATCAACATAAAGATGACTTTGTGTCTCTGAGACATTCTCCAGACTTTTCTTTCTGACTCATAATATGGCATTATCATTTTATTAATGAAGATAATATGTTAGCTAGCAATGCATCCCATATTCTATCAACGTAAACTCAAAGTAAACTGTTTAGTGAACGGCAGCCAGCCCCTATCATCTACCATGGTCAACACTATGTCTGCTTTTATTGTTTCAGTATAAGTATTCAGATCTTGTACTGCAGTACAGGTACTAATACCACACTGTAAATACACTCTGTTACATTACAAGTACTAATACCACACTATACATATACTCTGTTACAGTAAAAGTACTAATACCACACTGTACATATACTCTGCTACAGTACAAATATTAATACCATACTGTAAATATACTCTGTTACAGTACAAGTACTAATACCCCACTGTACATATACTCTGCTACAGTAAAAGTCCTGCACTGAAAATGTTACTTAACTAAGTGTGTAAGTATCATCAGGAGAATGTAGTTAAAGTATTAAAACATTTTAGAAAGTATAAAGGATCCAAACACACACACACACACACACACACACACACACACACACACACACACACACACACACACACACACACGCACACACACACACACACACGCGCACACACACACAAACAGACACACACACACACACACACACACACACACACACACACACACACACACACACACACACACACACACACACACACACACACACACACACACACACACACACACACACACACACACACACACACACACACACACACACACACACACACACACACAGACACAGACACATAGACACACACACACACACACACACACACACACACACAGTTGTGTGTTTAATGGTCTAATAATTTCAGCTGGACTCGTAGGCCGTTATATTGTTGGCTAGTTTCATTTATAATAAAACATCAGATGTTATAAACTACATGTGTTTTGTGTGCAAAAATCTTAATGTGTAAAGTAACTAAAGCTGTCAAGATGAGTAAAAAGTACAATATTTTTCAAATTTAAAGTTATAAAGTACAAGTAGCTCAACATTTGGACTTCAGGACAGTCCTGGGGCCTGTTGCACAAAAGTAGAATGAAGAAATCCAGGATAACTGAAAAAGCGCAGCTTAGTGTGGTCCGCTCATCGCGGCTTAATCGGTTACACGTTTGCCGAGCCAGGATGAGACCGCGTTATCGATCACAGATTTACTGATGCAGAAATGGAGAAGACGCGTGCGGCATATGTTTAACCCGCTGAGCAGCAGCTGTTAATGGAAAATTACGAGGAGGTGAAACATATAATATGCAAAAAGGGAAATACGGCTGTTGTTATCAGACAGATAAAAAAAGTCCAACAGACAAAACAATACGTAAGGATTTAAAAAGATCTACTTAGGGCCTACTAGTCACTCCACATTTTTACAAAGTTTGAATTGCTTTTAATATGCTTGTTTTATGTGTTGGTTTTATTGCTGTATCTGTTTGTATGTGCTAAATGTGCTGGTTTTACTGTAAAGTGTCTTTGAGTAGCCTGTAAAGCACTATATAAATAAAATGTTTTATTATTTAGCCTACTTTGCCTTAAAAGTGAGCAGAGGGAATTCATGTTCCTCGGGAAATTTACCCTAAGGACTAGGCTTAATTTCAAACCCTTATTCATAATGAGAGAATATGTTTTACAACCATATCCACAAATCTCTATGAGCTATAATTCTAAATATCTTTCTACAATTAATGTTCATACAGAACAAACATGACTGGACAAAAACTAGAAAAAGAAGTAAGTGACTTCAAAACACACTGTAAGCATATCTGTAAAACAATATAGCCTATTATTCATGTTTTTTCTCACTCCCAAGCTCCAAGATGCGTGACGGCACCAAAATAAAAAGATTAAGAAGCTTTGTGGCATTCCAACACATTCTCACGTTTGGTCAGGTGCCAATGTCGTCGTTATTGACACTAAAAGTCTCCTTTAGAGTCCGCTGCACGGTGTGGGAGGACCCCCCTGCCTCCCCCCGCCTCTCCATGTTGCACGGGGCATATTCACGGGGAGAGCAGCGGAGGAAAAGCCCCTTTCCTCCGCACTGTCCCACTTTATCTCCGGTGCATGTGCAACCATTTCTTACCATCCAAACAACTGCAATAGTAGGATTTACATCAAACTTGTGACTGCAATAGTGACCAGTAATGCATGTTAATAAAAATAAAGCAGAACACATTCAGAAGACAACGGAATAACTGTTAAACACGTTTATTTCGGATCAGAGTGGCAGCTGATTTAACACATCAGACTCCAGAATTAATCTTAGCCCGGCTGTTAGCCCGCTCTGGAGCAGGCTAGCTGCAAAGAATACATCTCCATGGTTACTTGGCTGGGTTTAATTCAACCTGCTTTTGTGCAACCAAATCCAAGCTAAATTCATCCAGGATAACTTGAATATCCCGGCTTAATCCCTTATCCTGGTTTCGTGCAACAGGCCCCTGGCGTAAATGTACTTAGTTACACTCCAGCACTGAGAGCAGTGAACAGCACACAGGTGATTTCACTTCTTCTGGCTGATTAAACTCTGCTCAGGCTGAAGGTGGGCGGAGCTTAGATGGGAATTACATATACACTCATCTTTTCTTCCAATAAGAATGATTAAGCTGTCATTAGTCCCACCCTAACAGGAGGAAGATGTCAATCAATCAGTGTAACCCCGCCCCCACAATCAGCCAGATCACCTGAAACAGCTGTGTGTCTGTTGAGCCTTTAGGTTAGTGTTTCCTCCAGAGCTGTTGGACACTGCTAAACTAAACTATGGTGAGTCTCTTTGAATCTCCAAACAGTGTGCTCTATTTAACAAGAACACCATTTTAACTCTCAGTTAGCGTCCCATTCAGCAGGAAACATAACTTACATTGCTGAGTGACTGATCCTCTGTTTTTTTAACCTCTGACTGTATTGAAAGCATGTTAGTCATTAAGGTGAATTATTAATTATGTCTAAAACACGCTTTTAGATTTGTGAAAGCTTTGTCTTTATGAAAATGCAATAAAGGGAGATTTCAGTTTTTTTTTCTTCTCATATGTAGATCACATTAGACCAGGTCCAGATCCAAAACCAATATGCCTAGACTTGTCAAATCTGGACTAGATTATCCCAGAGAGGCTAAAGAATCTTAAAAACACAGTTTCAGATTTGTGAAAGCTTTATTCTATTGCAATACAGGGGGATTTCCCTGTTTTTGTTCATATATAAGGCAAGGCAATTTTATTGATATAGCACATCTCAGCAACAGTGAAATTCAAAGTGCTTTACATAAAACATTAAAAGCAGTTAGAAATGAATACAAAATGAAAAACACAAAAAAATACAGGAATATAATTCACAGTGCAGTACAATGAATTTAAAAAAAGGCAACGTTAAAAAGAAAGGTCTTCAGCCTTGATTTAAAAGAGCTGAGAGTTGTTGTGGACCTACAGTTATCTGGAAGTTTGTTTCAGATATGTGGAGCATAGAAACTGAATGCTGCTTCCCCCTTTTTGGTTCTAATTCTGGGAACAGCAAGTAGACCTGTCCCAGATGACCTGAGAGGTCTGGGTGGTTCAAAGTTTACCAGCAAAAGTATTTTGAAATCAGTTCTTTGAGGCACTGGAAGCCAGTGTAGAGAACTGGAGTGATGTGATCCATCTTCTTGGTCTTAGTGAGGACTGGAGCAGCAGCGTTTTAACTTTATTTTGTTTTGGCTCATATACGCACGCACGCACATACACATGTATACGCATGTACACCATTATGATTATTCATGCCGATTTTGTGGAAATATATATTGGTTTGAGTGTTTCCCCTACCACTGTTTTGGGGGGATGGCCCCCCGCCCCCCTGAAAAATGACAATTGTATAATTATGCTATAGCAATATTCGACAACAACAAAACTGATGTGTGAGATAAAGCTGTTTTCACACATACAGGTAATTCACTTCTCGTTCCTTGCCTAAAAGTTCAAATCATTTTTAACTTTATTGCGCAACATTACCCTTATTTTCACCTTTTGCTGAGTACATTAACATGCCATGGTCTTGTGAATGGAGCATGACTGTAGCAAGCTTCATCGTGGTAACTATCGGTAAAAAATGTTGTAGAGGAGCTTCGTGCTACAGAGCGGTGGTTGCTAGTTGTTTAAGCCGCTACAGACCTCCGTCACAGCTCGGTCGTATCAGTGGCATTTAGTAGATGGGTTGGGCCGCAACAGAACTCGACACCAGCTCCGGCGCTCCGCATGGCGCTCCATCAGGTCAGCGGTAGTTGGTGGTTCAGTTATACGAGGATATGTGACCGTGAGCTGGGTACAGAGCAATGTGAGCAGCCATCATTTTGGCGGAGATTATGGTTAAGTAATCGGAACGACTAGTTAAGAAAAGAACTAACCATAGAAATAAAATGTCATTCTACTATTTCTATGGAACTACTGTAGTCCCTGTCGCTGCCATGTTGTTTGTGTATTTCTATGGCAAACGTGCAGGGGGAGGGTTACAGTATTACGAGAAAACAGATCTTTAAGAGAAACGGATTTTCATTTAAACAGGTCGACGTACACATTCGAGTTAATAGATAAACTGGATTTATTGCCCAGCCCTGACACAGATATTGTGGTGATTAGTCTGAGTTTTCCCAAGGTTTGTGCTGTGTCTCTCAGGTCAGTACGGGATCCCTCGAGCCTCAGCAAGACCTACTGTTCTGTAGAGAGGGAAAGTCCAGCAGCGTTCCTCTTTCCAGAAAGGAAACCTAGGAGGTGAGACTGCTGTAACTCTGAGTTACCACACGGTGACGATAGAGCTGCACGCACATCTAGCAAATAACATCTGTAACCATGAAACATCTAAATGCACCTAACAATTTTATTCTCCTGTAAATACACTAAAACTTTGTCACTTCCTGGACAGATGGTTAAAGTTTGGGTTTTTTCCAGCTGTGTGTATCGAGGAGGAGCCTAGTGTCTACATTGAGAAACTGGTGAAGGTTTACCGCCACATGGCGCTTCACCGAGGGACAGATCCCGTCCTTCCTGGGACCCAACGGAGGAGGGAAAAGCAGCACCATGTGAATGATGGAGCCTAGCGACAGGTCCAGAGACACGTCTAGTATGCTCTTTAGACAGGGCCATAGAAATGGCAACCATCTCTACCATATTAACAGATGTTCATTTCCAACTGTTAGTAATGTTGATAGGCTCATTGAGACTTTGACTGTTTCCTTCTTTATAAGCCTCTAATGTTTGTGGTTTCAGGCTGATTTCCCCTTTGAATGACTCTTGATAGTAAAGTTTGCTGCCCCCTGATCTAAATGATGTGGTCCCTGTAGCTCCATCCTGACGGTCTGTTCCCTCCGACCTCTGGTACAGTCTACGTCCTGGGCAGAGACACCTGGACGCACCTGAGTCTGGGAGTCTGTCCTCAACACAACATCCTCTTCAGCATGTGAGTCTGAAAACATTTATTTATGTGGTGTGGAAATAATGGTGCACTCGCCACCCCAGAGCCACCAAATATTTCATCCATTTGCTGTAAAAAAAAAGGACAATTTCAGTTAAAATCAAGACAGGCACAAATAGGTATTTTAACGTTCCTTGCTGTAATAATTTCCCCCCTTCCACAGTGTGCTGATGAAGCCCTATAGCTGTGGGTGGAAAAATACTGAGAAAAATTATGGAAGACTGATAGCCTTTCAGAAAGTCCCCCTATAACATTTAAGATGTACATACAGAGCAGGCACTTACCAGGTAATATTCCCAGCTTATTTTGCCCTCTCCTGTTGCTTGAGATCTGTCCTTACCCCTTTTGTAGGTGGTAAGCATGTTACCAAGTTTCCTTCTCATCTTGTCCAATGTGAATGTGTATCTTTCTGTGAAGGCATGTTCCAGTTTTTTGTAAAATGCTGTTGTCTGGTCAGCTCCAGTAGCAGCAATGTTGTTCTGTGTGTGAATTCTGTAAAAACATTGCAGTGTTGTTAAAAGCCATTAACATCATATTCTAATACTTAGATTACAAACTAATTCACTGTGCCTGTCTGGGATTCTGGCTGTCCGGATGATGGTTGGTTTCAGGAGTAGGGCTCGGTGTGACGGTTGCTGGCTGTGTACGGACCGGAGTGTGGGTGGTGAGGAACTATAGGCTGAGGAGTAGAAGTAGGGCCCTGGGTGAATAGAGGTTGAGGAGTGGGGAAGACAGGAGTTTAGGTCACAACCCTTGCTATTTTCGGGTTTACTGCAGAATAAGAGAGCCAGAACATTGAAAAGAATGGTCTACATGCATTTTAATATTCATGTTTGGCATAGTAAAAAGAGAAAGTACCTTGATTGTTTTCTACAGCTCTAACCTGCTCCAGTATGGCATTAGCATATCTGCTGTCTGGAAAAAAAAAAAACGATCTCAATCATTTCAATAATTGCCACCCACATGTATAATGGTATTAAGGTAACTGACTTTTCTTTTTTACTCACCAGTTGTCAGTCTTTCAGCTGTTTCTCTGCTCACTCTGAGCATCACAGCACCTTGGCTATCCCTCACGGTGATGCAGATTTTTTTCCTCCATTGGTTGAGATCAAAACCAGGTTCTGCAGGTGGCTTTTAAACCTACCTAATTGTCTGACAAGAAATCTCCACACACTTGCTCTATTGTGTGGGAACCCCATTATAATTGCCAACAGGTTGTGCCTATCTGAGTAGTAATTACATAGTTTTGACAGTTTTACTGATAATGTTGTTACTGCAATTGTCAAATAAACCAATACATTTATTGAAACTGAACCTTGTCTCTGTGTGAGTAATTTTTTTTTGCAGTTATGTGATATGCAGCCACAAAATAATGGTTACACAAATTTCACAGTATTAATGATCTTAATACACATAAGATGTGGTTTTTGTTATTCTCACAAACCTAACAGAAAAACTAACTTTGTATGAGTTAATTGATTACTCTGGTTAGTTTTAATGCCATCAAATGACTTTACAGTGGTCAAGATAATCTGATATTCTAACCTGTGGGATTCTTGAACTAAAAATATTACATTATAAGTGTGTGTGTGTATGTGTGTGTGTGTGTGTGTGTGTATGTATGTATGTATGTATGTATATATATATATATATATATATATATATATATATATATATATATATATATATATATATATATATATATATATATATATATATACACACACACACACACACACACTTTTTTTTTTAAATGTGTGTGTATGTTTCTGGCAATTGTATTTAGTTCCTTCTTTATTTCTGCATTGCAATGCATTTTGTAATGGCTCATTTTGATCAGTGCTGAATAATCAACCACACAAGATGAAACCTCTTAATGCACAACATGAGACTTATAGCCTACAAAATAATGTTTAATTATTTTAAATTACACAGTATTTTACGAGTGGTTTTTGTTCTCAAAACCCTAGTCAAATAAGAGCCAATCGGCTCTTTTGATTTAGTGAGAGGCCGGCATTTCCCAGCATGCACTGGGTCCGCCTGGCTCTTGCAGTTGGTGAAAAGCAACTGCGCTGCCTGCGTCTCAGAACTGCGGCCGCCTTGGTCTCGTGAGATTATCGTTGCCCACGTGTGCATGACGTCAGAGCAAGTCGGGATCAAGTTGGACACAAATCTAACCGGCATGCGTTGGGCGGCGATCGCCAGTGATCGATTCTACGCAGATCTGGCTCATCTCAAACGAGCCTACTGAGACTCAGGTGCAGCACATTAGGGCGGGGACATGTAATCACAATGGCGGGAAAAATGACAAACAGGAAGTAAAACAAGAAACCCTAAGGAGAACAGAAACCTTCAAAATAAAACCACGGAAATGGAAAAAAACAATAAGAACCAAACTAAAAACAATAACTTGACACAGGAGCGGGCATGACAGCTACAGCCGGAAGTTAAGCAAAACCTAATATAGTATATCATATATCAATATCAGATTGTATTTGTTCCTCGGGAGTGTTTTAATCCACATCCCTATCTTTTTCCTTAATTTAACTGTTGTCTAGCCACCACACGTGAGCAGTTTATGGAGAAAAACTCTTTCTTTCTGTTTTCGTGGGACTTTGTGTTGATGATCTGGAAGCCGTAATGTAGAACTTGACGCTACAAAGAAGTAGTGTTGTATCTTATTGCTCAGAGCCTTTAAACAACAGGTTGATAGCAGTTTCCACTAAAAGATGGCTTAATGGTCAGAAACTCATTTATCCCATTATTCAGACACCACATGCTCTCAGGTACCAAAATTAGGGACTGTTTGATTTAACATGAATCTGTCCTTGGAATACTGACGTAATTCGGTCGGCACCCAAAAGTACAGAATTGGGTACTGCGGCTGCTGCTCTGTTTCTGCAGGCGGATTCCCTTTGGAGTCCGTTTTGGGGGGGGTTGTAGTGTTGTGGCGACGTGGTTAGTGTCAGCTGCTTCCGGGCAGCTGTCTCGGGAGCACGTCAGCGGGTTTTTGTGGGGTTGCTTGCGTGCAGGTGGGTTTGCTAGTCCGCTGGGTTTCAGTGCGTAAATACCCGCCGCAAGCCACATGAAGACTAGGGGGGAGCTTAGCTAGTTGGTGTTGAGGCAGTTAGAGGGATGGGGCTGCAATCATGCTTCTGCTGGGTGCTGGACTGTTCAAATAGGTTATTCGCACACGTGCTGCTAAATACATTTTACACTTACACACTTCTATTTTTTTAGTCGCAAATTTGAGTGAAACTCTCCCCTGTCGAGCCCCGGATGGGAAGTTCTCCGTGTTGAACAAACCCATATAATATGTAATAATATATATAATAATAATAATTCTTCAGCGACAGATGCCAACAAATTCACACAAATCTCTATCCCCACAGGGCAGACACAGCCGTGTTGTGGTGCAGAACTACAAATATTGTGCTGCACAATATGACTGAAGCGTTATTCCACGGGACGGTGCGTAGGCTCAGCCGCCTGCTCGCACTTCAACACCGCTCACTTGTGCTCTAACTATGGATAAACAGTTTTTCCTACACATCTCCAAGGAGCCAGGGACTTTTGCTGTGTGTTTGTCTTTCTCAAGGGATTGTTAGATTCTGTTTTGAAATGCTTTTTTTTTTTTCGAATTTGAATTGAAACTTCCCCTGATCTGTAGGAATCATTCTCTCCATCCAAGAGGATTGTGTTTGCATTGAAACCCCAGAAGCAACTCTTTCCAGTTATTCAGTATCCCAAAAGTACTCCAGAAGTGTTTTTTTTTTTTTTATCCTGCGCAGCTCCTCTCTCTGAGTCTGATGTCACGTCATGTCACATTGTCAACATGGTGCATGGATACATGAAACAGAACATAGTGGGTCATATGTCTAATGCTTTTTGAAAACTAAAGGCTTTCTTCTTCATAAAACGTGTCGGACATCAACACATTTTTGTATACATTTTTATTAATTTACATTAGTAAGCTACAGGACAGCATCTTTCAAAACATGACCTGCGCTAAAGAGAAAAGAAAAAAGAATGTGTCATTGTACCCAGCACTTCTGAAAATGCACTTCCGAATGTGTCTCTGTCCCCAGCACGTTTCAAACCAAACTGACGCCCATGCTCACATTGAATTAAATAGCTAGAGTACCCCAGTTGGTTACTCCCAAAAACAACTGAGACACAGCCAATAAAGTGATCCTGACTGGTCCTGGCTAACGTTACTGGAGGACCAGACAAGCGGGCCGCGGCTGTTTTACAACGTGTAGCCTGTTCAGCAGCCGTATCCGACAAAGGTGAGTTATTTGAAGCCAAGAGAGGGGGGCTGTAACTCAGGAAGAGAGGACCTTGAGTTTGCAGTGTGTTTAGCAATTGTTGCCGTAATTCTAAGCCAATAAAGTGTGTAGTTCAGTCAGGTGAAAAAGGACGGCAAGGTAGTGGTATTTTTAGCGGTTCCTACCGTAATTCTAAGCCGAGGACATGTGTCTGTCTGGCGTGTGGAGAGGACGGCGAGGTTGTGGGGTTTTTAGCGGTTCTTACTGTAATTCTAAGCCGAAAAAGGGTGTCTGTCAGTTGGGTACAGAGCTCCGCGTGAGCACAGGCTTTTATGAGTGTCAATATGTTATTAACCTATCTCTGGGGAGCTTATTCCCCGGAGTCCTTTTTCTTTTCTTTTTTTTTATCATTGAAAATACAGAACAGATGAACACAAATTGAACAAGAACAAAAACCCTCTCCCACCTGCCACCCTCTGCGGTCTCGAGGGAAAAAAAACAAATAAACGGAAATCACACCTTACCTAGTCACTCTTCTATTTTTTGTGGTGCTGAGGTCATTAGGTCTGATATTTGTGCTGCTGTGTTTTTCCATAGGTCGATAGTCGATAGTTGGCTTTGTTAATCCTTGCTGTAGAGAGCTCAAGCATAACTATGTCCTGAAAATACGCCAACCACTGTTTTATACAAAGCAAATGGGGGGGGGGCAGTGTTGGGCTATCAGTTTCTTGGTTGCAGTTGAGCCGGCTAGCCAAATTTTCTTCTCTCTCCCAAGCAGGTGTAATTTAGAGTCGTCATTAAGGTCAGTAGGAATACGACATCCTATCACATCAGATATTATTGATGTTGTTTTATTCCAGAACTTGTGCACCTGTTCACATGCCCAGACCATGTGCAGGAAAGTTCCAGTTTGTTCAGGTTGACAGAACGTGCTATAGGGAGTGGGAATGGCTTTAGACACTTATCTCTTCTGAGGAGTCCAATATGTCCTATGACATATGTCGAAGTGAATATACTGGTGATTTGGGTTCTTGGAACAGTGGAAAATGTTTTCCCAAACTGTCTCCCAATTAATTGTGTTCCCCTCAGGGCTCAGCTCTCGCTCCCATTTCCTTGCTATTGGGAATTCTCCTATGGATACTTGCATCAGTTTCACATAGATCTTGGACACTAATCCTCTGACAGGACAATCAACAAACCATTTAATGACTGGGTGCGCGTCAAGATTGCTTCCCCATGGCACTCCATAACATTTTAGAGCTGATCTTAAGTGAAGGTACAAGAAGAAGGATGTATTGGGGACCTCAAAACTAGCTCTCAGGTCTTCAAAACTCAACATACCGTTCTCATTGAATAGCTGGTCTAAAGTATAAATACCTCTGTCACTCCACTGCTTACAAGCAAAGGAATGTTACCAGACATTAAGTGTATATTGTGCCAAATTGGGGTGTTCAAATGCCACTTATTGGTGTAGCGTAATTGCTCCTCCACCTGTTTAAAGTTGGTCAATGTGTTGGTGATAATAGGGCTAGCATACACTTTTTATGGACACACACCTGTCTTGCAGTCTTAGACTTCCAGTGAGGTTTTGCTCTATTTCTCTCCATGGGACTGTAGATGAGGGGTCCATCCACACTATGAGGGCCCGTAGCTGAAAGGCTCTGTGATACACTTTAAGGTTGGGGAGGGCCAAGCCTCCCGTCTTTGTGGTATGTTGCAGGGTAGAGTATTTTAGCCTAGGTTGTTTATTATTCCAAATATACTGACGAATTAGGGTATCAAGTTTCTTCCAGAAATTTATTGGTGGGGGTAAGGGGATCATTGTACTTAAGAAATTCACACGAGGAACTATGTTCATTTTAACAACAGCAATCCTGGAGCGTAACGATGCCGGCAGCGCAGACTAATTGGGCAGATCCCTTTTGAACACTACTTAATATAAGTTCATAGTTGTCTTGGACAACTCGCTATAAGGATGCGTGTATGGTGAGGCGGCGAGCCAAGACTTTGGAATAAGGCTTAATATCAGTCCCGATGAGGCTGATGGGCCTGAAATTTGAGCAATCCGTAAGATCTTTGCCCTTCTTTGGCATAACAAAAATTAGCGCAGTGTTGGTTTGTTGGTGGAAAGTATCCTTCTCTAAGTTAAAGCTTGTAAAATGGTAGGTCCTAATATGTCAAAATACTGTAGAAGAAGTTCTGATGGAATTCCATCCAACCCCGGTGTTTTCCCTTTTTTTAAGTTCCTCTAACGTTATAGGTTGACCCAGTTCTTCTGCCTCCTCTGGGTCAAGAAGAGGCAGGTTTAGTTCTTTAAGGAACTTCTGGCACTGTGTCGGATCTGGGTTGCAGGAGGACTCATACAACTTTGAGTAGAAGGATTGAAAAGTGGCACTGATATCCTTAGGATTTGTTGAGATACCTCGGTCTGTGCGTATGCTGTTGATAGTAGCTCTGGATTCGCTTTAAGTTCAGAGCAAGCAATTTGTTTGGTTTACAGCCATTAAAATAGTAATTTTGCCTCACTCTGTGCATTATGAACTCAGCTCTCCTTAGCAGATCATTCAGCTCTGTTCGACTTGTGACTAGAAGAGTATGTGTAGATTTAGAAAAACAAGTCTTAAGAGACTGCTCTAACAATTTACAGCGTTCTTCCAACTCCACAATCCTTGCCTCTCTTTTCCTCTTCAAGTTGACTGTGAAGGAGGATGTGAAATCTCTAATAAATTCTTTAGTTGCCTGCTATGTATATGCAGGTTCAGAAACTGAGTCGGAATTAATTGATATAAATTCAGCCAGTTTGGTTCTAAATTCTGCATCAAAAGCTGTATTCTGGAGAAGGGAATTATTAAATTGTCATCTCCTAGATCTTTCTCCTAACAACATATCACAATGGAATGTGGTTATCAGCACATTGTGATCAGACAGAATTGCTGGTTTTATTGCTGTTGTGTGGAACTTTGTCTTAAGCTCACTAGAGCACAAAATATAATTAATGCGGGAGTGGGTGAGCTGACGTGTGGAAAATAAGGTGTAATCCTTGCTAGTAGGGTTGTGTATCCTCCATATATCTGTAAGATGGTGGGATTCCACAACTGCTCTAAACATGTCTGATACAGGTTTCTGGGCTTTTGTGTGATTGACCCCTGATCTATCCTGATTTAAATCTAGTACTACATTCATGTCTCCCCCTATAATTGGTTAATATTCATTGAGAGAGAGCAATTCATTGGTTAGGCACGGGAAAAAACTTTCATCATATGTAGACGGTGCATATACCGAAACAAAAGATATTTTCTTACTCCTTATCGTGGTACTACCATGGCCGTTCATGTCGCGTGCGATGAACAGCTTCCCGTTTTGAGCGATCCCTCTTGATGACATCTTTAAAACGTAGGTGGGGGTGACCTTGTTTGCGGGGGGCATTTGCCAGCTCGCCATATAATAAGATTTTAGGGAGGCGAGTGTCATTCATTCGATAAACATGCCCAACCCATCGGAGGTGGCGTTCATGAAGGATGGTGTACAGGCCACTGGAGTTCTCTCAAGTATGACAGAGTTTGGCACATGGTCCTTCCAGCATACACCCAGTATGGAACGAAGGCAGCGAAAATGGAAGGCGTTGAGGCGATGTTCGTGCCTGCGGTATGTTGTCTTACTTGCGAATAGTAAGGTGCTAAGTACACATGTATGGTATACACAGACTTTGAGGAGCCAGGAGAGGTTCTTGTTGCGCCAAACACACTTGCTCAATTTGCCAAACATTGATGATGCCTTCCCAATGCGCATGTCAAGCTCAGCGTCAAGGTTATTGGTGTTTGAGACTGTGGACCCCAGGTAGGTGAATTTATCCACCACAGATAGACATGTGTTGTCAATGGATACAGCAGGGTTCAGGGTTGCAGGTTGGGCAAGGACAACTGTCTTTTTAAGACTAATCTGCAAGCCAAACTCTAGACATGCAGAGGCAAAGAAAGAGCAGAGCAGTTGTAGATCTGCCTCTGAGTGTGCAACAAAGGCAGCATCATCAGCATAAAGCAGCTCACGTACCAGAACATGGCGTACTTTGGTCTTTGCCCGCAGTCTGCCCAGATTGATCAGTCATCAGGGAAGGCACGGCGTAGAAGAATATTCCGAAGAGGGTAGGAGCAAGGACACATCCCTGCTTTACCCTACACCTTATCTGGAACCTGTCAGAGCGAGTGCCTTCATACTGTATAGTTGCCTTCATGCCGTCATGAAACTCAGTGATCACCTTTAGTAACTTAGAAGGGCAGCCAAGTCTTTGCAGGATGAGGAAGAGTCCAGATCGACTAACATAGTCAAAGGCCTTGGTCAGGTCTACAAACACCAAGAACAGAGGTTCATGTTGTTCAATACACTTTTCCTGTAGTTGACGGACACAGAACACCATAGGTCCATTCAAGGAAGGAGGTTTAACAAACTCTGAGTCTAACCCTGATGTCTGAGTTGATTTACCCTGAGATGGGAAACTCAGAGTTTTCGGTTCCAGAACAGCTGATTTGAGTTAGTTCAATCAACTCGGAGTATGTTCACTCAGGGTTACGCGCGTGCACCACCACTATAAAAAGGCAGCATGAATGGAGCATGATTCTACAATTCACCATGGTAACAACCACAAACAAACGGGTCGGCGGAAATACTCATGCGCACAAACAGCGAGTTTGAACATGCATTTCGTTAAAAAAAGCAAGACAGCGGCTGCTGCTGCAACAGAGAGAGGTGGTGGGAGAAAATTGCTGCTCGAGTCAATGCGTAAGCATTAACAGTGTATTAATTTCATATTTAATCACAGTTAACTTATAATATTACTGGTGAAAACTGGAATTGTATTACACCTATAATTTCATTTGGGTGCAATCCTGCGGGCGAAAAAGTAAGCTATACTAATCCCATTCTGAGGCTGCAGCACCATGATCATTAACAGAACTATAATGTATAATCATTTATTTCTTTTTAATGTCTCTCACTGGTTTGTGTCCAGGGAACACTACAAAAACGTTTAAAAAACGTTTCAGAGCGAGTCACACTTTTCTGACGGCTGTGCATACAGTGGCTTTACTATTACAGTATTACTGTTATAAAGAAAACTGCCATTTGCAAAAAACGTAATGCGACACACAGAATCTGCTTGGATCTTAAAGCCTGTCCACGATGGTTGATGTTAGTGATATGAGGACGGATAAGGTATCTACATATCTAATGGACTGTGATTAAAAGATACCTCTCAAATCGGTTATGTGGAAATGAAAATACATCTATAGTCGGGACTCAATATCATCTCCCAACGTAAACTCTCTGTGAATTAATACAGCTTTTTCATCAACGGGATCGTCAACAAAAGGACATGACATGTTTGAGAAAAAAACTTTTATAATCTGCCTAACATAAACCAATACGTTTTTTTATTCATGCAGATAAACTGCATTAAAATGCGCCTGATACAGACTGAATGAATGAATAAAGAAATGAGTGAGAGAAACTTGAGGTTTCTTGAAGAAAACCTGCTCCTGACCAGGTTAGGTTCACATCACCACCTGCCTTGTAAGCATCAGGGGGGAGGCCGTCGGCTCCGAGAGACTTGTTATTTTTAAGTGCTTTAATTGCAGATTTGACTTCCTCGATGGTAATGTCTGCATCCAGATCAGTCATAAGGGGAAGCTCAGGGACAGCAGTAGTTATTGCCTGTATGTTGGCTGTGACAGGCTGAGCATAGAGAAGGCTGTAGTGCTCAGCCCATTGCGCCAGTTGAGATTCCAGATCGGTCAGAAGTTCGCCTGATAGGGAACAGAGTGGAGAGGATTTTTGAGGACTGGGCCCAAGGCTTCTTTCAGGCCTTCAAAGACACCTCAGATGTTTCCAGTGGATGCACTTGACTCAATACGATCACACAGTGTATTCCAGTAGGCCTGCATGGCTGTGTGAGTGGCCAGTTTGACATTGCGGCATGCCTGCTTCAATGCTGCCTTATTTGAGCGAGTGTTATGCTGCAAGTAGGACAGTCTGGCTGAGCGCTTGGAGTCAGTTGCGGGTAGGAGCAGGCTAGCATGGGCCTTGAACCAGTCAGATCTGGATAGCTTTCCAAAGACGGAGAATGCAGCCTTTGTGGTGACAGAGTGGAAGTGCTGCCAGGCAGCCGTGATGTCCGCGTGAGGAGGTGAAGAGTCAAAGCAGGATGCAAGTAGTTTCTGAAATGCATGGTGCGACGCAGGAGCATAGGGCCATCCTTAATTTGCAGTGTAAAAGGGAATGATCGGTGTTACAATCTGCTGAGTGCAGTGATCGGCAGTGTGTTACTTCCTTCAAGTACTCACGCTTCACCAGCACATGGTCAAGTTGGTGCCAATGCTTAGAACGTGGATGACGGCAGGTGACTTTGGAGGAGCTTGAGCCCTGGAAAAATGATGAGGGGATACAGAGTTTGTGTGTGCTGCAGAGTTCCAGTAGGTGTTGACTGTTGTCATTCATGTTGCCATATTCATGGCTTCCCAGGATGTCAGGCCATACACTAGAGTTGGCACCGACTCAGGCATTGAAGTCACCAAGGATCATCTAATGTTCGGCTTAGGGAGTCTTCTGAATAATGGAGCTCAGTTGATTGTAGAATGTTTCCTTTACATCCAAATCAGAAGTCAATGTAGGGGCGTAAGTGGCTATGATTGTAACTGGGCCACAGTTTGTGTGCAGGGGCAGTGAGGAGAGACGTAAGGACATGGGCACAGGTTTTTCCACTGAGGACAACAGTTTGTTTTGGATTGCAAAGCCAACACCATGCATTGGTCTGTCACCGTCTGGGTATCAGTTCCAGAATAAAGTGTAGTTTTTTTCCTGGACAGAGCCAACGGTCAGCCAGGTTTCACTCAGGGCAGCGATGGAGATGTTGAGTCGGAGTAGTTCTGCTTCAATCAGGGCTGATTTACGAGGTGAGACGCAGTCCATGTCAGAACTAATGCCAAGGGAGCGCACATTGCCATATGCGACAGTTGCAGGATGATGACCATGTCGCGCCTGCCGTACAATGACAGCACTCTTAAGGACAGAGTGCTCCCGAGTTGCCAGTCGTGGAGGCTGAATGTTAGACGTCATAATGGAGAGATGAGATGCTTATAATAGAGCGCCCGGGCAAAAATTAAGTGAAAGGATGCGTGCCCAGGTCAAACTTCCACCTGTGGACTCAATGCTACAAATTCCAACGGAACACAGATGTGTGACAGTTGGTGTAGTTATGAGTTGCCCCGCAGTGACCAGCTGACTAGGTCTATTGTCCTGTGACCATTGGCAAAGTGCTCTTCTGCTCACTGGGCGGCTGAGACAGACCGACTCAGGTGCTGTGGCAGCAAGTGCGCTCTGAATGCCCGGCTTCGACTTGCTATGTCCGGCCAACGCCCTGCAACGCCCTGTTACGCCCTGCTGTGCTCTACAACACCATGAACTATTATAACTATTACAATATCTTTATTGTGACTATTATTGCCATTGTTCATCATACCCCCAATCGGCACCGTCAGACACCGCCTACCAAGAGCCTGGGTCTGTCCGAGGTTTCTTCCTAAAAGGGAGTTTTTCCTTGCCACTGTCGCACTTACGCATTCATGCATGCTCTTGGGGGAATCACTGGAATTGTTGGGTCCTTGTAAATTATAGAGTGTGGTCTAGACCTACTCTATCTGTAAAGTGTCCTGAGATAATTCCTGTTATGATTTGACACTATAAATAAAATTTTATTGAAATTGAATTGATATTCAGTGTGCTAGACCCCTTGGCCAGGCTAGCAGGGTGGACTGGGTTTCATGTGGTCTCTCGCCTTTGACCTGTCTGGCTTGCTCAAAGCTACCAGGGGTACACGGCTCCCGCCAGCTTAGCTCTCAGGGTCATTGGGACTCACAAGCTTTTCCGCCACGACAAGGCACCAGTCCAAGGAACAGAACCTTATCGTGGTACATATATAAGGTATCCTGCCTGATAAGTCTTTACTGCTTTTGTATACAGTGAGTGTGCATTTCCGCGACACAATGTGCTAACACAATGGAGCCCTTGGTTTTTAGTATTTATTTTGTAGACGATTTACATCAGAAGACATTCTTACATTGAACGTATTGACACCACTAACAAACACTAATATAATAAAAATAAAAAATTCAAATAAACTAGAACTGCAAGCAGTTATGACGGGGTCAAAGCCACCGACGCCAGTCGCCCTGGGGAGCGCGAGAAAGCGGAACCCAAAGCCTGGCGGTGGGGAGGCAAATAAGTAAATATCGAGAGGTGTGAGCCGCGAGGTCTGCGGTACATTGCCATTGCAAATGTAGTGCTTAACAGTTCATCTCCATGCATATACAGACTACCTTTAACAATTCTCTACAATAAACAAACTTCTTAACCCCCCCTGACCACAGGGGACAGCAGAGAGAAATGAGAGAGTGAGGGGGAGGCAGGTGTTGTGGTTGAAGGAGCAGGGGAGGTGGTCAAGTTGTTGTAAATGCTGTCATAGGCGCTGATTTATGTTTTCCTCTGTGGGTGCTTGCAGGCGCATGCCCTTTAAAAAAAAAAGTAGTCAAAAATTGTTTGCATTTCAGAACCTTAGGAAATAGACAGCAGCCGACACGAAAAAACATGCCTATTAACTCTGGACTGCGCCACTTCTCACAAATACAGATAGGTTTGGAGATGAAAAGTTTAACTGACACGTAACCACGATCAGCTTCGTGGGAAATTAAGAATCAATACCACCGACATAACCAATCACACTATGACAGACTCTCCACTTAGCAGCAACTTTCATTTAAAAGTTTAATTTTAAATGAATGTAGCCTATTGGCAGTCTGGCACACGTGGGTGCTCAGTATTATAGTATCAGTGCCTATGAATGGTGTTGATTTTGGATTGAAAAAGTGAGAGAAAAGGTGACGTGAAGGTTGTAGAAACTTTGTCAGGTGGGTTAAAAAGTGTGTTTATTGTAGAAAACCAGGGGAGCACGCAAAAGCAAAAACCAAAACGTAATGTGGTAAGGTAGGAGGCAAACATCAGTAATTATTGAGAAGTGTGAGCTGCAAGGTCTGTGGTACATTCCCATTGCCAATATGCCATTAACATTGAGTAAAAGGGCCAAAACTGGTCTACGTTGACTATAGCGCTCCCTAATGGCCGATCTTTACCAAATTTGGTACAGAGCCTCATAGCAGCATGCCGAACAAGTTTTGTGTTGATAGCATTTACTGTTGAGATATTGCAATTGCAAATTTCCCATTAAAATTAGTTTTTGGCCAAAACAAATAAACATTGATTATAGCGCCCCCTTAAGGCCGATCTTCGACATATTTGGTACAGAGCATTGTAGTGGGATGTTGAACAAGGATCTCAAGATCTTTGCTGATAACATGTAATTTGGCCGAGATACGATATATGTGTGTGGTAGCTAGCTAGGAAAAAATTTTGGTCATCAAATGCGCATACTTTAACATAGCAAAATTCTTTGTACAACTTTTGGTCAGGTCCATCTGTAGATGCTCTCTACCAGGTTTCGTTTAGATCGGTCGCACGGCCTAGGACGAGTTCGAAAAAGTTGGTTTTGTGCATTGCACGATATTGCGAAGAAAGTGAAAGTGGAAATGGGCGTGGCCTATATCATGTGATTCAGCTGGATTCAAGGAACACGTGGATGTAAGGTTTTCTAACTTGCGATGTGTAATGTGGGAGTTAAAGCAAAAAAACACAGCACCACCTAGTGGTCCACATGTGTAATGTTTGGTAGGTGTGGTCCATACCCCATTTCGTAAAACGCTTGGGGGACCTCCAGAGGGTCATGGCAAACAAGAATCTTAAGTTTGGCGTTAATAGCTTTTATTTTGGCCGAGATATGGCAAAGTTGGTGTTTTCATAATTAGCTACACAAATTTGTTTGTGCGTAATTAGCGCAATTTTTATCCTATACCAATTATTTTAATAACTTTTTGTCAGGTCAATCTGGAGATGCTACCTGCCAAGTTTCGAGCCGATTGGTCGCACGGTCTAGGAGGAGATCGAAAAAGTAGGTTTTTGATAAATCGCGATTTTTCACACAAAGGTCTAGGCAGAAATGGGCGTGGCCTATATCACGTGATTCAGTTTGATCCAGGGAACGCGTGGATGTATGGTTTTTGAATGTCCGGAGTTATAGGCCCAAACGTGTTTTTTCTGCTATAGCGCCACCTAGTGATGGAAGTGGGTCAAATGTTGCGCTTGACGTCCTTGCGGAGTTTTGGACCAGTCCTGAAAATGGCAACCCCCCACCATGTACGGTTAAGGTTGTAGTCGGAGTTTTAGGCAGAGAAGAATGATAATAATCCTTAGAAAAACAATAGGGTTCCACAGCCCTGCTGTGTAAACGGCGTAGCTTTGCTACCGCCGGATTCTTCCAGACTCGGGCTTGGACCCCTAAAAAGAAGAAGAGGAAAAGGATAATTGTTATGGGTCAGCTGTTTGTCCCTGTCCCGTTTGTGTGTTCTCTCCCCTTTTCCCTATGTGTCTATCTGTTCTGTGTTGGTTTCCACCTGGAATTTGCTGGAGGCGTGGTTTGAGCAAAGTAGGTCAAGGGGCGTAGCCATTCATCTCTGCACAGCTACCTGCTCAGCTGCAGCGCATTCCATGATTCAAACCAGCAGTAAATATACCTGGGCTGATCACCTCATCGGCGCCAATTCGTTACAACAATCAAAAAACAATGTGGTAACTTGGGTCAGTGTTCCTGTCAGTCCTGAAGTATTCTGTATACGTAGTGCTCCTACTTACCTTGTGTTCTCCATCTAGATTCCGCTCTAGACCTGCTGCCTTCCCCGCTGTTCCTGCTGTGCTTCCAGTTCACACCATCCAGTCTCGTCATCCACGCTGGGATTCCTCTGTGTACTAGAGTGTACTCGTGTCCCGGTCCTGCCTGGATTCTCCTCTGTTGGCCCGCCTCAAGCCTCGGACCAGCCCTGGAGCTTCCCTGCCCTGACTCTACCGTCATTGCATCTTATAAGTACAAATCTGTTCATTAAAGACTCCTTTAAAACTGAATTACTAGTTCCATGTGTTTATCTCTGCGTTCTGGGTCAGAACTAACCTGACTTCGCCAGATGGATTGCTTCGCATTTGCTCGGCATATCCATCTGGGAACTTTCCGTTGGAGAACTTTTGGGAAGGGGCGAAAATACTGGTTAGCTGATTGGATAAACCATCTGTCTATCACCACCTATGTTAGTGATAGACGGGCCAAATCAACCAATCAGATCAACGATATATCAAACTCCAGTCGGGAGAAGAGCAAAAACATCTTTTCCTCTGAGAAAAGCCTCCAGTGCCGTTTTTTGCTCTTCTTTCAATGAAGGAATACTTTCTAATTCGGATAAAACTTGCGCGATAGCTATGCTTATCTCATCCGTGGACGCCGCCATGTTGTTTAGACTGAACAGTCGCTTCTCGTTGCGTCACACCTAAACCCGCCTCAAAACCAACGCTGATTGGTCGGTCGGTTAGCTAACGGCTCCAAATTTTCTCTGTTTCAAGATGCCAGACTGATCTGCGAGTGGAAAACTGGAGCTCGCGAGATCAGGACAGTCTCACGAGGATAGGTCAGAACTGAACCTTAACAATAATCACACACGAAGGGAAGGGAGTGACCACTGTCTACAAAACCATCACTGCAGTATGGTTAACACTACTGCCTCATACATTACGGAACTTTCATACATATCCACAAATGAAAAATAAATAAATAAAATATAAAGCATGTCTCTACTCATTCTACTGGGAGTCAGGCAATGTGATTTGTTCCCTAACATAATCTAAGAAAGGTCCCCATATCTTATTGTACTAATTCTTTCAAGTTTGAGAAAATAAAGGGCATCTTTGATCCAGTGTGTAAATGTTGGGGGTTTGCTGTCTTTTCATTTCATCAAAGTCAACTGAGCGACGAGAGTAAGAAACGCAATGCTATCAGATTGTGCCTTAGTTAGATGGCTTGACTCAGGTGTAATGCCAAATAACCCAGTTACAGAGCATGGTGATTGATACAACTACTATTTCTAGTCATAGTTCCATTATCTTTATTGTGACTATTATCATCGGTGTAAATCTGATCTAACAGTAGGTAGGGACAATAAACATAACATTTCTGAAGAGCAATTTTTGAAGGGGACACAAATAATTCAGCCACAATTATACTCGTAGAGGACATGTGTACACAGATGAAAGCCTTAATACTATCATTAGTGTTGCATGGAGAATGTACCATTATCCTTCTTTTCAGTGTTTCTCTTGATTCAATGAAAAAGCTGACTAAATTGACCAAAATATTCTTCTTTTAAACCATTTATTTATTTCTAAGTTGTTTACAATCAAGCCACAAAAATACCTTAAAGCATAATGACTTATTTTGAAAATATTTCTCCATATAAAAGAAAAACAATGCTTTTGTACACTTGTTAAATTAGCTGATCATAATGTAAATTAGTGAGCCACTAGTAAAGCTCATCTGCTCACACTGACAGCCACACACCTCCAAAAATATGAACTGAGCTCAACACACTTACCTGAGACTCTACACCTGACTGTCCCTGGTCTCCCTGTTCCTCAGTTCTTTCTGTCTCCTTTGCCTGTGACATAGTGACGTTAGTAGGCTATTTCCATAAGCACCCATTCTTATAAATATGTTACCAAATTGTCTTGATATGAGGACTTATTGTACTTACTTGGCGTAGTTGTACTGAAAAAGGATCTTATGCCTGTTTTTCATTTCTCTGTCATTTTATCTGGGCAACAACAACACAAATCTTTAACGTCAGATGTCTAAATATGAGTTAGGTTCATAGGTTCACCATGCGGTCATATTATAATTATAAAATGATCTTGCGTCCTCCACATAAATATTAGGTTTCGTCTGGGACAGAGGATATATATTTAACTGATCAGCCACTTAACTTCATATTCAGCAAAACACAACTCTAGATCTTTAATATTAACCCTAATATCAGTTCACACACATAACGTTAGGCTTATCGCCGTGGTAACGTTAGTTGCAGTGGGTGCATTGCTATCCAACAAGCTATTAAATAAGCTAGGTAACGTTACATTATATTACACTAACATAGCAAACTTTTTGTCATGACTAATTCATTAATTCCTCAGCATCATTTCTATTTGAGAAAAGAACAACTTCATCCGATGTTTAATGTGAATAAAACAGCCTTGAACCTACTTACTAATACATTCCTGTCACTACCCGATGAGACTGTGAGTCTAGTGCAGACCTTAAGGTACAGCATGCAGTGGACCAAACCACTGTGAGGCAAGGGAGGGGGGACTCAAAATGTTTCTAAACTTAAAAAGCATTTTTTGGGGGGGGTTGTATTGTTTTACTACTTACACAGATATTTTAAGTATACATCATTATGTTATTTACAATACACAGCATTGTTTTAATGATATTTCTAGGGGGGGACAACCGTTAGATGAGGGGGGTCCTGACCCCTCCGACCCCCCTGGGATTTACGCCCTTGACTATTATTGCCAGTGTTCATCACACCGTCAGACACCGCCTACCAAGAGCTTGGGTCTGTCCGAGGTTTCTCCCTAAAAGGATGTTTTCCTCGTCACTGTCGCACTAAATGCTTGCTCTTGGGGGAATTACTAGAATTGTTGGGTCTTTGTATATTATAGAGTGTGGTCTAGACCTACTCTATCTGTAAAGTGTCTTCAGATAACTCTTGTTATGATTTGATACTATAAATACAATTTTAATTGAATTGAATATAGCCAGCATCTAATGTTAGTTATTCTGCTGTGCTGTGGAGACAAGCGTCTACTAACATTGTTGGATGCTCTGGTCTCAGCCTAGCAACCAATGTGAACTTCGAGTCTGGGGAGGAGGGGAAGGGGGAGACGTCTCTCTCCAGTATTTTGAATTTGTACTGCAGTAACTATTTTAAACATTTGCTGTCAGTATTACATATTGCACCTTTAAAGTAGGCTTACAGGTAAAACGTCCTTGGTCATTTAGACTGAAAACAGTGCGGTCATGTTGAGGAGTCACTCTGTCTTGACGTTCACTTGAAGGAGCTCCAAATTTGACAGTATTGACAGGGAGTGAAAGGCTTTGAGCTACATGATGGACGCACGCTTTGAATTCTGTCTTGTACTCACCATAAAAATTAGGATTTACTGAGATTTGAACTTGTGTTGCTGCAGTCAGAGTATACAGTGCTCATTCTGAAAGGGCCAGTATAGTGCACCTGAAGTGCTTGTCGGACAGTCACCTAGCTTAACCAGTCCTTAAGTTTCAAGCTTTGCATGCTTGCCACTTTTAGATCCAGATTTAGATGACGGTGCTGCCGCTTGTTCGTCATGGTCGATGGTGTCTTTGTTCAGCCAGTGCGTAATGGTTCTTTCAGGAAGACCAAGTGTATAGGAAAAAAGTGCCTTGCACACTTTGAGACTTGTTGCATCTTGAAGCTTCAGTTGGTAGATCAATGGTGAATTGGGTCGGGATCCCTCAGCAACTTTATTTTGCTTTAAAGCAACACTAAAGAACTTTTCCAGCTTCGGTCCCCCTACAGGTTGGAAGCGGAATTGTCCATTACATTACATTATGCAAGTTTGCCAGATCGGGTAGCGGATCTGTAGTTCAAATGAACTGGAAAATGTAATGTAATGGACAATTTCGCTTCCCACCTGTATGGGGACCGAAGCGGGAAAAGTTCTCTAGTGTTGCTTTAAGTTAACCTTTGTGACCAAAGTGGTGACATATAACCAACGTTCTTCCCAGGTGTTCATTGCCCAAATATTCTGATATATCCATTACCTCTGCTCTTCTGTAATGGCTTGGCAGTCTCGAGTTAAGACTCACTGACAGAACTTCGAGTTGCAGGGAGGACCCATAGCCTTTGCACTTATTTCTTTGCCACCTTTGCTCTTGTATGACATTCCTTTGACACATTTTGCCTTGGATTCATTATGCTTCCATGTTACTGGACTAAGATGTTTACAGTATTTTTTTTTACTTTTGACCGTATTGTTTAAATCAACATCCTTATCCTCCTGTTCTGGAGTTGTTGCCACCATGGTTAGGCTGTCTTCATTACACATTAACACAATTATGTTATGATTACTAATATTATGTTCAAGTGAGATTTTCATTACATAAAAACACAAAAGTAAAGAGGATTCTTTGTATTTTTTTGGTTATACACAGAATTTCTAGCTGTTAGATTACAATAAGGTATTCAAATATTTCTTAATTAGATCATGTAATGTGTAAATACTCTACATGAAACATTGTTTGAAAAGACAGAAGAGAGTTTACAGAAAGCCTATCACTTGTAACAGCCACAGATCCTGGAGTCTTTCCACTCTAATTCCATGAAGCTAGCTAAATGCTAGCTTTCATGGACTTAGCTTTTTTGCTGACTAAAATGCTGACTAAAAAGACTGAATAAAAATACTAAATAACTATGCAATATTTATAGCCTAGCCTATATTATAGTTAACCTCATTACTTACCAATTGGGGACAAGCCCTGAATCATGGAAATAACTTCAGTGATAGAGTGGTAGATTTTCGTTCTTCTTGAAGCAGCCGCCATCTTGAAAAGCTTATTGACATCACATTGTCTTTTGACTTAGGCAAAATAAAACGGCTTGAGTCACACTGTTGACAAAGGCCATTATACTACAGGGGTAGAATCATATGATCTGTTCAACTGAGGATGTAGGCGATATACCAGAAATGGCTAGCATCAGGAGAAGATGATTAAGGCAAACAATTTTTGTCAAAAAATTACTTACGCCATTATTTCAGGAAGGTGATGATATATTTGATAACAGGACATCAACTATGTTACCGGCGACAAAGTACTGGGACATCAGGTGGTCCCTTTGAATACCGAGGTGATGGCTGGCCACACGCTCTGGGAATCTTGTTCAGATCATAGATGTTTTTTTATCCCCATGTTTTTTTACTTCTTCACGTGGCTAATTGGTGGATTAGGAAACGTATGTACCATGGCAACGTAACTTTTATAAGCTGACCCATGATCTTTTCCTAAACCTAACTGCATCAAAAGTGACGGCAATTGTCCCCACCAAGCGTGTTTAGATAAAGCACGTTTAAATATGACGCTAAAGGAGACATTTATCGTCAATAAAAACTCCAAAGACACCTGACCGTGCGGTCATGTTGAGGAGTCACCTGGTCTTTATGTTAACTTGAAGGAGCTCCAAATTTGACCGTATTAATAGGAAGTGATAGGCTTTGAGTTACATGATAGATACACACTTTGCATTCTGTCTTGTAATCACCATAAAAATTAGGTTTCGCTGAGATTTGAACTTGTGTTGCTGCAGTCAGAGTATACAGTGCTCATCCTGAAGGGGCCAGTATAGTGCATCAGAATTGCTTGTTGAATGGTCAACTAGCTTTAGAAACCCCCTTTTCCCACAGTTGTCGTATAGGGGTGGGGGAGTGGGTACTGTGGCCAACCATTTCTGTGTAAAAAAACAACTAAAGAAGTCTCTTGGATGAGAGACAAAACTTCTTTGGAGCACCTTTTACCAAGTCCAGCTGCCCTTGATTTGAACCCTTCCCTAGATAACTATTCATGGGTAGCTGTATTTTGTCCCTTAAAATCTGCGACGGGTCCGCCCCGACTTACTTTTGCAGACATTTACATTTACCTTGTAAAGTTACATAATCCATCCCCATACACCGGCGATAGCTAAAGGCTTTCATCATGACATATTTGATTTACTTTATTATAATTTTCGTGACAATTCCTACTAAAATTCTGTTCATTCAGTCAGGATGGCCGAGCAGTCCAAGGCGCTGCGTTTAGGTCGCAGTCTCCACTTGAGGTGTGGGTTCGAATCCCACTTCTGACAGCAAGAGTTTTCCTCTGGAACTAAAGTGTGTCCCCTGTACCCTTCCTTACTGTTGTGTGCCTTTAATATCATACATGTGGATATTATGAAAGAAACTGCCTAGCAAACCCATGTCGCATATCTACGTTGTGGAACCTGATTTTAAGCCAGAGTACAGGTGAAAAACAAATCAACCTTTCCACTTTCCACATCTAGCTTAAAGTAGGCTTACAGGTAAATTGTCCTTGGCCATTTAGACTGAAAGCAGTATGTTGGTGTGGGCATGTTGACGACTCACCTGGCCTTTATGTTAACTTGAAGGAGCTCCAAATTTGACCGTATTAATAGGACGTGATAGGCTTTGAGTTACATTATAGATACACACTTTGCATTCTTTCTTGTAATCACCATAAAAATCGCTGAGATTTGAACTTGTGTTGCTGCAGTCAGAGTATACAGTTGTAACCCGGTTAAAAGCATGAGGTGATAAGTAATGCTTGTAGTATCATTTAATAATCAGAGCATATAACTAATGTGATTAAAAAGCTTTAAATTCATTTAAAAAGTTATGATTTAATGATGATGATAAAAGCAGTTTAAAAAGTATTATATGTTTATTGTTTTATGTAAAAGATGTATTTCTGAAAACTGTCTAAACCAGCATTTATGGGGTTAATAACGATGAGGTCTGGGTTTTTTTTTTTTAAGACAGACGAGGGAGAGAAGAAAAAAGCATTGAGGGTGAAGCCCAAGCGTGAGTGTGACACAGAGATTTTCTGAGTTAATTTGTGAATTAGTAGTGCACGAACCAGTGTGTAACTTGTTTCTTATGATTGTTTGCACGACAACCAGTGAGAAGAGTGACAAGCTGCATATTGAGTGTGATGGCCTATGCCACACAGGTTAAACAGCCAGCAATGGTCCTTCCCAGTGCAGAAAAGGTGTGGCCAAGGATGAAGGACTGTTATATACTATGGCCTGCCAATTGGGCCGTACCATCAGATGCAATGCTTGGGGGGGTATAGGTTAAGGTTGGGTTTATTTGTATTAGTTTCAATTATGTCCATTTTGGTTTTCCACTGTGTGTGTTATTTGGTTTGGCCCAGTTAGTATATATGTTCCCTTTTGGCTCATTCAGGGAGGGCAGGTTTTTGTTGAGTTCACATTTATTTTTGTTGTAGTTATTTTTGGTTTAAGGTATATTGAGTTGACCAATTTTAGTGGTTTATATATTAAGTTCTTGGTTTTATATTGTTTTGTGCATTTTTTGGGTAAATAAAAACCCATTATTTTCAACAATTTCCTGTTTTCCTAATTGTCTTACTGCTTGGTCCCTGACATTGACAAACAGGAGGAATTTCTACACGAAGTTCAGAGACTGTTTACTTTTGTGCTACTGCTAATGCTAACGCTTAGCCACTTTGAAGTATAGGCTGGAGTCAGTTCATTACAAGTGAACGACATTTTCTAGTTAAAGTTTAACTTTCCCAGTTGAACAGTTTGAGGGGTTTATCTGCTGCTTTCGACCTGACGACAGGGAAGAGACTCAGACAGAGCTTGGAGCAACCAGGACTTCACTCGTGAATTTTACTGGAAACGTGGAGGAGAAAAGAGAAACCGATGGAGTTCGTGTTGAAATGCTGATTGGATGCTAAGCCTGCTCCTGTGACTGTTGGAGAAAGAACTGGAAAGAAACATTAACTCAAGGTATCCTTCATTTTGTTTACTCGCTGACGAGTGAAACGGCCATTAAGTTTTGGACCACAACGGACACAAGCACCGCATCAGGCCTGCTACGATGTTTTAGTTTTATAATAATTTTGGTTGCCGGCTTTAGATTGCATTAAGGTGTGTGTGGGCCCACAAATTATGTTGGTTTAACTGACTTTGAAGTTGGTACATTGAGGTTTTCTGAATTAATCCATTTGAGGGTTAATAGTGTTTAAATTGTTGTCTGTGCATTTATATATGGTACAGTAGTGAGTGTTTCCACTGATCCTCATCCCAGCCGCTTCACACTCGGCTGCAAACTGATTCAGTGAGTGCTGAAGGTCACAGGCCGATGATGCCATCAGGACCACATCATCTGCAAAAAGCAGCGATGAGATCCCCAGCCCACCGAACTGCAACCCCTCTCCACCCCGACTATGCCTCGATATCCTGTCCATAAATACTACAAACAGGATTGGTGACAAAGCGCAGCCCTGGCGGAGGCCAACTCTCACCTGAAACGAGTCCAACTTACTGCCGAGAACCCGGACACAGCTCTCGCTTTGGTCGTGCAGAGATTGGATGGCCCTGAGAAGGGAACCCCCTCACCCCATACCTGCAGCACCTCCCACAGTATCTCCCGGGGGCATCTGGTCATACGCCTTCTCCAGATCCACAAAACACATGTAGAGCGGTTGGGCATACTCCCAGGCTCCCTCCAGGATCCTTGCGAGAGTAAAGATCTGGTCCGTTGTTCCACGACCAGGACGGAATCCGCATTGTTCCTCTTCAACCTGAGGTTCGACTATCGACCGAACCCTCCTTTCCAGCACCTTGGAGTAGACTTTACCGGGGAGGCTGACTAGTGTGATACCGCTGTAATTGGCACACACCCTCTGGTCCCCCTTTTTAAAAAGGGGAACCACCACCCCGGTCTGCCACTCCTTAGGCACCGTCCCAGACTTCCACGCAATGTTGAAGAGGTGTGTCAACCAAGACAACCCCTCCACACCCAGAGCCTTAAGCATTTCTGGACAGATCTCATCAATTCCTGGGGCTTTGCCACTGTGGAGTTGTTTAACTACCTCAGCAACCTCCACCAGGGAAATTGACGACAATCCCCCATCATCCTCCAGCTCTGCCTCTACCATAGAGGGCGTATTAGTCGGATTTAGGAGTTCCTCAAAGTGCTCCTTCCACCGCCCTATTACCTCCTCAGTTGAGGTCAACAGCGTCCCATCCTTACTGTACACAGCTTGGATGGTTCCCCGCTTCCCCCTCCTGAGGTGGCGAACGGTTTTCCAGAAGCACCTTGGTGCCGACCGAAAGTCCTTCTCCATGTCTTCTCCGAAGTTCTCCCACACCCGCTGCTTTGCCTCTTTCACGGTAGAGGCTGCAGCCCTTCGGGCCCTTCGGTACCTTGCAACTGCCTCCGGAGTCCTCTGGGATAACATATCCCAGAAAGACTCCTTCTTCAGTCAGACGGCTTCTCTAACCACCGGTGTCCACCACGGTGTTCGTGGGTTACCGCCCCTTGAGGCACCTAAGACCCTAAGACCACAGCTCCTCACCGAAACTTCAGCAATGGAAACTGTGAACATTGTCCACTCGGGTTCAATGCCCCCAGCCTCCACAGGGATGCACGAAAAGCTCCGCCGGAGGTGTGAGTTGAAAGTCTGTCGGACAGGGGCCTCCTCCAGATTTACCTGCACTACCCGTTTGGGCTTACCAGGTCTGTCCAGAGTCTTCCCCCACCCCCTGACCCAACTCACCACCAGATGGTGATCGGTTGACAGCTCCGCCCCTCTCTTCACCCGAGTGTCCAAAACATACGGCCTCAGATCAGATGAAACAATTATAAAATCGATCATTGACCTTTGGCCTAGGGTGCTCTGGTACCAAGTACACTTATGAGCATCCCTATGGTCGAACATGGTGTTCGTTATAGACAATCCATGACTAGCACAGAAGTCCAACAACAAACAACCACTCTGGTTTAGATCAGGGAGGCCGTTCCTCCCAATCACGCCTCTCCATGTGTCTCCATCATTGCCCACATGCACGTTGAGGTCCCCCAGCAGAACTATGGAGTCCCCGACTGGAGCCCCATGCAGGACTCCACTCAAGGTCTCCAAGAAGGCTGAATACTCCGAACTCTTGTTTGGTGCATATGCACAAAACAATACGGAGGCAACCCTCTCGTCCACCGGGTTAACCTCCAATGTAGCGGCGCTCAGTCGGGGGCTTGTGAGTATCCCCACACCCGCCTGGCGCCTCAAACCCTGGGCAACTCCGGAGAAGAAAAGAGTCCAACCCCTATCCAGGAGTATGGTTCCAGAACGGAGACTGTGCGTAGAGGTAAGCCCCACCAGATCTAACCGGTAGCGCTCCACCTCCCGCACAAGTTCCGGCTCCTTCCCCCACAGAGAGATGACATTCCACTTCCCCAGAGCCAGCGTCTGCTGCCCAGGTCTGGTCCGTCGAGGCCCCTGACCTTCACTGCCGCCCATATGGCAGCGCACCCGACCCCAGCGGTTCCTCCCACAGGTGGTGGGCCCATGGGATGGAGAGATAGGTGCCACGTAGCTTTTTCGGGCTGTGCCCGACTGGGCTCCGTGGCAAACCCGGCCACCAGACGCTCGCTGACGAGCCCTCCATCTGGGCCTGGCTCCAGACGGGGGCCCCGGGCTTCCTCCGGGCAAGGGTCACTCCATCTCTACCTTGGTCACTCATAGGGTTTTTGAACCATTCTTTGTCTGGCCCCTCACCTGAGACCACTTTGCCTTGGGAGACCCTACCAGGAGCACAAAGCTCCAGACAACACAGCCCTCAGGTTCATAGGGACACACAGACCTCTCCACCACGATAAGGTGATGGTCCCTGGAGAGGAACTAGTGTCAGAGTTAAAATGCTGGTGCCATGGTGAGGGTTTGGATGAGACTCACACACTTATGACCATCGTTCCAGAACATGTAGAGATCAGTGAAGTGGAAGAAACACTAGAAACTATCAAGTCTTTAGGACGGGTGCGTGTCCGCGGGAGAAAGACTAAACCGACGGATGGTTTTGTGTGAGAGTAAAGAGACGAGGAGAGGTGGAGAGGCATGGCCTGTTATCATCATAGGAGAGGCACAGGCAGCCGCTGAAGTTTAATAGTAAACTAAAGGGGTTGCTGCAGGCTGAAGGGAAAACCATGGAGGACCTCAAATCATTATTCCCCAGTACACCCCCGCCCACTAGCTCCACTGAATCCATCCTTTGCGCTGTCGGAGATTTGTTGGAAAAGAAAACCAAACCAGCTGATGGTGGGAGTTATGGTCGACTACGCATGTTCTCGGGAGCCCTACCAACGCCACCAGGTGAGGAACCATTTGATCATTGGCTAGAGCAAGCATGGCTTATGGTGGAGGAGACTGAATGCTCTCATAGAGAAAAAAGACGCAGACTTATTGGAAGTTTAAAGGGGCCCGCACTAGAGATTGTGAATGCAGTGCGGCATGCCAATCCTGACGCCAGCCCAAAAGAGTGCTTGGAAGCCCTTGAAAGTGCTTTTGGAAGTGCTGAGTACGGGGATGATCTCTACTTTGCTTTCTGATTGATGCAACAGCAAAAAGGAGAGAAACTATCAGATTTCCTTCGACGTCTAGAGAGGTCTCTAACTAAGGTGATTCAAAGAGGTGGCCTCCTTGCTAGCTGCAAGGATCGAGCCCGACTGGAGCAACTGCTGAGGGGTGCTATCGCCTCAGACCTGATGCTGATCCAGCTGCACTTGAGAGAAAGGAAGGCTGCACCCCCAAACTTTCTACAGCTGTTGACTGAGATTTGTGCTGAAGAAGAATAAGAAACTTCTAGAAAGAAGCTCAGTGCCTCAGTACATCAAGTGCATGCTAATACAGAAGTGGACACAAGGCAAGCTGAGATCCAGAACTTAAAGACTGAAATAAAAGAGCTGAAGTCAATGGTTGCATCAGTAGTGACCAAATCCACTCAAGTCAAAGATGATTACATGGAGGTTAAAACCATTAGTGCACTGCCTGGCTCTGAGAACCGGCAAGATGCAGAGCTGGCTGCCTTGAGAAAACAACTGAAACGACTAAAACAGAAAACTAGCAACAAGATGCCAGAGCAAGAAGATGCAGTTGCTGTTTCAACCCTGGAGGCTTTCTAAACTGGTCCCCAACTACCCCAAGGGAGCACCAAAAAGGTCAGAAGAGAATTTCTGCTATAGGTGTGGTGAGAGCGGACATTTTGCCACAAAGTGCCGCAACCCTGAGAATCAAGCCAAGGTTATCAGAAAGCTAATTCATGCTTTGAAGGTGACAAAAGACAGACAGCAGTCTGGGGATGCCACCACCAATTAAGTTAACTGTGGGGTCAAGAAAAGTGCTGTTACCTCATCAGAGCCAGCCGACATCCCTGAAGGCTTGATTGGTCCACCCAGCATAGTACCAGTGAAAGTAAATGGACATTGCTGTGATGCCTTGCTGGATAGTGGCTCTCAGGTCACCATTATCTTTGAGTCTTGGTATCAAACTTACCTATCTGATGTCCCAATACATCCCGTGTCTGGTTTAGCCCTGTGGGGACTAAGTGAATCTGAGATCAGTTATCCATACCGTGGGTATGTAGTGGTCGACATTGAATATCCAGCAAAGGTTGCAGGTGCCAACCAGACAGTGACAGTTCTCGCTCTTATTTGCCCCCAGCCCCGAACTGCAGACCAGACTCCTATCATTGTGAGGGACCAATGCCAGTCACATCCAACGTCTTGTACAGCAGTGTAAGGACAATGGCATTTACATCACCCAGACACTGGGGATACAAGCATGTTACAGAGACAACAAGCTAACAGCGCCTGGCACGGCCACAGCCCTGGAAGAGGAGGGTGATATTGGCTGTGTTATGGCAAGGCCCTGGCCCACTGACTCTGCCCCCTGGTGGTGACTGTACTGCAGTCTGCAAAGTCGAGTACAAGCTCCAGGATGACAAAGAAATCCTGATGGTTGACTCGTCTCCTGTAGCTCCACTCCCAGCGGGTGTGCTGTTGCTGTCAATCATTTCAGAATCTTGGTCCAAAATGAGTCCTTGACAGAGACAGTCATACCCGTGGGAACAGTTATTGGGCATATGTATCTGACAGATGCAGTCACTCCTCTCTCTCCGTCCAAGACGGCTGACACCAAGTTCGATGCGAACCTGATCAACTTCGGAGACTCACCTGTTTCAGAGGAGTGGAAGGAGAGACTCCGTAAAAAGCTATCCACAAGGTCCCAGCTGTTCTCTTTACAAGAATGGGATGTTGGATTGGCAAAGGGAGTAGAGCACACAATTCGGATGTCAGATCCACGGCCGTTCAGGGAACGCTCTCGTCGCCTGGCTCCAGCTGACCTGGAAGACGTGAGAAAGCACCTCCAAGAACTGTTGCGTGCAGGGCTCATTAAGGAGTCTCGTAGTCCCTATGCATCCCCAATCGTGATTGTTCGCAAAAAGAATGGAGCTGTGAGAATGTGTATTGACTCCCGATTGTTAAACAGCCGAACAATCCCAGATCAGTACACAACACCTTGTATTGATGATGTGTTGGATTCAATGACCGGAAGCAAGTGGTTCTCCGTTCTTGATCTGCGGAGCGGTTATTACCAAATCGCCATGGCCGAGGAAGATAAAGAAAAGACAGCATTCATCTGCCCACTGGGATTCTTCCAGTTTGAGAGGATGCCGCAGGGGATAACTGGAGCCCCAGCCACCTTCCAAAGAATAATGGAGAAGGCTGTGGGTGACATGAATCTACTCGAAGTCCTTGTCTACCTCGATGACTTGATTGTATTTGGCCAAACTTTAGAAGAGCAAAAAGAGAGACTTCTTAAAGTCCTTGATCGTCTGGCAGAGGTTGGATTGAAAATCTCATTCGACAAATGTCAATTCTGCCTCCCAAAGGTAAAATACCTTAGACATATTGTGTCGGCCAATGGAGTATCGCCGGACCCAGCCAAGATAGAGGCAGTTACAAGTTGACCACAGCCTACGCATCTGAAAGCTCTTCAATCCTTCTTGGGATTTTGTGGATATTACCGCCGTTTCATCGCCAATTATGCAGCCATAGTCAGGCCGTTGTCTGAGCTCACAAAAGGTTATGTTCCAACCCAGTAGGGGCAAGAAGCCTGAGAAAGGCAACACAAAGACTTATCTCAAAGAGTCCGAGCTCTTTGGTGAGAGATGGGACTGGTCCTGCACCGAGGCTTTCCACAAGATTATCCACTGCCTTACCCATGCACCTGTGTTGGCCTTTGTGGATCCCAACAAGCCATATGTCCTGCATGTGGACGCCAGCTTGAGAGGGCTGGGCGCAGTCCTATATCAGGAACACAGTGAGGGTCTGAGACCAGTCGCCTTTGCCAGCAGGAAGCTAAAGACATCTGAGAGGAACTACCTCGTTCACCAGCTGGAGTTTCTGGCTCTTAAGTAGGCAGTTGTGGATAAATTCCATGATTATTTTTATGGGGTCAGATTTACTGTACGTACGGACAATAACCCACTTACGTACGTGTTATCGACCGCCAAACTCAGTGCTGTGGGGCACAGATGGCTTTCTGCCTTATCCACCTATGACTTCAATGTCAAGTACCGACCAGGCAGACACAACATAGACGCTGACCTGCTCTCAAGGAATATGCCTGATGAGAGTTCAGAGGAATGGGAGACCATACCACAGTCTAGTGTGAGAACCATTTGCAAACAAATCTGTATCCATGGTTCGGCGGGCAGTCCACCAAGGTATGTAGATCAGTTGGGAGCATTGCCTGATTGTGTGCCTGATATTTATGCATTCCCAACTCACCTTGAGTTGAAATCATTGGGGCAGATGTCGAAACAGGAGCTGATTGAAGCTCAGGAGGATGATGCAGCCATCCGATCTGCCATACAAGCTGTTAAACATGGCAAATGGCTGGAAGAGAATGGATCCTGTTTAGAGCGCTCTCGTCTAAAAAAAGAGATGGGGAAACTGATGATGAAAAATGGGCTACTCCATCGCTTAAGCAAGCGGCCCTCCGGAGAAGAACTCACTCACCTTGTCCTGCCGAGCGAGTTCAGAGAAATGGTGCTGAAGGCCACCCATGATGATCTCAGACACCTTGGTATTGAAAGAACTACAGACTTGTTGAGAAGCAGGTTCGTTTTGGCCGAAACTGGCATGTGATGTTGAGCAGTACATAAAGAACTGTGGAGAGTGTGTCACTTGGAAGACTCCCTGTCATAGGGTAGCGCCTTTACATCACATTTCAAGCAATGGACCGATGGATCTGGTATGCATCGGTTTTCTGTCAATGGAGCCAGATTCTGCAGGTATCAGCAATGTGTTAGTGATCACAGATCATTTCACCCGTTATGCTCAGGCTTTCCCATCTTGAAATCAGAAAAGCGCAGACGGTGGCAAAGATCCTGGTGGACAAGTATTTCCTGCATTATGGCTTGCCAGCCAGAATCCACTCAGATCAGGGAAGAGACTTTGAGAGTCAGTTAATCAAAGAGCTCTTGAAGATGATGGGGATCCGGAAATCACGGACCACTCCCTACCACCCGCAGGGAGATCCGCAGCCTGAGAGATTCAACAGAACTCTTCTTTCTATGCTGGGAACCCTGGGCTGTGAGAGGAAACGGCAGTGGAGCAAACATATTGGCTACTTGGTTCACGCCTACAGTACCAAATGTGATGCTACGGGGTACTCACCCTATTTCTTAATGTTTGGCAGAGAAGCAAGGCTTCCAATAGACTTGTGCTTTGGAACATCTCCTGATGGCAAAGCTCATGGTGGCCATTCACGCTATGTAGCCAAGCTAAAAGACGACTTGCAAAGAGCTTACAAGCTTGCTTCTGAAGCGGCCTACAAGACACATCAGAGGAACAAGAGGTCCTATGATAAAAGAGTGGGATTCCAGACACTGAATATTGGTGACAGAGTGTTGCTAAGGAACTTAGGATTGAAAGGGAAACATAAGTTGGAGAGTCGTTGGAGTCCTATCCCTTACGTGGTCCTGGGAAAGATGCCCAAACTTCCAGTGTACCAAGTGAAACCGGAGGAGTAGGAGTCAAAACTCTCCATCATGATCATCTTTTGCCGATTGGACAGTTAGTGAGAATGCCGTGGAGACTGAGGACAAGTCACATGTCAAGACAAGATCAAGAACAAGAGCTGAGACACAAAAGAGATCAAACAAAGTCTTACCTGAAATACAGGAAGCTCTTCAAGAGTTGCAGTTTACAGATTCCTTCAGATGTGGAGTATTATGGACCTGGAAAACCCTACAGTAGGAGATCCTGACAAAAGAAAGAGATACTGCTGGACAGTCAAATCTGTGTAATATGTGGATATTATGAAAGAAACTGCCTAGCAAACCCATGTAGTGTTACATGTTGTGGTTCCATGGTGTAATGGTTGGCACTCTGGACTCTGAATTCAACAATCCGAGTTCAAATCTCGGTTGAACCTGGTTTTAAGCTAGAGTACAGGTGAAAAACAAATCAACCTTTCCACTTTCCACATCTAGTTTAAAGTAGGCTTACAGGTAAATTGTCCTTGGCCAACTAGACTGAAAACAGTACGTTGGTGTGGGCATGTTGACAACTCACCTGGCCTTTATGTTAACTTGAAGGAGCTCCAAATTTGACCGTATTAATAGGAAGTGATAGGCTTTGAGTTACATGATAGATACACACTTTGCATTCTGTCTTGTAATCACCATAAAAATTAGGTTTCGCTGAGATTTGAACTTGTGTTGCTGCAGTCAGAGTATACAGTGCTCATCCTGAAGGGGCCAGTATAGTGCATCA